>NW_028185384.1:1737496-1907781 GCF_003343005.1 Rhea americana
GTGTGCGTGTGTGTGTGTGTGCGGTCACGTTGTGCTATACGTGCTGCGAGCCGGAGCCGCGGAGCCGCAGCCCGGCGACGTCAAAGCTGCGTGGCGGCTGCTGCTGCTCGCCTTCCTCCTCCTCCTCTTCCTCCCCCCCGGGTCTCCGCGGCCGCTCCTCGGCGCTGCTGCCCCCGGGGGCTCGTCCTGCCTCCCCCGGCGCCCTCCCGTGCAGCACCCTCCGATCCTACTTGTCCGCTCGCTGCCCTGCGGGGCCTGGCGGCGTCCCCAGGGCTCAGACCTTCTCCCAGCTCTGCTTTCCACCACCCGTGATACACCATCAATGATGCCAGGGCAGCAGCACCGCTCTCCTCAGCCACTGGTCTCTAAATGTGTCTGCTCAAGTTTCCCAGGGTACAGGGGACTAAGGACAGTTGCTGTCCTGGAGGTTCTCAGACCTTGGTGTGATAAGAGTGACAGCGGAAGGGGGGCACAAGAGGGGAAAGCCACCACAGTATGTCTAGCAGGCAGTGACCCAGCTGAGCATGCCCCAAATGCTGCCCACTGCAGGGCTTTCACGTTGTCATTCCCCCATTAAGTGGTAGTGTCTGGCCTCCACCAAGCATCTGAGATACTTCAGGAGCTCTCAGCATCTTTCAGAGGCTACAAAATTAGTCAGCATAAACATGTCCTTACATTTTGGGGTCTTGTGGGACTTGCACTGGTGAAGATCTCTCTTGTCTCCATTTACCAGAGAAAACCAAGGACTTTTTGGACAGTGATTGACCCTGTCCTTTTCCCTTCTAGCTTGGTTCCTGTAAGGGTTATGCCAAAATCATGAGCACCTTGAGGCAAGGGAGATTTAATTTGGATCTGCCCCTGCCACTTTAAAATAGCAGTGAGCTGCATAGCTGGGCTTGGCCTGCAGTCCTAAGATACAGCAGTCTGGGCAAGTATGAAGCTAAGTTCTGCTTCCTTCTCTGCCTGCATCAATTAAGAGTCAGTGCTCAAGGCCAGGGCAAAGTGACATGCTCTGGAAGAAGCAATTGCCCTGTCAGAGTTTCTTGTGACACCACTGGCACAAGGCAGGTCAGTGTTAACAAGGCTTGGACTCTTCCAGTGCTGCTTGGTGCTCTCCTGGCCACTGGTGACAAGGTCTGAACTCTTCTGTACTACCCTTCTGAAATGATCCAGTGCATTGCTGTGTTGAGCCTCTGTCCCCGCAGAGCTCAGAGCCGTCTAATTCATCATTCTTAAATATACTGMTAGCTGCAAGGGGCCAGATTTCAGTTCCTGCTGGGGATGTTTCCTCTTCTCAACTTAATATGAAAATGAGACATGGAAAGAGGARCAGGACATGCGCTTCTCCATGGAAGCCAGCACACAGAGCACAAGCTGGTGACTGAAGTCGAGCTGGAGTCCTCTCCACACCAGCATTCATTAGACCGCCCCACTGCCATCTGGAGCCCTTGAGCACGGCAACGAGATTGCATTATGATTGTGCTCAAAATTATGCCCTCTCCAGGAATGCGCTGTTCTGTGCTGTCCCAGATACTCTCCACTCCCTTTGGTTTCAGAGTGGATTAAAAGTACTCACAAAGCAGGGCTAGCTGGCCCCAGAGTCTGAAGATCTAACTCTGTGTCCAGCCATTTCCCTTTCCCATAGGAAATTTGGTCAACTGAGGGATTTAGGAGTGTTTCCTCTGCTGCTTGCAAGGCTATGAGGAGGCTGTCAAATCTGCAGTGCGCACTGATATATAGACAAAAACCAAAATCCATGTCAAAATTTGTTACTTCATGATAAGCCAGACAGCAACGCTTGCAAAGTCCCAGCATCCAGCTACATGGATTCCTCAAGACAAGTTGTCTCTGCACAGCATTAGTTTCCATTCCTGCTTGAGTGTCTTTCCATGACTGGCTTCCTCAAGACCTTCCAGCTTACTGTCTTTCCAGAAATCAAACAAATGTGGTACAAATTCAGAGCAAGTACTTTATTTTGCTCAGCATCTCGTTTTCTCTCCAAATTGCTGTTCTCTATRGTAACACATGGGCAGATTCTCTTGCGGTACATCCATCTCTCTTGGGTCACTGGGTATCTGCAAAGATTGTTCCATGTGGCAAGTCAAAGCTTCCTCAGTCCCAGTTTGCTGCAACATACTGGAGGAAATGACAGATCCTCACTAAGCGACTTCTTCCTTGACCAGCTGTTTTTATGCAGGTTTCCTCCTGTTCAACACACAAAAGAAGGTCCCAGGCTTTACGGAGCTGCTTATCCAGAGGAGGCAAAGGAAGGAGTCTATGACTGTCCATCTATGACCCTCTAGGACATGTGGTCCTGACCCAGCAGGGCTCTCTGAATCCCCCTCTGGGACTGATTCAGTATCTGGTGCTGCTCTTTACTTGTCTTTCAGTTACAAGCAGGATTTGGAGGGATCTGCCTCAGTAGATCTCCAAAGGTTTCACTGTCAGTTTGGCCTGCAATAGGCGGCATTCGATCTTCAGCTGCCTTTTGTATTTTCTCTTCCTGAAGTCAACCTTCAAACTTCTCCATACTGCTGCATGTCGCAGAAGCAGGTCCCCAAAGCAACAATTTCAGCACGTCTTCTGGGCTTTGGTCATCCCAGCCCAACCAGACCTACACCAGGCTCTGGCATCCCAACAGCTATTTTCCTCCTAATTTCCTTTCTTACTCCTATGGCCAACAGCCCCACAACGTAGGTGTGTTTTTTGTAGGCTGAACATCAAAAACTCCAAAATTGCTCATCCTTTCTCACCTGTTTCCAGCCCTTATGTGGTTAAACCCATGATCATCACAACACRGATATACTTTGCTTGATTCTGAAGACTAAAATCATTAACTGGCTGCTGTGGTACCCTGTGGAACAACCATTAGAAAGGGACGTGACCTTTTTTTAGCAAATCATTGGAACACTTTCTTCTAAGTTCAAGCTTCAGTACTGCAGAGGCTAAGGTGCTTAGTAAACCTTGCACACAAAAGTAAGCACCAGGACTGAAATTCATGGAAATAACTCTCCATCTGAAATAAAGCAGGTACATAAATTTTTGTAAGGTAAGTGTCCAAATAATTTTCACTGAATAGTATCATCTGACATGGCTTTTTTTGAAGTATCATACTCTTAAATGTTTAAGCATGACCACTGCATGGCAAAGAACTGCTTGACAACGGTAAGCTATGCACCTAAACTCAACCATGTTCTCCCAAGGTGGTAGTTTACTGAAGGAAATGCAGGCATTAAAATAACTCACCAAGTCAGAGCTCACAGCCATGCAAATTTGCTGAGTTTCCCAAACTGCTCTCTATAATCAAACTAAGCAGCCATGGAATTGTTCTCGGGGAAAGTGGGGCAGAGCAGCGCAGGGTCTTGCAGACCCTAGTGGGGCAGGAGCAAAAACTGCACGTTCAGCTAATCCTTGTAGGACTCAGCCCCGAGTCCTCCTCAGCATGTCTGCCTTCCCGAGGACGATGTTTATAATCCCACATATTTCTTGGCACTGTGGGAGCGGTGGGCAAGCTTGCAAAAGCCTGGTCGAAGTCTAGTGATGTTGCTGGGAGGCTCTCCTCAGCTTAGGGCATGTGTGGTCCTGACCTAGCAGGGCTCTCTGAATCCCCCTCTGGGGCTCTACGCGCAGTGTGCCCAGTGTCCAACTCTTCCTGCTGCCCCCATGGTCACTGTCAGTACTTCCCTGTTCCCTTGAATGACTCCAGCTCAGTTCAGTCGCTTCTGCCCTGCCCTGACTTTTCTCCTCATCTGATGACCCCTCTTTCTCCACTGTCCAGCTCCTCATGAGTGGGGAGGAGTGGTGCCTCCCAGCAGCGTCCTGACTCTTCTGGGATGCTGCTAGCAATCCCAAGTAACAGAGACAGCTGGAAAAGCCACATAAGAGCTCAGAATACTTTTATGAAGGTGCATGTCAACTTTCAGAGCAACTTTGTTCTGGGATCAGTGCTCCTCTCCCTTCTTCTGCTTTTTAAGTATGAGTTGGTGCCTGATACCTCTGGGAGCCTGGCTCTGGTGGACCAAAGATCCCTTCCCTCAAAACAGTAGCTGGCTTCAGCAAGGCCAACATCCTACATTCAGCCTCAGTACTGAAGTCCTCTGAATTAACTAATTATGGATGCTTCTGTTTTTCCTGACTCACCTCTTCTGGTGGCAGGAGACACTGCCTGGGAGATCAAAGGCTGGAATTGGTATTTCACTGTCTGAGCACGAAGAGCATGTTCGACCCCTTTATTTCCAACAGGAGCAAGCGGGAGGAAGAGGAGGCATTCRGGAATGACAGCTAGCACTTCCAGTGATATGACAGTGACAGTGCACACAAGTGGGTGATGCCTGTACTTTAAGAGATGAAACAATATCCAGAAAAAAAAAAGACATAAGAYCTTACATTTCAGTTTTGCTTTTTGTTGGTAATGCCTTCGTAGCAGTTCAAGAGAGAGAGATTGCACTATGTAAGGCTGAAGGGCCTTTAGGATCTGAGCAAGTCGTGTGCTCGGGCATTCCTAAAGCATGCAACTGCARTCTGCAGTGCTCTCAGACGTGATCCTGCTCTCGAATGAAGGAGGTGGTGGGCAACAGCAGCAACAGTAGATCAGTGCTTTCTGGAGAGTGGATCTGCTAGAGGAATTCATTGCCTTTCAATAGAGCTTGAAGTTTTTAATTTCCAACAATTTTACATCAGGGACTTCTGTTTTGAAATAAGTTAKCCAGGAATTGTTCTGGAGACTTGCAAAATTCAACCTGTTTTTTTCATGGTATTCCCAAGGACAAGACTTGGATTTGTGACACAGCTTTGCAACCAGAAGAATCCCATTAGGATCAGGCAGCTTTCTCACACTTCTCACTTTCTTTGCAAGAGCACGTGTGTCACGAGGAAGGTCCCCAGCGACCACTATTAAACTTCACTGCAGCCTGCAAATCCCTACGGGTCCATTTTATAGCTTTTGTTTCTCATTGAAAAGGCTCGGAAGGCTTGTCTGTCATTTCTAATCCCGAAACAGCAGTTTCTGTTTCAGTGGTGTCCCCTTCTCCTGGTTGACTGAGGCTGCTCCCAAGAATTAAGTCCCTACCTCACTTGCCTGGATGATGCAGAGCTGTCCGAYGCTGCTGGCAGGTTGTTTTCAGAGGCTGCCCAACGAGACCATGCAGATGGGCAAGTCAGCTCRGCAGGGTGGCGGGCCAGGAGAGCGGGAATACAGAACAAGGTCAAAACTAGTTCAAAAATCTAGGCAATGCAAGGCATGACAGCAGCTTAGGGTCACGGCAGAGGTGTTGCGCATCACTCAAGGCAAGGAGCGGCTGTATACATGGAGTTACCCTTGGGACAGGCAGGGCTAAAGTTGTTGAAAAATGATCTCTTCATGGTGACATGAGCTGGAATAAACATCAGTGGGAAAGGAGACAAGTGCTCTGTTGGTTGATACCAAATATTCCCTTGTGAATACAATAACTATATTCTTCTGGCCCCAGAAATAAAGAACCTTAGGTAAAGTTCATCACAGCAGGCTGATCTACATTTCCTAATATCAAGCGATTTGTATAGTTTCAKGTAGCACTAGGTGCATGTTATAGGCCCAGCTGGTGCAGGAAGGAGCAATGTAAATAAARTAAAATGAAATAAATCAAACTGAATTAGGCTAATCACTTGAATAACAAAAATTCTGGGAATCTAGTGCTTCCCACACTCCACCAGTCATTTATTCCACACGCTAGAAGTATTTCAGCTCTTTTCTTAGTAGCTTTTTCACTTCATCCAACACAAGACAAAAGCAAATTTTCTCTCTCTCTTTTTTTGGAAGCAAGTCTACAAATAATTGAGATTTGACTAAAGGAGGCCACTAAGTAGCAATAAGATTCCGAGTAATTTGGCAGTGTCGGTGAGTTGTGCGTATTATTCTAGTCTCTCTTCACCAGCCACGTTGGCTCTAGATTTTCAACATCCACCAATACCAAGGCAAAACTAAATAATTTAACTCAGAATCATACTGCTGCCAAATTCGGGGACTGTATGTACCCTGCGAGGCATGTTTAGAGTGTGAACAGATTATACACGTTCAGCAAATCTGGTCTGACTGAATATCCAAAAAAGGGTCAGGGATGTATTTGTTACATGGCTGATTCAAGCCAGGATCATTTGTGGTTTTAGTTCTCCTGAAGGCTTAATGTGAAGCACGGTGCTGGGCAGAGCTGATCGCCTAAAGCAGCCTGGTGCCAGAGTGAGGAACTGGCTAAGGTCTCTGTAAATAGACTGCATGGCTTCTTCAAGCCTAGATACAGGATTTCCCGATCTTTCTATTTGCATGACCACTTAATTAAAACAAAAGGGGGGGGATGTGACACCTTGTACTGCACTATTGATTGGTGTTTTGGAGTAGGGTGACGGGTAAAAAGGTTATTTAGTGTTTCATCAAACACTGTTTTTCCAAACTCTGATTTTTCTTATCTATGTTAAACATTTAAATAAAACACACAGCCCTTCTGTCAGCCTGACTGCAGTGCGAAGTTGGTAGTAATTTCACCTACCGCTTTCTAACATCCTCCAGGTTGCAGTTCTCTGCACCATGAAACACAGGTCAAGCACCGTTGTCTCTCCTGGGTTGGGGAGAAGCTTCCCACAGGGACAACTTTTGCACGTGGAAATAGTATGGACAAGAATATGCGTGAATGTGCAACAAGCAGCAGTTGAGAAACAGCTGGGAGCACCCCTGAGTCAGGAGACAGGGGTGAGATAGCCACCAAAGGCATGTATGGAAACAGCGAGTCTAGATCCTCCGCGCGGCTTTGGTAGCGTCTGCCTTGTGCCTGTCCGCACTCTCCTGATCAGAAGTAGCTTGTTCTGAAAATTGAAACAGGTTCATTTAACAAAGTTTAGGTGCAAACCTCCAAGGGAGGGAGTTATTAGATAAATAACTAAGTGTGACAGAACCTTTCGACACACCTGTTATCTTCACTGGTGCAGCTGAAGTCTCAGAACTATTATAAATGACATCAAACTACCTAATTTCAGGCTAGATCTGCTCTCTAGGACTGGTGTGAATTGAGAAGAATCCTCCTGGCATCAACAAATCAGTATGGATGCAGCTGCCCGGACCTGCGATGGGAGATATGCCAACCAAATGCCAAATTAGAGGTTATCATGTACCTTGGTCTGACTCTCCCTAGTTCCTCACACATTCGGTTTGAATTCTGCTTTTTTTGGTGGCCGGGTGCCCCAGTATAATGCTAGTTAGCAGTGCTGGGTGCTGCCTCATGGCTGGAACTCACTATCTGCCCTTTTGCTCTGGGTCTGGAAGAGYTGCTGAGAAAAGTGACTCTGCAGCAAGCACGGGAGCAGGAGCTGCTCCCCCTTGTCCCTCAGCTCTCCCGTGGAGGAAGCTCTGCAGCTGACCGAGCGGGCAGGGCGCAGGCTGGTAGCATCCAGCTTAGTGCCAGACGCCGTTCAGGTCCATCTTCCCCAGGACTGCCGCCCAGCCGAAACAACCCAGGTGAAATATACTGCTTTATGTTTTCAGTAAGAGGTTTTATTCCTTAAAAACAAACAAAAAAAAAAGTGAAAAGAAGCAAATTGATCTGAAAAACTACTTAAATTGTGTTTTATTTACTTTTGTTTGTAGATTTTGTTTTGTTTCTTTTTTTTAAAAAAAAAAAGCAGCTCAGAAAAAATGATGAGAAGCCTCTGCTGTAATGCAGGATCCAAGGAGGAATTTTGCTTTGTGCTTTGTTTATTGTCTGCTGGTTTGAAATTTCAGCACTCACCCACAAATCGTTCTCTCCCATTAAAATATTGCCAGGGGTATTTCATTTCCTTACGTGCATTTTGCAATTAAGCACAATTGTGGTGCGGCATTCAAGACACCCTGCGATATCTCGAATTAATCCAGAACGGCTGCTCCCAGGGCAGCTATGAAGATGATGCGCGCGTCCTCGCTGACGTGCCTCCTGGCAGGCGCTCGCCTGCTCGCTGCGACGGGGAGCAGAGCCGGGCATTGCTCGAGACTTTTATTTTCACGGTTTTCATGGGGAACGTTGATCAGACCCTGTTTGGGACGCGCTGAACGCGCCTGCGAGCCGCAGCATTGCAGGAGGCGTAGATGGATTATGGAGTTCCTCGAGTCTGAGCTTCCTCCAGCTCTGTTGTGCTGAGACCTTGGCGGGGCGACTCACGTGTGGTTGCACGCAGGACCCTGAGCTGGCTGTTAAGTCGAGCAGGAAAGCGCGATCCCTCTCTCCTCCTCTGAGGACCCCTAATGGAAGCAGTGGCAGGAAGCCATGGCACTCTCGTTGAACAAAGTGGGTTTTTTTTCTTCAAACAAGCTGTCATTTTATGGACAATATACTCATAATTAGGATTAGAGGAAATCTTCCAATCTGTGCAATAAAGTCCTGTGGGAAATGACCCATCTCTGCCCTGGGTGGCGGATTTAATTCAGTCATAAAATGCAAAATGTTCTCCACCAGAGCAGAAGCTACTCCCAGCGCTGTGTTACAWAGGAGGAGGCATGCTGGTGCCCCAGCGTGCTTTGGTGTATTTATTAGATGGCCCCYGAGCTGCTCTTTTTGTTGGGCAGCGGCTCAGCCAGAGAAACGCCTGTCATGCAGCCCTACAAAAGAGACCAAACAGTCGGTACGTACGTATTTGCCTGCCTCATGTTCACTGGAGACATCTCTACACACTTGTGCTGCTTGTTTTATATCACCCTGAGGGCGGATGTCTTATCAGAGTGACTTCAGGTTTAAACTACTGGGACACACAGTTCAAATCCACATAATGTCACCCTGGTCTTTCATTCCTTCTGTAATGCATCACTTGCTGTGTTTGAGTCTCAAAAATACAGCCATATAGACCGCAAAGGAAAACCATTAATACCTGCGATCAGCATAGAGTTTTGCTGTGTCCTTGAAACTTTCAYGTGCACTTGAAGCTTTCATGTGCATCATGTTCTAGTGGCGTACAAACACCATAACAACATCTAAACAATGCGTGAGCCTCCCCAGGCTCAGTGAGTCAGAGGGCACTGGAGAACAACTGGMACAGCAATTGTATGTAATTAAAATACAGATTGTTTTTTGTGCACTTGGTTCCTGGGTAACTCAGTTTGCTCTGTGCTTCTGAGCTCTTCGTCTTTGTGAGGAGAGGAACGTCACAGGTCTGGGCTCCTGGGGCAGCAGTCATTTCATCCTGCATGTTGGTGACATGGATGCTGCACTTAGATCTGTGTCTCCATATTTTGGGAGATGCAGAAGGTGACCTTTGAGATGCTGGGTCCCACAGGCCTCGCAGGAAGATGTTGCTAGCTCTTTTAGTGGTTATATCATTAATGGATATTTTACAAAGGCACTTGGAAGTCCCTAAGAAAAACAGTCTCACACCAAATAAGTCCCATCATTTCCAGGGCTTGGATGTGAACAAGAACCTCATCAACGAAGCGAAAGATCTTTTCTTGACTTCTCCCAAGGTAAAAATATGATTCTGCTGGGTTCAGCCTACACACAAATTTASTATGTGAATGCGTATCCGTAGGGGTAGAAATGGCCTGAGTGACCACCTGTGTACGGTTACATCATGTGATCCACTATTAACAAGTAAGAGGTTGGTGGCAGAGGTTAGAGCCCCTTTTCCCCTCTCCTTTTCTTAGGAAAGTCACATTTGGGTGCTTCCCAGGGCTTACTAGACTGTAAAGGAAACTCATGCCGTTGCTTTCATTTGTGTTGTTTCTGCTAAGGAAAGGAAAGTCCCATGAGCATCCCCTGCGCTTAGCTAGGCAGCCATCATTTGCAGATCTGATTGCCACTCTCACCTTTCATTACAGGCCATTAATGAAACACTTGGTTCACTGACAAGCTTCACCCCTCCATAGCAGGTTTCTCTTCCATTTGTCCTCTTTCTCAGGACRCAAGATGGGGGAGCTGCAACTTCTGGTCTGGGGCAAACCAGAACATGCAGCCAGGCTTGTGGAGAGAGCCAGGCGGCGGGGACCTTGCTCTCAGCAAGCATCGAACACGCACACTGATGTGGCAAAAACATACCCTCTGTTTCTTTYCTTTTCTTGGTTCACTAGTTTTCCTACAGATTCCTGAAGGGTCTTTACTAAACTGGCAGAAAAACATCAGCTGGACTGTCAGACACTAAAAACTCTATAAAGTGAGTGGGATGCAGCTCCAGCCACCTCTGCAGCCCCTCTCCCAGCACTGAATCAGCAGCACGTGTSGGCCAGGCATGAGCTGGCCCAAGGGACAGGTTTATTTTGGAGGAGCAGTCCCAAGGAGCAACAGGGGAAGGAGGCGTGCCAGTGAGAAAGCCCTCTGCCGTTGTCTCACTGCCTAGGCTTTCTTTGCTTGCACAAGGTTAATCAATGCCAAGCATCACCAGCTGCAGGTCCTGATCTGCTTTGATCAGGAGGAGAGAGAAGAGATCCTCTTAGATCCTWATAGATCGCATCCAGCACACCAACTCATCATGTCTTAACTAGAGAGTTTTTGGAAAATTGTTTGCTTTTCCTTGCAGGGCATCAGAGCAATGGAAGAGCCCSTTGCCTCTAAGCAGGCTAGCGAATTGTTTGCTCCATTGCCTGTGCATCATATTTTCTTAAATGTGTTTTACCTCCACCAGCTGCAAAATTGACTGAAACTGGAAGCGTTAAGTGGTAAATGTGGATCACTGCTCCAAGGCAGCGCAGCCGGCTCCCATCTTCCACCTCCCCCCTGAATGGGATCACCTCYGAGCTGGTGTGATGGCCCAGGCCAGCTGAATTAACTGAAACCCTGCATGTTCAGACTCATCCCACTGCCTGTTTCTGTCTTTCTCTCATCTACAGCAGCAATATTTGTGCACCAGAAACATGTGCGTGTTCTTGTTTGTGTGCATGTACACATACAGTTTTGGCTGCAAAACAGAGTGCTATTGTGTCAAATAATCAAAATAATATTCTGCCCTGCTGTGCTAACACTGGCTGGCACGTGAACAGCGATTCCCCAGAGTGGAAAGGAAGCACAGCGTAAAAGAAATGGGTCACATTTAATTAACCAGTGGCAAATGGGGCCGCTCAATGCATTGGCTGCATTGTGGCCACAAGCGTCACATTATAGTCAACGGGAGAAGTTGGATATTCTGTCAATAAAAAACTAAATACTAAAAATGCAGTCCTTACTGTTGCCTGGCTATTTTACAAACAAGTGGTGCACAAAGATAACTCCAATAAGGCTGACATTCAAAAAATAATGAGTATCTTGTGCGTTATCAGCAGGAAAAAAAAAGCGTATTCTTGTTAAGGTAAAGGGAAATATTAATGCACAACACTTCTGCTGGCAAAGTTGCCCCTGTTGCACTATGGAAATGAATCCCGGGAATTATTTAAAGTAACACAATCAGACTGAGTTTATTTCCCTGAATAAAATGAAATCCCGTTGGTGTATCTCTATTCTTCTTCATAATGCAGGGGGAAACAATTAAGTTTCAGGAGCTCCTCACTACAGCCACTACATATTAAACACAACACGGGTTTTATTAGCAGGAGAGGGCTGCGTGCGCTGGTTGCACACGCAGAGGGTGTCTTCGAGTGCACTCTGCTGGCCGCGGGGCCGCCAGCTCCCGCTGCTGGCTCCTTGCCCTGAATCCTTGCAGGGATGCAATTCCCCCCGGCMTCCCCTCCGGCAAGCCCCTCGCTGGAGACAATCGCTGCAGTTTTTAACCCATCATGGTTAAGGATTAATAAAATAAAATAAAATGTCTTATTTGGCTGTGGAGGCTTTGCAGAAACACGATGCCCAGCATTGCCASCCCACAGAGGAGGTCCAAGCAGCCAGGGGAGGCGAGCGTGGCTCTGTCAGCGCCTCAGGGTGAGGCAGGTCCCCTCCGTGCTTCACACTCCCTGGACACATGGGATGGACCCTGCTGTGAGCGACACCAATGATTTCCTACTATGGTCAGAGAGCTTAGAAGCCTTGGGGGAGGCAGTAACAAAACCTCAGCAGGGTATRTGCAGCCCAGGTGCCTGAGATTTTGGGAGATTTTAGACTGATGGGATGACTGATGGTTCCCAGCTGCTGCAAATCACTGTGTTATCACTGACACCTGCAAAGAAGCTGCCACAATCTCATGTTGCCCCACCTGGGGAAGGTTGTATGTCCTTTGCTTCCCTGGGCAGCTCTTCTGGAGGCTGTTGAGCTGCATGTGTTGGAGAGGTGGGTTTCTGAGGCTGACTGCTGAATATTTTATATCTGCTTGGTACCGGAGATACCTGAGGGCAGGTCTCCTGTGCACAGCGTGTGGTGATGGAGGTGATGCTCCAGACCTGGAGTGCTGCATAGCATTTTCCTGGTATTTAGGCCAGGAAACCCAGTATTCAAAAGCAATTACTCYGCCCTAGCACTGGCTTTGGCAGTTCCTCTGTAATGCCACAGACCCAAAAGCTCCTGTACCCTTCCAGGTGGGAAGGATGATGCTTTGCCACGTCCTCCAAACAGCAAGAGCTGTGGYTTTGACTTGCTCTCAGCAGGACCTGAGCAAATCTACTGAAACTACTTATGCTAAATACAGCAGATATTGGCCCAGAGTTTTAAAATGCTGTCCTTTAAAAAAGAAAATATTTTTTGGAAGTGCAGACACCCAGCTTAATATTATCCTCTTTAAAACGACATTTCCCATCAGTCAGCAGTGCACAAATGTAATAATCGGAGGTACTTTTCAGATCTCAGGCCCAGTAATTGCTATTCATGTAAAAGAACAGCAATCAAACCAAGAATTCCTCTTAAAGGATTATTATATATATATATTTTTTTTAAGTATTGCTGCTGTGGACTCTGCTTTCTGTGTCCCTGATTACCTGCCCCTCCTTGAACCTCTGTCTTCTTGTGTTTTTTTTTTTCCACATCCTTCTCATGACTCTTGAACTGAGTGCCTGTGCCTGCCTTGATTAGCTCTAAGAAACCCCAGAGAAACAGGCTTTAAACAGTTGTGCAATGTGCTTTGCTGCCTGAGATATCTCCTCCTGGTAGCAAACATGGCTTYGTCTCCATCAGAGGCTCTCTTGAGAAAGTCTGCTTGAAAAACACTTTGATTTTAAGCTAAGATTCGTAGCTGGCAAGTGGGAGGGCACACGAGGCTAGAAATTAGCATGACAAACTTGAAAGGCAGGAAAAGCCTAGGAGATGCAAGTTCTGTAAATGAGTTTATATCCCAAGCATATTCCGGCACTGAGGCTGTGCAGACTGCCAGGAGAGAAAGGGAGCAGGAGGTCTCGCTTGCCCTGAAGTGGAGCTGAGGAGCTTGTCGTGGACTAGTGCTCCAGCAAGGGCACAGCAGAAAAGATGGTTTCTCATCTTCTTTTGAGAAACTGGACACCTCAGTGTCTGCTTTTTGTATCCTCACCCAATAAGCAGAGCTCTTGACTTCTTTTAAACATTGATAAATGGAAATCACTCCATTTGGAGAGTAAAGCCAGTGACTCTCACTGATTAACTGACAAAAGCTCTCTCTCATCTTCACCGTTAACATCTYGCCTCAGCCTGCCCCTAACTGCCGCAAAGACTTTCATGGAGCCTCAAGTGACAAATTCAGGGTACAAGCTCTTCATCTTAATTATTCATCTATTTTAGGCCTTGTAAATACATTAAAAGAAGTCACACAGGAGCCTGGATCAACTCTATTCCATCTTCACGCTAGCTGTCCCTGAACCGCTGACCTAGTGTGACAGCATCCCTTGAAGGACTATGGCTTTGCCAGCAGGTGCTTTAAAGAAGGGTTCTTATGATATAAGAGATGTCAGTTCAGCCTGGATGCAAATGTAGCAGCCATTWGCTTCTACAAGCCTCTCACTGTTTCCAGCTCCAGCAGATCCAGTCCTGCCAGGGGACAAGCCCAAAGAGCACTGCCACCAGAGCTGCATTTTACTGCAGTAGAGCAAGTGTAATTTGGTCCTCCTTATTGCTTTTAAGTCACCTTTATTTCCAAGGTGTCACTAGACTCATGGCACTAATGGAAAAATAAGAGACTGTTCTTGAAGACTACTTGCCAATAATATAGGACCCAGGGAAACTTTAGACAGCCTCATTCTCCCATGTGGTGATAGTTTTACTGACTATGACCTTCCGAGCGGAAAAAAGGGAGCTCAAAGGACAGTCAAGTATATGCATTTCGCTTAGATTTTTTTTCTCTGTTCCAGGGACAAAAGGCACACTAAATAATTCAATAGTGAAGGCCTTGGGGAAGTGAATCTGACTTCTTCTCTTGCGTAACTCTCCTGACTTTCCATACGGATTTTACTTACTGGATCCAAGGACTAGTGTTGTCCTGGTAATGAACGTCGTCTTGCTAGTGGAGGGATGCAAGGGGATGTGCCCAAATGAAGAAGGGCTTTAATGGGAGCTATATGCTTACAGAAGAAAGAAGGGGACAAACAGGTTGGAGCATATTTCTACTCAGTGGGCTAGCAGAGAAAAAGAAAGCTACTCCAGAACAACTGGCATGAAACAAATATTTGAGATGATTTTAATGTCTTTTGACATTTAAGCTGGTCAACTCCAGCTTTGTATCCCTCACAGTGAGCTGCTGATTTTCACTTGTGATGTATTGGACAAAATTTCTCACTGGTCTGTAGCTTATTTTGATGAAACTAATAATGCCTAGCTCTTGGAGAGACCTGTTCATCTTGAAACTTGACAGTGTTTTACAGAGCAGTCAGACCAAAGACTCTATTCTRCAGGTGGGAAAACTGAGGAACAGGGAATTAAATGATGTGCCTGAGCGACCTGTAGCATACCTGAGCTCACTTTTTTGGAGGCCTCCTTCTGTGTCTGCTTGCAAGCAGCCAGGGCATAGGTAAGACCACAGCRAAATTGCTATCTGAGGTTGTATTTTGCTCAAGATCGCACTGTTACCTTCTGAGCCTGCTCGCATATCCTGATAAGGGGTGAGAAAGAGCCTGTCTGGACCTGAAATTCACCTTGACTTCAGAGAGCCAGTGCAGCTACTGGGAGCAGTGGGGCAAAAATCCAGAGCTTCTCTTTCTGACAGGGAGAATTTGGGATGCAATGAAGGAAATTCACTTCGAAAGAACAGAGTCTGGGGGACTGTGGAAATTCAGCACTCCTGAAGGTGTCTCAGGCTGGACACATGGATCTCAGTCCTTATCATCCAAGCCAGACCAGGTTCCTGCTGGGAAGACTGAAGTGGAGGAGAAAAGTATTTTTCCAGCTCAAGCCATGTGCAGCRTGTGTTGAACATGAAGAGTAAGTTTTTTTTTTTAAAAAAAATAAACAATTAAATAAAGCAGGAAATTTAGGTTATAGGTCATACTTATGGGCAATCTGGAACAGTAGGAARCTGGCAGCTTCCTAGTGCAGGCATCCAACCCTGTGCTCACTGGGAGAGCTGGAAGCCCMGCTGCTTGCAATAAAGTGAGCTTAACCTCCCAGTGAGAAGCGTAGAGGTGTTGGGGACTGAAGACTTTTACTCACTGTCACAGGTTCTCCCTCTTCTATGCTCCAGGCTGGGTAATGCGGATATTACCAAAACCAGAGCTGCACGCTGAGGCTACAGCAGTTCCCTCTCTTTAGCCCCAGAGGTGATTTCTCTCCTGTGACAGCTACCCTGCAAACTAGCAAACCATCTTACAAACTCCTGCGTAGCTTAAGATACCTCTTTCACTTCATGGCCTGAATGTGGCGCATGGAGCTGAGTCTAGTGGCAGTGGCTCAATGTCTGTTTTCTAGGTGATTGCTGTTCAAATTGACAGATGTAGAGAAATATAAGAAATTCCCACCTTGAGGTACTTACAGACCAGCTCTGAGATGTCCTTTCTTTTTCGTTTACCTGAAATATTGTCAGGACACACAGAGCGCTATGCAAAAAGTAGACTGTGTTTTACTTTCTGTGAAGACCATTTCTCTTCCAGGCCCAACACAGCCTTACACATTCATTTTTTTCCTGAGATTTCACTCAGATGCAAACCTTTGCACAAAGAGCCCCTTGTAAATCCTAAACTCAGTGTTCACTCAAGATAACAAGTTTTAGCACRTTCCTCAGGAGAATATTCATTGTCTCTGCCTAACTAACTCTAGCAACGTTATTACCCTGTAAAAGCCATTTTCAGCCTTGATAATAAGTAAAACAGTCCTTCCTAGAAATAAGTCATTAACAGCTACRAAGGAAATGCTCCTGTTCGATTAGCAGGGCAAGACACAAACCTCAAAATGCAATTCTACATATGCTGGAAATTATATTTCACATCCACGTGTATATTGGCAAATGCACCTTGCACATGCATTGAACTAATCGGTGCTCTTGATCAGATTTGAGTTTTACAACAGCCAAAGAACTTAAAGGCTGCTTTGGTGGGGCGATGAGACCCTCTCCACCCTCACGGTCTATGGTAACAGCCTTCTGCTTCCCGGGTTAAAGATCCCCTCCATGTCCCCAAGCTGGAAGGGTTGGCTTGCAGCAATAAGCAAGCCGTAGTCAGCTCTGTGCGAGCTTCAAACACAGTCTTTTACGAACCAYCTGCCTGGCTTCCCTTTGGAAAGCGTGGTCCTCACCTTGCCAGCTGAAGAGAATGAGCCTTATTGATGGGGCGCGCCGCACGCCGCTGCCGAACGCGCAAAAAGGCTTCGCGGTGGCCCGGGGGAGGCCCGTGCGGAGAACTTCACAGTCACACCATTGTTCTGGGTTGGAAAGCAGCTTTAGGCAATGCTTCAGATTTTTCCAAATTGTCCTGGTGATAATAGCCCTCTCCCTTGGAAGCCCATTCAGCTGGATCTGGAGTAACGAGAGGAGCCAAGCTGTGCAGCAGAGATGTGAAAAAGGACACTGTTTAATTTTTAAGAGCTTTAAAACCGTTACTGTAAAGGGTAGGGGAACGTGCAGCGCCTGGAGGAGCACAGTTTGTGCAAAGGTTAACGGGCAATCGTTTGTGCCAACCCAGAACAACTTGTACATCTGCCCCAAGCCCTTGGGGATGCACTTCTGAAAATGCAGCAATAGCTGCTTGGGTTACGTTACACCTCCGGAATGCAATAAGTGCCACCGCTGTGCTTTGGTGGCCAACGTGCTACTGAAAACATAATGTACCTGTGATTCTTGCAGTTTTCCTGTATGCGCTGGAAATGCTACAGCGAGTCGATCTGATGTGTTGTTCTGGATTGACTTCGGCTTCACAGGAGCTAATGTCAAACGTTGAACTTCTTCAGCATTTTGCATCTAATTGAGGATCATTATTTTGCCTGATTCAGGCCAGTGAAAGGAACATGAGAATAGAATAGGTTGGAATTTGTGAGCAGATGCTTTTAGAGGCTCAATCCAGCTGAAGTCACTGGAAAGGTCTCCTTGCTTTTAAAAAGGGTTGTAATTGCCTAATAGGACACCAAGTTTTTTAGAAAAACCAATCCTTCAATTTATATCCCATTCATTAGTACTTCACACACCTGTTTGATAATTGTTAACAGTAAAAGGCTGTTCACCTCAATAATAGCTTATGGCAATGAGTTTCACAGGTGAATTCAAGACAAAAATTACTCCTTTTTCATTTATTCTCAGAAAACGTGCTTTTCTATTCCTGCTTTAAGTGAATCACACTTTCCCCCCCTTCTGTTATTTTCTGTATCTTCTTATTCATCCTTACAAACCAGCTAACAAGACAGGCTGAAAAATGGAAGTGATATTTTGAGCTAAAACACTTTTGAGCTGAAACACTTTCAGCTGAAATTCTTCCAGTACAACTCGAATGGAAGTGATGTGAAGTTGCTCCTGTTTGGGATGGCTCCATCCTTTCCTCTGCCTTATTTTATCACTGACCCAGTGGGAAGGGCTGAAAGTCAGCAGCAGGAATGGGGAGACAGCCACCATCAAAACCCTAATGGGTGCTGTTTACCTTCTGCTTGAATCAAATTTATTTTTCATTTTGTTGAGAAGTCAGGACATCATGCCTGAGAAAAAATGTACATCGTTCTTATTATGATGGAAAAATTAGTTAAATAACTAATTAACTTCAGGCAGCTCCCTTCAAGGACATTAGTCTATTCAATTTCTGCCTGTACGTGAATGTCCCCTGTACCCGTTTCAGTGCATGCTGAGGGACAGCCCACAAGTGACGGTCTCAGTGTCAGGATGAAGGTAATTTATGACTGCTCTTTCAACCACCAGTCTTCACTGAGAGGCAGGTTCACAGGAGCAGAAGTAACATGCATGAATTGGTGGGAGATGGGATGCAGGGCCACGGCTATGAAGCCTAATTGAGGGCTTCATCTCTTCTTGTAAGAAATTGCTCAATAAATTAAAATATCAAATATTCATCCTGTAATCTGTTTGACATTCCCTTCAAACTCATGCATTTTGAGGGGAATACATATTTGGCCATTTTATTAACAACACATTTATTATTAATGTATTTCTGTATTATTCATAGAACAGAAAAATAAAGTATGTTTTTCTATTGAAGTGCACATTTGGGAGTAAAAAGGAAAAAAAAAAACCCCAAACAATCATACAATAATTATATGAGGATTACTGGAACTTTTAAAGATATGCACTGTAGATCAAATTTCAGTTGGGTCAACTCTCCATTTCTCAAGAGGTGGTTTTGACTATTTTCAGTTTGAACTAGGAGTTTCAAACCAGTTGCTGGAATGAAAGGGATTAATTTAGGATTTCAGCCAAGTTTTGGAGAAGAAGAACTCATAGCTTGTTATGCTCATTTTATTATTCAGCCTTCACTGTTATTTCAGACTATCTTGAATTCCTTCTCAGGCTTTACACAGGCTAGTGAGGTGAGGTCTGTGCAGAGAGGTAGTATTTTTAATTGGTCCAACCAGTGCAAGTAGAAAACATAGAGACGTTTTCAGTACAAGCCCTTTTTCAGATCTAAAATACTGCCTCTTCCAACAGATGTTTTCTTATTCCCCTAGACTCTCACATCCACAATTCAAAAATAAAGATCCAACAGCAGTGAAGCAKGGGGGTCAGTTTAGGTACCACGCCRTGCRGCAAGGCTCACGACGAGAGTCACTTCAGAGCTTTGCAGTTGGACTGTCACAGAAATGAATATGAATGTCTCCGTATCTCTCTCTGCGGTATAACAGAGGTCTCCAGCTGAATTTCCGCAGGTGATAATGATAGTGCTGGGCCACAGGATCTTCCACTGAAACTGGAATAGCAAATCACCGAATCACACAGGAGGAGGTTATATTAAATATAATATGGGGCTACAAAAACAAGTAACTTTTCTAGTTATCATGGATRATATGCTTGTAAATTGAGATTATATTTATCTAGAAATATGAAATAATCTCTGTGGGATCTCTTTGCTTTAGCCAGAGTTAACATTTAATTATTAGAATGAATCCCTTAGTGGTATGGTGCATTTTGATAAAGCTGTATAGTGCTGCTGGGCCTTCAAGAGAACAGATACTTCCCCTCATGCTCAAGCAGCAGATGGGGATTTGCTTTCAGTTCCCTCTCGGACCCCTTTTCTTAGGCCTGTTCTAAGAATATTCATGTTTCTAAGGCCTTGTCATCTCAGTTTATACAATCAGCAGCTTCAGTAAGACCCATTTCTGTGAGAGCTTCACCAAGGCACCCAAGAAGTCCTATATCCCCTGAATGGCAGAATGAAAAGCATCAGCCTAGAAGGAGCTAGTCCAGCATTTTTAAAGGAGAGAAACTCAATATAAGACTAGTGGTTTTTTATAGCCATGCCATCACCTGCTAATAAGGCATTCCGCTGTAAAGGCATGAAGCCATTAACAAGTGCCTAAAAGGTCATTTAATAGGCAGTACAGTGGCATTTCTATGACTCCTGTTCTTCRTATGCAGTTTGGAAGGTCTAATGGATCCTATCCATCTACACATTCTTACTTTTGGTCATGCTAGGTCTGGCTGGAGCCTGACCAAGGTGGATGCTCAGCACCCTGCACCTCAGTACATGGCACCTCCATGACAGGGACCGTCTCCTTTTTGGTCCTCCTGCACTCAAACACCCTTTCCCATCTGTCCTATGCTTGCCCAGTGCCGCAGCTGACCGGTGAGACTGTGTCCCCGGGTTCACCATGAACTGAGTAAAAATGAGCAAGTTGTGAGCAGCCTTTCCAGCGCTGGCGAGGTGCTGAGATACTGTAATGACTGAGTTTGTGAGGCTCCTAGTGAAAAACAAACCGTGTGTCTGCCCAAGGACCACAACTCTCACAACTTTCTTCCCTTTTCTTTATGAAAGAAGAAAAGATGGATAAAAATAATCCATTGCTTACATCAGGGCAGTTCTGCAGCACAGTGTTATTTGTGGAGCACAACCAGACATCTCCCTCCTTTGATGTTTTCAGTTATGTTTCCCTCACAGAGAGCTACCTTGCACTAAGGAAATAAAAGGCACGCTGTGGATGTGGTGGTTCAACTCCTGCCTACCGGGTCTCTTTCCCCTGGTATTAGTGGGCACTGGATCAAAAATCAATTGATTTTTAAGACCATTTATACTTTTGAAATAGAAAGACCCTCAGCAGTCAATAGGCATAAGCAGCTTTTGGAGCCCGTGTTTGCAATTCTCCTTCAATATGCACATCTGATGACGGAGAGTGTGTAAAAGCCAGCCAGAGAGCAGCTCTGTGCTAGCCCTAGATTGTTCATAAATATTGATTTGTATTCTAGATATGTCTCTTATATAAATATTTATACGCATATGTATTCATATACTTATGTCTGCAAAGCAGGGATGAGTGATACCTGTGGCTGTGTATACATATACATGCACACATACATATATATGTTTACAAGGTACACATAGACACACATACATGCAGACATTCACGAACGCGTGATTTATTGTACTCCGCTGTCAGAATATCAACTTCCAGTCCTGTTGTGAATCCTGTTGTTTTAGCTTCCATAATGTTCATCGGCAGTTAATCAACCAATCTAATTCTTTGTTAAGTTCTTTTATCAATGTAAAAGTGACTACTTCTTGATTTCCATGAACTGTCCCTCAGGAGAAGAGGGCACCTAGTACTGCCTTCTGTAGATCCCTCCTAAGTTTGCACAGGCTTATCATACTCCTTGCCATTTATCTCCAGTRTAAGGAAAACCAGACTGACTGTGAATAGGTGACAGTTTACCAAGTGTTCATTCTTTCTTCATTTCTTTTTTCTGCACTTTCTGTATTATTTTTCCTTAACCTAACATAATCAATGCTAGATAGAGAGGAATCACACACTAGTTCACGAATTTTCCTTGTGTAGTCTAATGTTTTGCTTGTGTTTTCTCTCCTGTTAAGCAGAGGGCTCTGCAACAGTCTACGTTAACACCCAGAGCATTTCCAGAACTAATACAGTTAACAGAGGAACTGGGGAGGTGTGAGAGGAGAAGAGTCACGTGAAGGTGGAGGAGGCAAGAGCTGTTGCAAGCTCCATATTCAAACTGAGAGATAAACAAATACATCACCACCAGCTTCTTCATCTCCGGTAGCGAAGGAGTGCATGAAATTGCAGKATCAATAGCAAGGCAAGCCAACAACCTGAAAGTTTGAAGGTTGGGGCTTTCCTTTACTAGCTTAGTATCTACACTAAAAAATGGGTGGGATAAGTGGGCTAGGGAACGCCAGCTTTGCTGGTTTGAACACACTGTTCTGCTCAAGCTCCAAACACTTTTTGAAGGAAGRAATAATTAAGGACACAGAAGCAAAGGATGAATTGCCTCATTGTTTTATCAACAGTAGATTATGGCAGAGACATGTTGTATCTCTTCTTGATACGATAAATGTTTCTTAGAGAAGGGAAAYACAGCAGATCCGCTCTATCTAAGTAAAGCATTCAGCTTTGCACCTCACAGGAAGTTTTTGTTAAAGACAGAGATGCTGGGGATTAATACTTATATTGCTAGCTGATCAGAGAGCTGGTCGAAGGATACACAACAGTATGTGGAGCGAAGTATCTGCAGAGGATAAGCAAAGTGCTTTGGGGAAAAGTCTAATTATTGCAGACCCTCTGACTAGGTCAATGCTAGAATAAATCGTGCAAATATCCCCCAGGGATGTGTGCTCATGAGCTGTGGGGAAGTTACCTAGATAAGAGGTCTTGGTAGTASTGAAGAGGACCAGATTACTGTTAAGAAATTAGGTGATCTCCTGAGCTGTCTTAATGCTATGAGATGAAATGTAACAGCACAACCTTATTAGGGACTAACAAAAAAAAAACTTGTATTATTAGCCCAGGGCTTGTCAACTAGGGCTTGTCAGTGGAGGGAGGGGTCAAAATATATTCTTCTTGTGGAGGATAACTGTTAGCAGTTACCACCAGCTGTGGGAATGGCTGATGTTATTCTAAGCTACAGCAAAATAAAGTGTTTTTTGGTTGAGACAATAACCCCAATTGCACAGCCTGTTTGTTAAAGGCTACCATTGTGCACAGTCCTGGTTGCCTCAATCAAAAAAGATGGACTTAAATCAGAGGAAATGCACAGAAAGACTTCTAGGAAAATAAGAGGACCAGAAAGTGATTTGTGTTGTTAAGCTGAGCAGAGGTATAGAAAGGCTATATTAATTCTTTGCTAACAYATTCAAGGATATGAGGAGCTGGATGTCCAGCACTGCGGCACTGCAAGGGCATCTTGGACCAGCCCAGGGGGAGACACATAAGTAAGAACTTTGCAAGGGTTCAAATGATTTGACTTTTATTAACAGTGAACTGAAAAAGGCCATCATGTTGCCCATGGCTTGTTCAGGACTCTCTGAAGTTCCTCACCGTCCCTTTTATCTTCCTGTGCAAACCTGATACCTGCTCRTAAGAACTGCATCGTTAAAGCCCAAATCAGTCTCCTCGCTTGGCTAGACATGACTTGGAAATGATTAATTACTTCCTTATTAGATTAACTTAGTATTTCTTTTAAACCTTGTGAAACAGTTTTATTACTATTTTGCAGCTGGTGCTGGTTGCCTCATTATTAAATTAATAGAATCACAAAATAATAGAGACCCAAAGGGACTTCTGGAAGTTATCTGGCCCAACCTCCTGCTGAAAGCAGAGCCAGGTTCAAAGTTAAATAAAGTCGCTCAGGGCCTGGTCCAGCTTGCTTTTGAATATCTCTAAGACTCCTTCTTACTGGGTCAGGCCAAGGTCGTGCATATCTACTTCTAGGAACTTTTGCATCATTCACTTGATTGCACAGCTTTTCCCAAGGAGCCAGGACATTATTTACACCCACTAACTCTCTTTGCCTTAAAATAAGGGGGAAAAAAAAGAAAAAAGAAAAACCACAGAGAACATGAAGCCAGGGGTGGCTTCAGCAGGTTGTCAGGGCAGTGATTGCCTTCTCTGCGAAGAATTTTGGGAGGTTAAAAGTTCAATCAAAATGGTTATTGTTCAGTTGTCATAATTGTTTACTTTGGCAGGAATCAGAGCTCATTCTCTCAGTAGTCTATCCAGGAAGTGAAATTTCACTCCCAGAAGGCAGAGTAAAATCACCTGTTCCTGCTGATGAAGKAGATCTGAAATTCTGCAGAAGCTAATACCCTGGACGCACAGCTGGGACAGCTAGTGCATATTGCCAAAGAAGTTTGGGGAGGGCATGCTCCTGTTTCTACAGAAGTGTAAACTGCAATAGTTCTAATCCRGCTGTGAAGGTACAGGTGCTTCATGGTGATAACATGAAAATATTCTTTTCTGCACTGGAAATGCAAATATGACCACTAGCTCTAAGAGTTATAATGCAGATGTGGGGTTTTTTGGACTGCCATAAAKTATGTATTTTACACATCTGTCATCAGTCCTCAGAAACTGAAAAGAAACATCCCTGTAGTTATGGCATGGCACTGGGGCTCACATGAACTTGCTTCTTGCTTCTGATACAGCCTTTCTGGGTGACACCAGACATGTCACTTACTTTGCCTTCTACTTCGTTCCTCTAGGGGAATCGGGGATGATATTTCTTCCCCTCCCAGAGTAAAAGCACAAAGCATGTTAACATTAATGAATTCATTAATGATAGCACTCAGGTAACTATGGTGATGGAGGCCACGTAAGCACCTAAATAAATTAGAGAGGCTGTGCCAGAACATGGCCCTTCTACTTCCATTTATAACAGCATTCAGGCATATTACACTCCRCCAGGACTGATGAATTGTGCTTTGCAACATTAAATATACCGCGGAATACAAGGAGGTTAAATAATAAAAGTGATGTTCATTACATGAAATTAAATAGGTAGCAAACCCACCAAATTCTTGAGTTATTAGTTGAAACCAACCATGATTCTGCCTGGAAGTCAGCTTGCTCCCATGACTGGAAAAATTCAAGGTTGCTTAGATGAAAGTTTCCCAAGTGACTATGCAAAATTTCTGAAGGAGYTTGAAGTTAAGAAAGCTGTGACTGCAAGAGGGATAGTTTGTGCAGCATCGCTTTTGTTTTCTCCCCATCGGCCTGAGCTCTCCTGCCGGTGGCCCACAGACGCTACAGCCAGACCAGAGGGTCCACAGCTTTACTTTACTCTCACTCCCTTTCTGGGGAAGGAAAGACGATGCAACCGTAAATAATATGCTGTTATGAGCTGTTAAGTTAAACAATACCAGCTTGCATAAATAGCTGGAATTCAATGAAAGGAAGCTATTTAAATCATTTGCAGTGACCTAAAGCTGCCACTGATTTCAAGTCTCCGTGTTTTCTCTTCATTTCTGCGTTGCTGATGCTGCTGCCAGAGTGCAATGATTTAGGAACCCTATTGAAATATTGGCTCACATTTCTTCCCCGGTTGCCTTGAATGCTTTCGGTGTGCTATTCCTCAGCGAGTCTTGTCAGAAGGATGTCTTTCACTGTATTATATCTTTCTGGAAGTGAATGCAGCAACAGATTGTTACTGCCATTCAGAAACCTTCCATCTCAGCCGTTATGGATGAGAAAACTCAGAGGCACCTTTCAGAAATGAAGCTCCTTTGAAATCTAAAATAATTTTCTGGTCTACTGGTACCCTTTAGTATAAAGACGGAGTGAAGTGGTGAGTGGGACTGCCTTTGTTAAGCAATCCCCTTAAAGGGAAAGGCTGAAGAGCTTCGGTACTCACCACTCCAGCCCTGCAGTAATGCAGTTATTATTTTGTAGCTCTAAATCTGCACCGCTCGAAAGCAAGAGAAAAGGAATGGGGTTGTTCAGCAGGCAAGAGYTTAGATCAGATAGTGCAATAGCTTAAAGCAAAACTATGTGGAATAGCATGAGGGACTTTCTGCTCTTCTGCACGTCAAAGCCATGCATCAACCAGGGACTGCCCTGGGGCTGCTTCTCAGGCATGTTCAGAGGTGTCCATCGGCCTGTGGACTGTGCTCACCAAGAGAGGTGGTGGTGTGCAGCAGTTCATGTCTGTGGCTGCACAAATTCAATGGTTTTTGTCAGCATGAAGGAGAGCTACATCCACCCAGCAGGAAGGCAAGAAGTAGAGCCGTGGAAGGGCTAGTGGGAGAAGAAGATGTCACATAGATGGAAGAGGATCTGGCATGGATTTCAGTTTAACTAACAGCTTGAGCTCTTGTCCTTTGTTGTGGATAACACTGAGTTCTTGCAAAACAAGCCAGCTCTTCCTACAGCACCAGCTCCAAATCCGCACCAACAGCAGGCCCCTTGTGAGCTTACACAGCAGAGCAGAGCTCTGTGAGAAAGTAGATTGCAAAAAATTTCTAAGCAACTGATCATGTTGTGCAAAAATGCCAATACCACTGCTGTTGTATACACACTAGGCCTGGGTTAGGCCCTTTGCCAAGGTGTGCACATCAGTGGATGAGGCACCTTGGGTCCTTCTACAGCCAGTGGTGGAGGTCAGGCCCTTCCAGTAGGGTCATTCACCCAGGCGAAGAACCACAGAGGTCCAAAAAGGACCACTGTCCAGGGTCAGAAATACATAACTACGTTTCACAAATGTTACCATATCACAGCTGTTCAGCTTGCAATCCCTCTGCMTGTGCTGGCTCAGAAGTTTTATTTATCTGCCACCGAGCTGCTTTCCCTGTAGGTGGTCCACAAGGGACAGATCGCTTACATGCAGCAGGTAGCTCACTCCATCCACCTTTCCTCGCTAAGAGAGACTGCATACGGCAGTGAAAGCCACCCCGACAATTTGTTTTGAGTACTYTGGGAACTGTACACCTGCCAATACAGAGCAGAGAAAGTCACTGACGGTGGAGGGGAATATTTTTCTGAACAGCCTGATGAAGCTGTCATTTGATCGTCTGTAATAGCAGCTAGCATGAAGCCGTTCAGGTCTGCGGCCCCGCATAAGGAGGTATACAGAGCTGACATAAATGAGCACATTCGGAGGATTCATCCCCACTGGTCCGGGATTGATAGGGCTGCCTGGAGCTAGCCACGCTGGGCAGCTGGGAGGCACGCAGCCCTGCTGGTGCAACGCACCTTGCTTCATTGCCCCAACAGCTCCAGAGTCAGCATGGAGCAGGCTAGACACTGCTTGACCCGCGGAAAGGAAAACAGCATAGCAGAGGGCAGCCCTGGCTTCATTAATTAAAACCTTGCTATGGAGGATGTACTAAGCTAATGAAGAGAGGCATTAGATAGGCGCTGGGTGAATTAACATCCACATGACATTATTGCTGAAGCAAATCAAGCTTCACAGGGAAATCCTGCAAAATGGAAATGCAAAGCAACAGCTCATGAAAGCATGTCAAAATAAACCTTATTCACTTAGATTAGGTACTTTTTACAGGGGAGACAGTCACAAGTCTGCTAAAAGCACTCTGGGCTGGGAGATGCTGGGACAATCCAGTCCCCACAGCTTTAGTGAGTGAAACAGTTCCTGACTGCCAGGGGGTTCTTGTGGGAGGTTCCCTGAAATGAGCAYGATTTAAATCCAAACTGGGATTTCAGTTTCTGGGAGATGCTCTGGGAGGAAGGGAACCTGTTTATTAGCTGCACTCAGTCYAGGCCTGCGGCTGTTTAGGAGAAACTCACTGCTCAGAGCTGCAGTTTAATCGCTGGCTCGCAGTAGCCAGTGGAGCACATGGGAACAGTTTCCCTTGCAAGCTCCTATTTTGCTGCTTTTGGGTCACCTCCRTCCTGTCTCAGACCCCTGTACAGCAAAGAAGGATGCTCCAGAGGAAGAAAGGAAATCCAGRAAGGACTATCCTTATCCAGGATTACAGTGTGCCTTACAGGAATCATTCCCGTACTGAAATCGCCAGCCAATCACCATCCACAGCGTGGGCTGGACCAGCAGCTGCCAACCAGCTGGACTGTGTCATGTTTTAGAGTTTGCAGTTCAGAGATGGCAGGGACAGCTCGGCATCACCTAGGCAGTCCCAGGACAGCGACACCGAAGTTTATCATGTCAGGAGGGGACTTAATGTGTTCTTGAAGGACTGAGCCCCGTCCTGACAGCTGGCCATGAGCACCCAGGAACAGAGGAATTGATTCATCTCCCATTTCTGACAGTGTGAATGGGCAACATGTCCTATATTTCAGAGGAGAAGCAGACTGATGTGGTGGTATGTCAGGAGGCAAGGTTGAACCCATTTGCTCTGCCATTTTTTTTCAGAATTCAGCAAAACTTGTTTTGTCCTGAAATTTGATAAACAAGGACATTGGTGGAGCATTTGCAAAGGGCAGTGGTTAAAAAAAGCCTGGCATTTAAAGGGAGTTTAAACAAGCTGAAGAAATCCGTGAGAGAGATTAAAAAGAACAAACGTCCTGATTGAATTAATCAGAAGTGTTGTGTGAACCATGCCCTGCAAGGATGGCATCTCGGWCCTGCCTGCCGTGCCTCGTGCCGGCCAGCTCCATGTGTCCTAGGGAGCATTATACCAAATGAGTCTTGGTGCTCCATGGTTGTGTTCCCAAATGACGATGGGGCCCAGGAGAAGACTTCCAGCACTTTTTGTTGATTGAGCTTTAGCTTGCTGTGTTTTCAGCAGCTCTACCTGAGTCTAGTCCCCTGAACACCTTCCCTCTYGGGGCACTGTCCTGGCAGCTCCAGGGGCCCTGCAGAGACTCAAGGCCACCACCATTAACCTTGTGCAAACAAAAYCACATCTGCCCTGGGCTGCCTGTGCAAAGCTGATTCTGTAACCAGAGTCTTTGGCTCTAAGAAAGCACTGACGCTATTGCTCCAGGGCACTGACTGCCTGCAGATGGAGATGATGGCACTTGTAATACTGCTGCCCCATAAGCCTTATACCAGGGCAGGATCCTCCTTGCCAAAGGGGACCTGACTGTTGCTCGATCGGTCTGGTACAGCGTAGCCCAAGGGCTGCCTTCCCCTCTGCCAGGGGCAACACTGAAATATAAATGACTCCAGCAACTAGATGCCCATTACAGGATGCAATGCTGCTTGAACTTCACAGCAAGTCCAGTCCTCTTTCATGCTCCTGCCTCTTTTTCTTGTCTTTTCTAAGACTCTCTRTTTATTAATCACCAGAGAAACTACTTTCTTTAGTCGTGACTACAGACTTTCAATTAGCCAGTGTGATTGGCTGTGTGTAAGAGAATTAATGTAACATATGCTAAGTGTATGCATGACCTATTTAAAGTGATGGCTAATCTTTTCTGGTAAAACTCCTTCGATGGTATGTGCCTGCTACACATCAGTGAGTGTAAAATTTTGATTCTAAATAGGATTACAGTTTGTACAACTTCAGAAAGAGGCAAGAAAGTATAGGAGACAGATCTTTAACGGATGCAAATCAGTGCAAGTCATTTTTAATAAAGAAATCATGGAAGGAACGTYGAAGTACCATGGATTCAGTGCCAAAAGATCAGAAACCTTTAGTGCAGACAGCAAGCTGAGCCCTATTGAGAACTTGCCAAGATGCTGACATCCAACCAGAAGCTGAACTTTTCAGAAAAAAAAATGTCATTTGGTCTTGTGTATTGTTAAAGAGCTGGAACTCCAGTCTCAAGTTTTTTTCAAAGCTCAAACCTCTTCAGTGCACTACAGGTCATTTAAAATAAATAAGACATTTACTGTATTGTGTAAAACTTCCTCCTTACTGAAAGTTGCTAAAAATGTGCCATTTGGGGAGTCAGGCTAGTCATTACTTGGTAACCTTCAGCTTGAACAGTACTGGGTTATGACATGAGTTATTAAAATGGAAGAACTCTGGCTCCTTCCTCTGTCCCAGCCCCTTGCCCCAAAAGCCTGCAGCAAGCCTATAACTTCTGCTAACATCATGGCTGGTTTGCAGAGTCAAATTCAACCTTGATTTAAGGCCTTCAAGTGGTCTTTGAACCACTTTAGGCTTGAATAAATTGTTCAAAGGGCTAACTACTCTCCTTGTTAAAAATTTCACCTTATTTCAAGTCTGAATTTTTTCCAGGTCCAGGTGCTAAATATTATCCCTCATTATTCCTTTCCCGGCTGGATGAAAGAGCCCTCTCTCAACAACAAATGTGTCACAGGTAGGTACCTGTACATGATGACCAAGTCACCTCTGCTCCTTCTCTACACAGACTGATCTTAATTCTCGTTACAAAGAGGTTTTCCCAGGCCTCATGTGCTCTTAACACCCCTTTCAGAACTTACTCTAGTTTTTCAGTTTTGTTTTTCAGTACAAACACCAAAATCGTATTTAGGCAGTGGGAATGAGTTCATAAATTCTGGATGTAATTTTGATCCCACAGCCCTTTTACTGCTGCTAATCTCCCTGCTTGTGAATCTAGTGGCTGCAGCCATCTCCAGGCTACACATGCACCATGAGGGATGCTCAGCTGGCATTTTTGGGGGGCTAATACTTCACTGAATATGCACTCTCATTTTATAAATATTGCTTACAACAGTGATTTATATACATAGAGGTTCTTGCTGCTTGTTGTATAAAATATTTCCACAAAGCTGAAGGCAAACCTGAACCAGCTTCAGGATCAGTGCAACACAGATGTAGAAGATTACAAGTTTTTGGATTTCTGCTTAGTCTAGAAGACCCAAAGTCACACCCAGTATTGCAAAAACACTGTCAAAACAGATTATCTTCTGGTGTCACAGTACAGAATTGCATTGAGGGTCGCTCGATGCACAGAAATTACCTCTCATTCAGTTGCAAATGCCTGGAGGATGGACTATGCAGGCAAGAATAACACGCTTCCCATGTGCTTATACTCATGCCTGGGCATCTGCTTATGGCCACCATGAGTGACGRGATACTGGACTAGCTGAACCTTTTTGCTGACCAAGAACAGTGGTCTGATGTTCTCCTGTGGATAAGTGTCCTACAGGGCCTCTCAGTGGTGATATGTGGAGATTTTAGGATGCTTGGAAGGGACAGTCCTTCCCCGCTCTGGAAGCGGGGACACTGGTATCCCTTTGCCTGGCTCTTGTTATCATTTGTGCACTGGACATTTTTCCCATAGGAGGGTCTTTTTGCTTCTTCTCAACACAGTATGTGAGACAACATGGGTGAGTAGCACTGTTTTGGACAGGCTTGCACATTAGTTTCAGGAGAAGCAGGGGCTGTTGACTGTTTGCTTGACTAGGGAAGGTTTATGTTTCTTTCGTATTGGACAAACCCACTTAGTTTCTTCCCATTTGTTTTCTTAAAGGACGAAGTTAACTTTAATAAAAACAACTGAATAGCTCTAGTGGGATATTAGATTTCCACCAGTATGAGAAAAATAGAACAGATGTAACTGTAGCAATTTATTTTTGTGTTATTGTTATTTCCCTCTACCGTGTTAAGGTTTGTGTACTGGGGACTGATTGCACCAGTCTCCAATGCCATTACCTCTCGATGATGTAAGTGCTACACCWCAAGCAGGTGATGAAGGACTTATCTTTATCACAAATATAAACAATGTTTTCTTAACTCTACTCCAGGTAAGAGCCTAGTGAAGACAAGGCCATTTTTAGTTTTTGTACTTCTTCCCAGGGGCTTTTTCATAGAGGCCAAAAGAGACATGCCTTTACAATCGGATAGCAATGAATATAAGATATCATGTTGTGAAATATTAGTAAGGCAAGGCTCTGTATTTATTATTGCCATGTAGCTAGTCAAAGTTATAGTTTGGGATCTAGCTATAATGAAGAGCCTTCCTGCATGAACGTATTACAGAAAGCRAACTGGGAACATGGACTCATGGTTGAACATGACTATTTGATGGCGTAATGAGGCTCTGGAGGGGCATTGAACTGATGTATTTCATTCTTCATTTAGGGAAGGCTAAAAGTGCACTCACAGGCTGCTACAGGAGTTCAGYTTATGAAGATGCCAAAACTCAGCTGTTTTCAGTTGTGCACCTGTCCACCAGSGGTGCTTGGAAGTCACTTTGTAAAAAGAAAATTATGTAAAACTCATCCACTGTTTCAACACAGGCAGTTCTCCTGACTTCGTAGCTTCTTCTGAAAACTAGGAGCAGCTTTTTTAAAACTGAGATTTTATTTTGCTCAATTAGCTCAATTTAATAGCACATTTTTGACAGAGTATAGCGTTGTAGTGTAATATCAATGGCCTAAAAATACAGGCTAAACAGAAGAGGATTTTGTGTGAAAGCGAAAGCTGCTTTTTTTATTTGATACAGAAATGGAGAATAGATGTGGAGTAAGGTTTCTGTGAGATCTCAGCATCCTGTGATTTCTGKTTTTTTCTTTTTTTTYCMCTTTCCATAAGGAGAAATCACTTCCCGAAGAGACAGCCACAGCTGGGAAGTTGTCCATCCAAACTCCCAATTACCCACAGCCAAAACTAATGAGGAAGATGATAGTCATTCGAATGCTCTTTGTGATGAGATGCCCCGTTTCCATTTTGACAAGCATTAGGAGTCTTGAAAATGGCCTAAATCTGTGCAGAAGSTCTCTGGGAAGATTCCTGAAGCTGCAACCACAACTGAAACAAGAGCTCACCTGCCCCAAGCTTCCCACAGTGACCAAAAGAGGTTTAGGAGTGAGGCCAGAGGCATGGCCCTGGGGCAGGACCCTTGTGGCTCTCCCCTCAGAGATGTGTGGTCCTCTCCAGAGACACCCACAGAGGTCCAACAGCCTGGTCCCCCTGCCACCAACTGGCTRCAGGTCCGGTATCTCACTTGCCTCTGCTTTTCCGTTCTACTTATATTAACCTGGTCCTTAACTGACTATTATTCTTTGGAAGAGATGTTTCCCTTCTTCATGTCTGGGCTTCTGAAAGATGCTTTTGACAAGCCCAAGCTGTTGATTTCTGTGTGTGAGCAACAGAGAATAACTCTTACATTGCACAAAAGGAGAGAGACAATGATTAAACATCATCTTTATTGGCCAGTTTCTCATGGGAAGTAAATCAGTCTGGCTCTGCTGACTTACAGATTTATGCTATTTCAAGGTAATCGATCCGATATATTTATGTTACTTTCTGTTGGAGGCTGTAAGCCCTTCACAGGGGGTCTGAATGTACATCTCTTAATGGAGCATGTGGTCTGGTCTCTGCACGCCGTGTTCACAGCTGCTGGCTCCAGGCTTGACAGACTTGTTTTCTTCCTCCAGCCTCTGCCACCCACACAGGCCTGGTTGACACCAGACGTTGGTGTCACCAAGGAATCCTAACCCACAGTTAGTTGCTTTACCTGCCTAAAGCAGTGGTCCTCAAACCTGTCCTGCCCCGGAGTTTGGCTTGGAGTCCCTTCATCAGGGCAGTCTGGTGGCAGCAAACTGGTGTCCTCGCTCTGCCTGTCCCCAGCTAGCATTAGTGGTGTTCAGGATAAGAAGGCTCTGTGCCCCAAGGGAAAGGGCTTTCCAAAAACACCACTGAAAAATGATCTGCTCCTGCAATGACTTACTGATTTTTAAGGTCAGTAGAGACTGCTCTGATCAGTCTTGCCTATTCCGTCTGTCAACTATATGTTTCTGTCACGTACTTCCACTATTCAGGGCAACACCTGAACTCAAAGTAAAATTTGAAAAACCTCAGGATTTTACCATCACCCTAGGCAAGTGGTGGATTCTCTCTTAAAAGAGCCCTGTTTCTAGTCTGAATTTCTTTGTCTAGCTTCAGTTTCTAGCTGTTGCTTGGTGCTTTTTCCTCTACCTTTCTCTGCAGAATTTGAGAAGACTCTCACAGTACTCTGTGTGTGTAAGAATCTCTGGACAACATTCAAGTCAACTCTTCACCTTTCTTTTGTCAGGCCGAATAGACCGAACTGCTGCAGACTATCACGGCAAGGCTAGCTACAATGAACTATTAGGACATGATTATTTTGAGGTTTTCTGTAACGAAGTGGCTACCTTGCGATTAAAGAATGGGTGAGGCATACAGAGGGTCTAAAGTCTTTCCAGCACTGCCCTAATTTCTGTTGCGAGGGACTAGGCATACTGCCAGCATTCAAAGCACCGTCTGTTTAAGGAAAATAACATTAATGGAAGAGGTGTTCACCGCAGGAATGACATGATTACTCTACCGCTGTTAATRAAGGCTGAGGAGCAAACTGCAGCCACACACTAGATGAAAATGTTGCTACTCCCTGAAGCCAAGAAAGGGAGCTCTGAGATCAGTTCAGCCAGCTCATGGAGAGCTGCTTTATCTGGGGCAAGAAAACACTGGAGCAGGARAGCTTTAGGATGCTGCCAGGTCATAGGATCCAGCTCCTATCTAAAGCTCATTAAAGACCACCTAAGCTTTAATTGACTTCACATATTCAGTATACCTGTCTGKAAAGCAGATTATGCTCCAGATCTGTGATTCCTTAGCTATTCCTGGGTCTGGATGAGGATAAAGCATTCAGTACATGGAGGAACCAGCCCTTTGCTCACCAGTCATGGCAAGAACGGATGGATCTGCCGTAAGTGATCTGCCAGTGGGGATTTAGTAGATTTTGGAAAGATGAAGGACTTGGAGTAAAGTAGACATATCATTGGAAAAATAATACAGAAAATGGACACTTTGTCTATAATGCTAAAGATAATCTTTTAGAACATCTCAGTTCAAGATTTTGTGTGGAAGACAAACGCTTTTAAAGAAACATCTTTAATTAATAGTACTTGATCTGAAATCAATACATTGCTTACCCAAAATAGAATTAAAGAGTACTCTACAGCTACCTGATTTAATTCCTCAATAATAAAAATTGATCCATCTTTTTTTGAAATAAGTAAAAAACATCCAACTGTTTTCAGTAACAGTTGTGTAAATCCTGTACCTGAATTTACACAAAATTACTATTAATAGTAATTGATTCTACTAAAGTTYGTGGTCCCCATAGAGATGAGTGCAAGTCCTGTAATACACATAASGCCCTGAGGATTTTGCTTATCAAAAAAGTGAGACAAAATGTTGGATAAATATCAGCACCTTCTCTACCATCTTGGTAAGAAACTAAGGCACAGATTAATGTCTGATCAGAGCCATTTCTACTGACTTTAAAAATCAGTAAGCCATTGCAAGAGCAGATCATTTTTCAGTGATGTTTCTGGAAAGTCCTTTCACTGGGGGAACACGTCCTCCTTGTCCTGAACACCGCTAACACTAGCTGGGGACGGGGCTGAACGCTGCCCCACCATGAYGCCGTGCTGTGCTGCTCCAGCGGCCGAGAGCTATTTGGTTTGGAGGCAGCCGTGCGATGGCTCGCTCTGGTTTGAAAGGATGTCTGCTGGGGAATGTTCAAACAGCTTATGTTAATTTTCATAGAAACATAGAATTGGTAAGGTTGGAAGGGACCTCTGGAGATCAGCTAGTCCAACCCCCCTGCTCAGCAGGGTCACCTAGAGYGTGTTAGACAAGGTTGCATCCAGGCGGGCCTTGACTATCTCCAGAGAAGGAGACTCCACAACCTCTCTGGGCAACCTGGTCCAGTGCTCTGTCACTCTCGCAGTGAAGAAATTCCCCCTCACGGTCAGGCCGAACTTCCTGTGCTTCAATTTCTGCCCATTGCCTCTTGTCCTGTCACACGGACAACTGAAAAGAGTTTGTCCCTGTTCCCTTGACACGCTCCCTTCAGGTACTTGTCCACATTGATCAGATCCCCCCTCAGTCTTCTCTTCCCCAGGCTGAAGAGGCCCAGCTCTCACAGCAGCTCCTCACAGGGCAGGTGCTCCAGCCCTCKGATCATCCTTGTAGCCCTACGCTGGRCTCTSTCCAGTAGCTCCATGTCTCTGTTGTAGTGGGGAGCCCAGAACTGGATGCAGTAGTTGAGATGAGGCCTCACCAGGGCTGAGTAGAGGGGCAGGATCACCTCCCTCGACCTGCTGGCAACACTCTTCTTAATGCACCCCAGGGTACCATTGGCCTTCCTGGCCACAAGGGCTCATTGCTGGCTCGTGGTCAATGTGTCATCCACCAGCAYTCCCAGGTCCTTCTCTGCASAGCTGCTCTCCAGTAGGTCRGCCCCCAGCTTGKACTGGTGCMTRKGGTTATTCCTCCCTAGGTGCAGGACTCTGCACTTGCCCTTGTTGAACCTCATGAGGTTCCTCTCCGCCCAACTCTCCAGCCTGTCCAGGTCTCTCTGAATGGCAGCACAGCCCTCAGGTGTGTCARCCATTCCTCCCAGCTTGGTATCATCGTCAGACTTGCTGTGGAGGCACTCTGTCCCCTCATCCAAATCATTGATGAAGAAGTTGAATTCTGCATCACTTACTAAGCATAACAAATCAACTAGTCTGACCTGTGAGAAAATACTGTGCCTGCAGATCTCAGTGCAACCCATTGGCTGTGCACAGAGCACGGGTGTTAATTAAGAGCTGGTTATGGATACCATTCCCAAGGTCCTATTAAAGAAACTGCCTCTATTTTCATTGTACTGAGAGAAAAAATAGCCAAGCTGTTTTGTACCATAGGAAACATTTACATTGTAGTTTGAGGGATGTACATTCCTTTTCTGCCAAGCACAAGAGGAAATCTCAGCCTTTAAAGACCTGCAGAAACTGAAGATGTAGGAGAACTATTCAAAAATGTGGTGTGTCAGCCTGCTAGGACAAGGTTGCACATCACAATCTTCAGGTCTTCACTCAGGTTCAAATAAGCAGACAAGCTGGGTGGCTGGCTGACCCACAGCTCCACAGGTCTTGCAACCACACATAYGTGAGCACTTGCTCCCCTAGAAGGAATGACTGTAAAAAATGAGGAGTAATGCATGGAGATTAGAGCTGCTCTATTGGATTGTGTCACTTTGCATGTGAGATGTAAATTTATCCCACAAAAGATACAGCTATGGTTCACAGCCCCTGAGTGCCTGGAGTGCCCTCTATGATTGACATGAAGTAAAGGGCCACATAAGGGTAACTACATTAAGAAACTGATGGCTGGAGGAAAGGAGGTGATATACACCAATGTAATGAACACCAGTGAATTTTCAGCCATGCACAGTGGGACAAAATTAGGGGTCATGTCCTGTTCTCCACATCATTCTTATGACCCCTGCAGCCACAGCAATACAGTTGCAGCTAAGACATCCATATGAACGGGTTTTCCAAGATGTGGCCTGTTTTTCCTACCAGAAATTTTGTCCAGATGCTGTGGAGGGCTCAAGATATTTGTCTTGGTTTTTGATTATTCTGTAGCTGTGTCTGCCCCTGGGAACATCTTCATCTTGCATACTCAGATGCATACCCAAGTGCACATGTGGATGTCCTGCACAAGAGGCTCTCTACAGGATGGTACAAGCCTGGTAAAATCTAGGTTTCCCAGATGTGCTGGACCTAACATATATGAGCAGGTCACCTATAGCTGCTCATATACACCACAAGGCATATTTCTTAGAGCTCCTGGGTAATCCTCCATTAATGTGTATAGAAGCTGTAGTGACAGCAAGTGTGGGTGTGTCCAAGTCAAGCTTTCCGTAAATCTTCTTCCTTAATTATCCCCCAAATTGCCTTTTGTTTGTAAGAGATAAGTTAGAGTAGCCCACCTACCACCTGGTATCCAGGGAAAGTTATAAAACAATGTAAAAGGGGATCAACAGCCTGCTTGAAGAAACAACTGAAAATTGCATTTATGTCCTACCACTCCCAGGTGGGGCATTTGCTCCTGCTGCATCCTATTTCAAGCCATTTTTTAGGTGGGAAGTATGTGAAAGCCTTGCCAGGATCTGTAAAGGGCTGGTTGTGAGCACAGTGTACCCATTTCGGCTGGCACTGCAGCCCTCCATGCCTTTTCCAGCTGGCTCTGGCTCTAGCAGCTCTGAGGCTACTGCAACTGGCACAAGGAACCAAATGAGTCCTGGGCGATCAAGGGTTTTAAGAGCTTGCAGGAGACCAGGCAACATTTCAAGGTCTATAAGATAAGAGAATCAGAACTTGGCCCTCATTTTGATTTCCAAAGCAGAACCTGGAGCTTGTAGAAGGTCTCTCAGCTGAAGTGTCATTTGTTTATTAACTGGAAGACCAGATTCTTGTATTTCAGTGGCATCAAGTGCTCCTGACAGCTGGATAACAAAGAACCACCAAGGACACRAGCTAAATGTGGAGTGCAGCAGCAGAGAAACAAGCTGAGACACAGCAGCCAGAGTGCTGGGGAAGTCAGGCGTTGGCATGATGAGCAGGAGACCCTACCACCAGCTGGGCCTAGAGGAGGGACCAGGACACCATTGCCTTGCGCAACATTGCATGAGTGTGGTGCAGAGGAGGCTGGTGCGGCCTCACTTCTGCTTTCCCTGACAGCCACACACGGATGTATTGYGCTGAAATAGGTGTTGAAGCTGGAAATGGATTTTACTGAGGGCAGACATGAGGTTTCAGTCTATACTTCTTGAAAAACCCCATCTCTGGATCTGGCTGCAGGATGTCATGCTCCACGTGCCTTCTGCCCGCTTCCCACTGCCCACGGCGTGGAYGTTGCTGAATACAGCAGTGACTCAAGAGGATAACATATCCTGAGAATAGCCATACTCAGCTGTTACCAGCATGAATGATGCTTCCAAAGGTGATGTTCACAACTGCATTAGGCACTCGTGAGCAATCCTGTACATAGCTATGGGCAGTCTTTATAAGGCGGTCTTTATCTGTTACTCAGAATGTCAAGTTATCTACCCTTTCCATGTGAAATATTTTAGCCTGGGTGAAATCTTTTTCATTTGCTATACACTTTTGGGATATAACACCATGGTAGCTGAGTAACTCTGTTCTGGAATCAGCTGAAATAATCTTTTTTTTTTTTTTTTTTTTTTTTTTTCCAGACAAGAAGTGTTCATAGACTCCTCTTTCCTTTCTAGTTTCTTACTCATCTTATCCCACGGGTTGATTTGAAGTATCTGAGTGACCCACTAGCAGATCCCCGTTTTGTCCTGCTTCCTGAAATAAAAATTAGTTCATAAAGTGCTGGAACAATCTCCCTGCTGTGGAAACTGGCAGTGAGATAAGTCCTCAGTTTTGCAACCTTGAAATGTTTTCTCCCTGGGGATGTCCCTCAAGTTGGCTCCTTTTTCCTCTTTTCCTTTTGTTGTAACAATGCCAATGACCCCTAAAATATCCTCTGGTAAGTGAAGGGTTCATATGGAAGGTTAAGATAATATATGAGATGGAAACAAGGCAGGAATGTACTTGCATAATTCTACTTTCCCCAAGATACTATGCATCATGGTCTTACCTCAGGAGATAATAAATTACAGAGAAATTTTCTATGGTTCCTCCACTCCATGCCTTTAACAACCACTGAATGAGGTGCTGGCACTGCAGGTGTACCTGGGAGAAGTGCCCAGGCTCTGAGCTGTTGGACCTTTGTTGCCTATTGGATCTGCTGGCCATTCCCTTCTGAGAAACCAGTCCTGGAGCAGCAGATGGCTGGAGGCTGAGCTTTTTAAAGACATCTAGGTATTTCCATATACGTAAGTACTTACCACGTGCACACASGACTGTCATGTCCGAAGAGCCCAGGACAAAGTCCTCTAGCTTCATCTGTAAAGCAGAGAGGCTTTAGCCATCCTGACCCGGCCAAACTGCTGCCCTCAACCCTCAYGTCTCACACGGTGGCAAACTCACTTCTAATTTCCAGGCTCAGTTTATTCACAGTGACTTTGTGCCCATCTGTTCTTGATGTGGTGTAGGACACCATGGACTCACACAAGCTGCAGACAGAGCACCCCTTAGGTTACCTTCCCTTGGCGACCAGCAATGCAAGATTTTTCCATTTATTAGGATTTTGCATAGTATGCCACCACCGAAAGCATCCCAAATGATGTGATTTCCACTGCCTTTCTTATGAAAGGCAGTCTATGTGAGAGTTTTGGAAGGTCTTTTCCACTTATTAAGCCTAAATTTTCCACATCCTTCTTTCATCTCTTAGATACTAAGTCACGATCTTCCTCATTCTCCTCAGGTTTTGCTGAAACTAGAAAAGAGATGATGGTAGTTTCCCTTTTCGTAATGGAGGGTTGGTTGTAYAGATTTGGAAGAATCCTGGAGTTCCATACAAACCTGCTTCTTGATACCATTCTGCAAGGACTTGCTTCTGCAAAGAGCAGTACTTTGTCCATAGGCACAGCAGTACGAGGCATGAACGGCTTTTTGAATAACACACAGGAAAGAGCCACAAGGTTCCTAATCTAGCAGTAGACTGGGTTTTTATTAACACTTATTATTAGCTTTACAGTGGTGCTCTAAGCTGATTCTGTGGTTGGTGGTCTACAAGGAGATAATGTGAGAGAGGAGCTGTCTGTAGAGGTTCCCAGCCTCATTAAATTATTATGGAGCAAACAATTGGGACAATAAGGAAGTGAGACACCTTAGGTGCYGGCAGTAATCTGTGCTATCGCTCTGCTGCACGTAACTTCTGTAAAAACTCCTCTACATAGCCTGAATAGTGGGATTATTAAAAAAAATGAATTCTAATATTTTCTATGCCCGTAAATGTGTAAGTTGTAATGAAGCTATGAAAATTGTAACAGGGCAAGGCATGCGTTCTGGGAAGGATGAGATCAGTTAAAATGGCAATTCAATTAACTCCCCAGATGACGAATGAGTCTAGCGAGAAAAATCAACATATCACTGGACTAGTCCATTTCAAAAGGCAAGACAGGCATTAACAGGCTGAAGCAATGCTTTATTTATATTCTCACAAATCTCTGAAAGAAACACTCTGTTTCTCTGAAATTAATAAGTAAGGTGAAAAGAAGGTGAGAGCTCTGATTAAATTAATTAGTTCACTGGAATGAGCGCTGGGTCCCAAGCTCTGCTTTGAAGGCTTGTGTGCATCTTTCATAAACCACACACCGAGGAGGATCTAAAAGCTAGGACTGCGCTAAAAGGTGGCTTCTGCAATGTGACATTATTTCCAAACTGTCCGTTCGCCTGCTGTGAATAAGATACTGCCCCAGGAGTACACTGAGTGTTCAGAGTGCAGGCCAGTGTCAGGTACGATTCAAGTATGCATTCACTCATTTCTATGTTTTTTGGTGTAACTGCATTCCCAGCTTTCTGTTCCGGGGGTTTACCCTTTTGCTTYGTGAAAAGTAACATACATGATTTTCCTCTGAAGTTGCGTTGTTTTTTATGCTCAGCTTCAGGTGACTGGGAGAGAAGGAAGCTGTGTTTTCTAAGCCTATGTATCCAAACAAATTGGGGTTACAAACCTAATGCGGCCCAAGACAGAATTTCAAAGCATGTTTCACACTGTGGTCCAAGACTGAATTTGGGGCTTATATTGCTGGGTGCCAAGAATAAGGGGAGATGTCTTCCTTGGCAGCCTTCCAGGGCTTCTTTGAGTAGAGTTGTTGATGAGAAGGTGACGTTAAGTTTGCTGTCACACAAAACACGTGGACTTGACCCAAGAGAATGTCTATGTTTAAAAAGGAAGCAAGTCTTAAACRAGTGCAATTTCTTCTAGAAATTTGCTTTTTCTGACTTGCTTTCGGGGCATATGTGATTCTGTGATGTGAGAGCATGAGTGTGTGTGTGTGTGCATCTGTCATATTTTTCCCCTAGAGATAAAACCTCTTTTAAAGACAGGTCATGTCTGCAGAGCAGAAAGAGTCCTTCTGCCTGCTCCTGACGGAGCTCCCTTCCTGTATCAGCCTTTCTCTTCTCCCAGCAATTGCTGCTGGGTATTGGAGCTCGGCAGGCTCCTTCACTATTTAAGATTTGTGTGCTCTTCTGAAGAGAGGCAGCAGCTTGAGTAAAGCTAATAAGTGGTTATTATATTGATTATCACAGTGGGATTAAACTAATCCTTTGAGGGATCAATTCACCATTGTTAACTTCTTAGTTCTTGACAAATGGAAAATATCTGATGCCAGGTAGGTGATAGCCCAACCTRGGAGGTCTATTTTTTTTCCCCTAAAAGGTTTTTCCTTCTCCCTTCACTCTAATTATCCACTTTCACATGAGATTGACTGCAATGCTCCCCTCCATTGGCTGGGGACAATCTGCTGAATCAACAGACTGAGTCTTTCTTGCATAAGGGAGGACCATGGCTTTCCCTGCCCTCACGTGGCACTTCTGCAGTCCTAGCCATTTGGTCAGGCTTTGACACTGGGATCTGATGTGAGCTTGTGCTTGGAGGASAGCACGCGACTGCTTGACTAGGGGTCATATCAGTATGGCCCACCAAATGGTGGTCTTGCTTGTCAGTCTCATGATTAACCACGAGGGATATTTGTTTAGTTGTGCATGCCCYTTTTTCATAGCATCTCACATGAGGTGTGTATTTCCACCCTCAGCCCATCCTTTGAAAATCCTCACCCCTTCCCAGGCTGCTCATATCATCTGTGCCACAGGTTCTTCCAGGTGGATGTCTTTGAAGCCACTCCTGTGGGTTTATCCCCTTCCTGACCCTGTATTCTCCCTCAGGTGTGCAAACATTTAGATGTGTAATGTCTCAGGCCTATGCTGATCTGAGATACAGTGACAGAGTGGTGGGAGAGTAGTCATGCTGCTCAGGGTGTCTCTCCACCTCCATCACTGGCTATGCATCACATTGTTCCCCCTTTGCTTTTCTCCCCAGCCTGTCCTTTTGGTCCATGCTGCAAGGTCTTTCAAGCACCGTCTCTATCTCCAAACATGTAAATAGCCTGACTGCAGGTGGAGTCTCCTGGTGCTCCTAAAATGCAAATACAGAACAGCAGTGTCAGAGGTATGAATCTGAACAAGGATGTGCAARTGTTAAATGTAATATAATGCCAGTCACAAAGCACAAGAAACTCCTTTGATGAGGCTGCTTAAGAGATGATTTAATTGAATACTSACAATAGAAGTTTTATTTGAACAAATGTGTTAAATTCTGCAAGGAGGTTGTGTTTTCTTCTCCTGCTGCTGTGTATCTACTGGTTCCTTAGGAATATTTATATGCAATAAGGGCTGCCCTTTAGATGGTGCCCCAATATGCAAAACCTCTGCAATGAAGCTTGCTCCAGCACTGTTCAAGCACAAGGAAGCTTCACAAGATAAATGTGAAGTGTCAGGACCTGGATGTCAGCAGTTGCATTAGCTGGGAGAGAGCTGATGATTCCTCTAGAAAAGTAAAGATGTGTCTATCTGAAACACAACAAACCTCCCATGATAGATGCAAAGCAACAGCCAGATGCTCAGAGTTTTCCTGATGCTTTTTCCCATCTGTCCGTTACTTCCCTGAGGGGCTTGGTTCCTGTTTTTGCAGCAGCTATGTGAGTCATTCGCTCTGGATCCAGCTGACATAAAGGAAAACATCCTGTCATCTGGCAGGCATGGGACTGGGAGGTACTGAGAAGTCAGATGGGATGCAACAACCAGGCTGCAACTGCCTGTGACAAAATGTGGTTCATGATCAGACTCCCACGAGGTAGAGGTCCACACTGGCAAACACCAGAGATGCAGATCTGTTTTGGCAATCTTCACTCAGAAATGGCACTATCACAGTCTGTTACTCTTATGTTTTCAGCAGGAAAGTAGTCCCACAGGTTTTGGGGAAGGTCAGAGGAATGTGCAGGAGCCTTTCGCTCCTTCTGTTTCTTTTGTGCTCCCCTGTGTTCACTTCTCTCACAACTACTCCTCCTCCAGAGACAACTATCTTATAGACCACCCAGTCCTCACTCAAAGGCATCTTGCAGTTTCCCACAGCTCCCAAAGCTATCCTAGCAGAAATTGGGCCATTACCTGCTAGTCTCCCATTCACCATCTGGGTGGCACAAGAGCTCATGCCACCCTGATGCAAACTGTGATTTTCCTGAGGAATAGCATGGGGAATTCTAAGTCACTAAGGACACTAAGTCTTTGCCAATGATAGTTCTCATATTCCCAATACTTTCACTGCTTTATGGGACAAGATGTAAATCCTGGATGGAAATTTGTTRGGGTCTTCCAGTAAATCTGAACTACTGGGATTAATTAATCTCATTTTCTGTAAAGTTGGTTATTCAAAGTGATGCTGAGAMGTATAATGGCAACATTACTTGCTACTGATTGTTTTGTAAAAATCAGAGAAATACTAAGTGACAAATAGTTTTTAATAGATTAAAAACCTTCACCATTCTGTCTTTTCATTGTATCTTGTGTTCATGCTCACGGGTTCAATTTCCTTTGAAATCTTCGCACTCCCCAAAGTTTGATCAGAGAATTGAGGCAGGCTATCGTACCGCACCTCCCTCAGCAGCAACCAGCTGCTGTAGTCCTCAGGAGCTCGCAGGGCACGCGCGGGGGGTCTGYCTGCCCGAGCAACAGCCTTGTGGCCTGCTCTGTCAGTGACAATGACAAAGCTAACGAGTGGGTTCACATTATTTAAGTCATTCTCCAAGGGTTAATTGCCTTTGCCCCGACCCTGCTCTTTACTCCCTTACTATGACAAGTGAAGGCAGCTCAGTTGTGGCCAAGACTACAAAGGCTGCTTAGGCTGCAAAGGAGCTCCCCATAGTGTCTACAAAGTAAATGCAAAGACGGTGTTAGCTTCATTGTGGAGAAAATCCCCAAGAAGAGTCGGACTGAGCAGGCACTGTGGGGATGAGACAAAACTCTCTGAATTTCCCATTCAGTTGGGGAGCAGGAGCTGGAGGGGCTGGTCCCAAGAGGTCCCTTAAAACTTATCCTAAGTCCTTATGTTGAATCCTGCTGTATTCCTGAGATCCCTGGGAACATGCTGGTTAAAGGCCTCAGAGATTTGGCCAAAACTATGGCAAACCTTCTGGAGATGTAGGTAAAACTGATTTTTTGTGCTCCGGGGGAGGAGTGATGGACAAGAAAGGGGTGAAGGTTAGATAGTTGGCAGAAAGGATAGGGGACCTTGCTGCTCCTGGATGGGAGACAGAGGTGAGGAAAGCAGTTGCTATACTGTTGAGAGGAACAAGTTCTCCTTTCAACCTTGTGTTGGCTCACCACCTCCCTCTACCCTTCCTCCTCCGGCAGGACAAGCAGCAGCAGTTAGCTTAGATTTCATTAATTTGGTCTAAGAATAAAGAAAAAAGGGGCCTGGGCTGTTTTAATTCAGTCCATCCTATTTTGTCAACATCTAGAGTAAGCCTTGGTGCTCCTAAAACCCCAAGGATAATTACAAATATGACAACAAGAGCAAAGAGTTTTCCCAGGGCTAGGAGGGGAGATGAAGAAGCGGATGAGGAATGCCAGTTCACCCTGATATGCATTCAGTGAGAGGTTTACGTTGGCCAAGTCTCCCCTAGACTCCGTGCACTGAGCCTGTGTGGTGTGAGCAACCACTTATGGAAGGGCTGGGGCCTGCAGGATGGGCATCCAGGGTTGCGGGCATSTGGGGCAGCCATTGACTTGCAGTGGAAGAGCATTTCCCACCCACAGTCTCCTTTCAGCACAGCATCTGAGCATACCACAACCTTGCTCGCAAGGGACTGCTCATTTCCCTGCTGCAGGGCTGGGAGTGWCTGGAAGCAGAAGTGTTGGAGAGGCCCACACAGTTTGTATCACAGTAGATGATGAACACCCAAGTCATGGGCTGGTCAACAACCTCTAGGCTTTCTGYCCTTAGTGCTGAGGCTCTCTTAGGGATTATGCATAAATGTCATCCAGCAGGGACTGAGTTAAGGGAGAAGATGAACTCCACTGGGGCCAAACTTTTCCTGAGTGAGTGCATGCCGAGTGATCCAGGTAAGAGTGCATTCCTTCTGGAGACCTTGCTCTGCAGCRTGACTGCAAGAGACAGGAGTAGATAGAAGTGAACTATGCTAGAAGTTTATCAAACTTGGCCGGAATAGAACATCYCATATCTTTGCTTAGAAAATTCATGAAATTCAAGCAACAAATTAGTATCACAGTGATGTAGAGGGAGCTGATGAGCCATTTCATAAACAAGTGATCCTTGCAGTATGTGAAGTCAGAGGCAAAAACATTTCACACGCAAGCAAAGCTAGGGCTCGAGGCAGTCCCATAGTAAGAGAGGAATATTCAAGTTTTACATTAATTGGATTTTTAATGGGTTTCAAAACTGATTTGATCTGTGAAGTATTCAATAATTATAAGAGATTAAGCTGACACTTTGAAAAATAGGTACAGGAAGAACTTGAATGAAGCAAACCTTGTTTTGGCCTAATTACAGATGAAAAACAGACAGTGTTGATTTGATAATCCTCTAGCATAAACAAGCACAAGAAATGGCCCTTACAACTCATTTCCATGCTAGTTAATAACCTTTTAATACTAGTACCTGCCAGCACTTATCTCAATGCAAYGACAGCAGCCAGAGATTTCCCTGCACTGCCCACAGCTGAATTAAGAGGTCCACCATAATTCATAGCGCTTCCAAAAGGAGATGAAATTKTTTGCCTTCTTTCCAGAGAGGCAGACTTTCCCGTGGAGAAAATACAGCAAAAGTATTTCTCTTTGTGAATGAACATGGGTGCAGTAACTACCCCATAATACAGTGGTACGCTGTAGGACACCAAAGACAACAGCACGAGTACACTGGTTAAAGCTATGAACACCTTTGTGCAAAATATTTACACTATTGCCACAGTTAAATGTGCAGACTATCAGACTGTACCCCTACACATGCCTAATTAGCCATTACACATGCAATTACATGATTTCAATGTGCCCTCATCATAATTACCGCAGTAAATTAGAGGGGCATAATTGCACATGCAAATGTGCATGCCTAGCTTTTTTTTTTTTTTTTTTTTTTTTGACTCTTTTCAGATGTTACGATCGCAAACTGACAGAGAAGGGTCAGGGTTAGATTTTGTCACCTCTGTTTTCAGGAGCATTTGAAATGTCTAGGAGCCCTTTGTGTTGGGAAGGATAGCCTCAGCTCTCAGCCTGGAAAGGGGTGCTGGATAGAGCAGACATCCGACCACGGTGCGAGAGGACCCGGGAAGGCMCAGGGCTGTTCGAAGTGGGGCTGGATGCCCATACACAATGCAAGAAATCAGGGGAGCCAGGAAAACCTGCTCCAGCCCAAGCATCCTCCACTGGCAATGACATGCACGAGCCACAGAAGAGCTTTCCCCCAGCACAAATTTCTGTTGTTGAATCCCAAATGATGGCGTATTTTGTGTGCTTGCTTTGCTGTTTTTATACATTTGCTTTGGTTTTTGCTTTACCTGTTGCTCAGAATGAGCTTATAAAAAGCCAGATATCCTGCTGGGACTGCAGGGCTGCTCCTCTATGTCCTCCCGGCAGCTGGACTCCCATCTGCAGTCCTGCTTCTGTGCGATGACCTTTTAAAGTCCTCTTGTCTAAAGGTTTCCTGTGTTTTACTTTGCTTCTGTTTGAGATTCCAGCATATTCCTTTTCAGGATTAAATGGGGGTTACTGGGTGAATGATTGTATTTATTTGTTTARAACACATTAATTCTATTTTGTTTTCCTAAACCTAGGGATGAAAAATGCAGATGAAACAGATTATAATGCCAGACATCCTTTTTTCTTCCATTCCTAGAAGGGGATTATGTGCATTTTGGTTTGTGCACTGTGACTGAAACAAATTGGAGCACTGCATGCTGCAAGCTGCAATTGGAAACAGTCTCATCTCAGCAGTGGAGGAATTATCTTCTATTGCTCAGCAGCTTTTGCTCTGGGTCCTGTGACAACGCCTCTCCCTCACTCCATGCAACGCGATGAGCTTTGTGCTGGTGCTGGCTGCTGAAGGGTTTTCAACATGTGTATTAAAATCTCATTCTGCGTATCTTCAAAATCTAGGAGCCTGAACAATGATAAAAAAATAAGGTAGCATATAATAAGTTAACAAGAAACCAGAAATAGTGACTGCCTCCATCTGAACTTGCTGAATCAAACAGAAGATACATCCTTAGCCCCTCCTGAGGGAGGTAACTGAAATTGCTACCCTGGTGACCAGGGAAGAAAACAAATAGTAACAAAAGCATCCTTCAGCTGTCCTCGTTCCAGGAGGGTTGATGGGATACATCTCCTGTGCCCTTTCAGATCCTCAGGAACAAGTCAGCTACGAAGCTCAAGCTCGTCTTTCCGGAACGAAAGGAGAAGGACAGAAGTGACTTTCTGCATCGCAAAGATTCCTCATGAACACTGATACAGATTGTAATGAAAGGAAATATATGTATTTCTTAAACCCTGAAAAAGCCCCTTTGTCTTTACTTAGGCTGCTGATAGAGTCAAGCTGTTATGACAGCAATGATTCTTGCCCGCTTCCGTCTCCCCGGCACGGCTTGAAAGCAGCAAACTGTTGTTGTGCTTTAGAAATCAGCCACCAGCCTGGGATTTTGGAACAAAGCTATGGGAAACACAGAGAGCATTTGATGAAACTTCTCCTACCCTGAGTGCACCTTGGGATCGGCCAGAAATGCTGTTTGAYGCTTCAAAAAGAACAAAAAGGAGTTTTAAAATCGCCAGTTCTCCCCTGGAGAAATCAATGAGCAATGCYTCCTTTCAGACACACCCTGATTAGCCAAAACTGCATTTCGCTCGAGCCGTGGGTTAYGTCACGAGGGCTTCAGCAGCCTCTACTTGTTTCTCGTACCATGTGCTGGAAGACAGCATGGCTTGCCGGTCTGCAGCTGAAGTCCTTCTTGTAAAGGGAAGTATATACAGAGGGGTTTCATCAGGAGTTCTCTTCTCCATGATATTTCCAAATTACTTATGATGTGATGCAATGACCACTAAARTTAGCAGAGGAAAGGAAAGGTGTATGTGTGCTTAGTCTAAGCATCTTACTCCTCCGTCTTTTGCTTGCACTGATCAGGCACCATAGGAAGTCTCATAGCATGAGGCTAGTGATGTCTCACAGACCACAGGTTCAACAGCGCTATTGTCCGGCACATACTTTTGATGATACGACGCATGTGATGCACTGTCACRGTGCAAAAGAGTTTAAATAAATAAGCATGCTGCCTATAAATGCATGCTGSAAGAAATGGGCAGACAATTTCCAAAGAACACTTAAATATAAAAAGTAATTTATTATGTCTTTGATACTCTGTTTTTTGACTAGCAAATGCTGCTGCTCCATGTAGAGCCCTGACTGCTCAGTTTGCACTGAAAAGCAGGAGGGAGCGGTGGCATTTCCCTGCCCTATTTGCACCGTGTCCCGAGTCTCAGGAACGTATCGTCTYTGCTTGTGTGCACTCAGAGCAATTGTTCCTTGCACACGTTTAATATTTTTATGCTTAATTTTCTCCAGAGACTTTCCCCCTCCAGCAGGATGGTGATCCTCTCTGCTGTAGTTTTGGCAGGTGATGATGTCTCACCTTTGAAGAGCGTCTTGTTCCCGCTTCAGAGCCACCGCTGCAAGCACTGAATTTCTCTAGTTCTGTAGCTATTCCAACCTCCCGCACGTTGCTGGGACTCTTGTGGAACCGAGTCGTGGTCCTGCAGGAATTAAACTGGTTAATGTGACAGACAAAGGGCCAGCGGGCTCTTTTTAAAATGCGGCTACGTGAAATGGCTTTTCATCTGCTAAAATCACAGCTGTGGATCTCCCTTGTATGAGAGTCTCCACYCCTTAAGCGCTGCAAATGTTTTTTTGAAATAGCTGTGACACTGGGCCATGGAATGATTCTGGTTTTCACACGTGTGGAAATTGCTTTTAAGTGGGGCATTTTCCTCCTGCCTTTGTGCAGCTTTTGTGCTGTGTATGGGCTGCACGGTGATGTCTTTATTCGCAGCTACGTTCTGCTCTGCTTCCTCCGCTCCCATGACAYGAGCCTGCTAACGTGCTCTGCCCTGGTGGCTATCGGCCTCGAAGCCTTTCTCTCGGCTGCCCTCTGCTATTTGCAGGCATCTCTCCAGGGGTTCGATTCACTTCTGTTGACAAACTCTCTTGTAAATGGGAATTTGTATCTGAAATTGCTCTTGCCTCTAATTAGAGGGTATTTAATATCTTCTGCATTATGCAACAACACCACGGTTCTCGTGTCTGTCATGGATGCATTTCTCTTCCTCTTGCTTCTCAGTTTCAGGTTCTACTTTTTCTTTTTAAATATATATATATATAGACTTTATCCACAGTAGCCACAGTGCTGATCATGCACCTTTATTGCCTCCTGTGATTTCAGTCATCCTTTCTGACAGCAATTTCAATTGCTTTCCCACTAATTAGAGATTAATGCCATAATTACTTTTTTATCACCATAAGCATCTCTTTATGCAGGAAATCTTCTTGCTCCCATGTATTTTTGTGTGCAATGTAGTGTTTACAGTGCTCCAAGCCCTGCCATACTTGCTCTGGGCTGCTTCGCGTTGTATATCAGGGTGGGAATCACACCAGCACTGTGCTGCCACCACACTGCATCTACCACAAGTGCAGTGACAGCAGAGGCTGGTGCCAGCTGGCCTTTATTTGCTTGAGCATCGATGTCTAGGGCCATTTCACATCATCTGGACTCTCCCATACACCTCCAGGTGCTGCCCCAAAAGAGCACAGGCATCCTGGCACATCTGCAAGCTTCTCGCAAGTGTCTCAGGTGTCCTGGGGTGAAATGGTCCTAAAAGCTCAAGCCAAGCAGCAAAATCCCACTCATGTTTACAACAGCATCTCTTTATCTGAGATCAGCTTCCAAATCCAGATGATGCCCCTGCCTCCTCACAAAAACTGACTTTTGGGTGCATCCATAGCTTTCTCCTGCAGCTCTCTGGAGGTGGCTGCACTGCTCACTTTGGCAGCAGAACAGTTGCTCTGAGACTCAGGAGGAGCTTCAGAAGTGCTGATAGCACTGCCCTGACTTGCATCTTGTCAATCAGGGAGATCCTTAGCAACATTCCTGGGAGCAGGGTGAGACCAGCACAGCACATGTGTGAAAACCCTGCCAATGAGGCTCTCTTTCCTGGGAAAAGCCACCTTGGGAAGAGGTGTCACTGGTCTCCAGCAGGTCACAGCTTTCCAGGCAGATGCAACTTCCTCCTGCTGGTCCCAAGGAAGCCTTTAACTGGGATCCTTATCTCCTACACCTCCGGGACCAACCTCATGGGCTTTGATGCTGTGATAGGTCTCCTGATGGTCTAAGCTGCTGTTTATCTGCCAGCTTATGGCAGTGACAGCTAAAATCTTGCTTCTAGGGAGATTGAGTGGTTGGGGCATAGAGTTTGGGACCAMATGAAATTCATCTGCAGGACAGAGCTCCCTTGAAACAATCTTGCTACTGAAAGGGTCTTTTGGTGAACCATGCACTGAAGCTTCATGACTGAAGTCTGTCTACRGGATCCATTTTGGGAAACCTGTTCTAGGGCCTTCCCAGTAAGGAGGATAATGCAAATTCTTCTGTGTGCTTCAGCGAATGGCTGATGCTACATTCGGTTTGGTTTTCTTATGTCATTAGTTCCAGYTGGCTGTATTATCCTGTTCTTGGGGTGTGCAATAAAGCCTTGACGAGGTTGCCGGAATTTCTTATACATATCTATATAACTAAAAAAGCTCTTAACAAGATGTTAATGGCATTTGTAAGTAAATGTTGCCACACAGGTGGATACAGCCAGTTTTCCCTAAATAACTTAATCCCTACTAGATAGAGAACTCAGGCGTGCATGAGGATTAGAGCACTTGGTAAATGACATTTAAAATCCCAAGCTGAGCATGGTTTATTGGAGAACTAATTTTAGTCCTGATGCAGCTGCAGCAAACAAGCGGTGCGGGCAAGAGCCCAGGCCTCTCTATATTTTCTCAGCTGCAGCATGGGAAGGTTTTGGAAGGAGAGGGAACCAGTTTGCCAGTTGGCCACTTGGGTACCCCAAAGAGCTGCTGGAGCAGGGACAGCCCAGGACCTCCCAACAAGCAACAGAGTTTTCTGATCCTCAGATTTGTCATTAGCTGCATTGATCTTAATTTATTCATTGATAATGTTTGGAAAGGGCTGAGACACCTTTTCCCCCAACCCCTTACAGAAGCAGGTAACACCTGCTTGTATATAGCAATCTCATGCTAAAGGAAATAAATAAATTAAATGCATGTGTTCTGCTGGAAGTTTTATTTAAATACATTCATTATATTCATTTAAATATATGTAATAGCGACAAAGAGGAAAATTTGCATCATAAATACAGTGGTTTTTATCATGTTTTCTGTGCATCAGATGCTTGTTCATGGTAAGCTTGCTGAAAGCTGTCAGGGAATTGTTAGTAATTACTTCTCTGGTATTTGCTTAAATAGCCCTAAGGTTTAAAACTGTCTGGTGCCTTCTGAAAAGGCCTGGAAAGACAGAACTCTGATCTGTGCTTCTGCTCAGAGATGAATCTTATTTTCCGGAAGACAGGGAAATAATATCAGCTCAGTCTCTCCTGCCAGCAACAGGAGAAGGCGCTAGAAGAGAGTCTCCAGAGGCTACGCCATATACATTGCAAACACATTGCAGGGGCTGCACAGCCTGCTAGTGGGACAGCGTAGAAGGGACAGAGAGATCTGTATGCTCTAGGACACAGGTGAGGAGAATCAGGACGAAGTCACCTTGGGACACTTGTCCCATGGACATCCACCAAAAGATTTCTTTGTCCCTTCCCCTGAAACCTCAGGGTCATTGGTTTGATAAACTGTCCCCGTGTTACCRTTAAAGAAGCCTGTAAAACAGCTCAGTTGCACACTGCAGAGCAGTGCACCAAGAGTGTGCAATTTCTCCCCGACCCAAACAGTGATTGCTTTGTGCACTGACCCTGTAATTGCTCAACATTTTACCCCAGCGATGGCCCTGTGTCTCATTCTTCCCCACAGCAGCATTCTTCTCTGTTGGCCTGAGGATGTGGTTGCAGATGTTGGGAGCTGGTTTGCAGCAGCAGCGAGCTTGGCATCTCCTGGGCCACAAGTCGTCTTACTCCAGCCACTCTGCTGTGGCCAGGAGACAATATCTGGTTTCTCAGTGCACTTCAAAAATAGCTTTTCAAAGTTTTAGAGAAAGCTAAGAAGTGTTTGCTAGTGTCCTAACAAGCTGATCTGCACTTGGAAAGTCCAACCAGTCAACAGTTGCGGCTATCTAAGGCTATCTGCTTCACTCTTGCTGTGCAGCAGCCACATGCATGCAGCTTCCGCCACCTCACCTAGCCCCTGGTCTTCCTATTTGTAACGGTCATATAACTGGTTTAACCATTTATAATCCCTCTATGACCAAGGGTGACTTCTCCAGCTCTCCTCGTTGCTTTGCCTGTTGTTCTCTGGCGCAGGTGATCGGCTGGAGCCGCACTGGCAGATACCAGAAGATCCCGGCCAGCAGCCACATGCTGCTTGGACCAGCGCCTGCACACAAGCCGAGAGTGTGTGCCAGGGTGCCCACTAGGGTCGGACAGCCTCCAAAACACAGGATATGMGTCAGCCTGCTTAATGCCAGTCAACGAGTGTCCTGCACGATGCGACGGAAAGGCTTCTTGGTGGGCTTCGCCTTGCTTAGGGACCTCTGGAAATTTTCCTGCATTATTTGCAGAGATCCCAGAGGCACTTTTCCAGTCTTGAAACGCAACACGCACACTGACACATATAYACAGTGCTTTGGGGAACTTCTCAATTGTGTCTTTGCAACTGGAAATGACTTTGGCTAGGCTGATGCTTGGAACCRATGCTGGGAAAGAAATCAAAAATCTAAAAATAGTAGCGCTGTGTATGTTACACATCTATAGTTTTGAATAACATCATCATAAGTTTTTCTGGGGCTCCCAGTTAAACTTTTTTGAAATATATATGATGAATTCTCCCACTATTGCTTCTAGTTAACAGTGGGACTATGAGGATATTAAATAATACATGCATTTGCTGAAAYGGACCTCCTTTTTTTCTGCAGTTAGGCTTTTAAAATCATTTTTAAATAGTTCTATTGTTTGCTCCAAAAATATTTTCTATAATTAGTTTGTTTTAGACAATAGATTATTTAATTTAGATTTAGATTATTTAAACATTTGGATTATTTAAGATACTGTGTTAATAAAACTGCAAGGGAACAAGTTGGGTTGCTTTGTTCCTGACTAATGAYCTACAGAGAAGTTAGCTATGGTCATTTGCAGCATATTTACCATTGTCAAGGATGCAAATAGGCTTAATGAACACACACTGACTCTGACTTCTGTTTAAATAACAATACCTTAAGGATTTTTTATTTTTAAAAGGTATATTTTTATGTATAATTGAACAAGTTTGACGCAGATGCCACTTCTGTCCCAAGAGCCTTGCCCTGCCCACGAGGTGAATTAGGGCCAATCCAGAAAGSGCTTTTTTATTGTTCTCTTAAGAACTGTTAGCAGTGCTTCAGTCAAAATGAGATTGTGAGACGAAGTCCTGGAACTGGTTGAAGATCACAACAGGTGATTTAATGTGTAAGGAGAGGGGGAAACAATGACTGGGAGGGGAAAAATTGCAGCAAGATGCTCTCACTGGATTCTCTTCTACCTGTAGTAACAAGTATACCRGCAGATTTAGTCTTTGTAATTCAAAACAGATTATTTATATTTTATGACATGAACCTTATCATGAATAAATGAGCTCTGAAAATAGGTTCTATTCAACACATTTCCAAAAACCAGTCGTACATGAAATTGATGGTGCTCACATGACATCCATGAAAGCACAGTCCTACAGACACAATGATACATACCTATATTGCAGAACTTGCGGTTAACTTTCAGTATTTTCAGGCTTTTTTTAACATTAATTGGAAGTCTAAAGTCAAATCAGTGCTTCCTGTTGGTCTTTCTACCAAATACCCCTATTAGCATTTGTTTTCAGGAATTCTGTAAGAATACTAGAAGGGTACCTGTGACAGATAAATAYGTTCAGTGCTTCTCAGAAATACTCTGGAATATCTTATTGCTTCGTTAACAGCTACTGCATTTGAAATAGCTTTTTCTAATCCCAGATGGGTAATTTTACAGAAAATGTGAATCATTTCAACTAAAAAAAATGCAAAAACATCCCTAGAAATTATCACTTTTGGAAAAATAAAGGAGAAAAAAACTAGGAAAAATCAACATGTGAAATGCAAACCGGAATAWCTAGACAACCACAAAAGAGATGATGAGGATTACACAGTCCCTTAGTGCTCAACAAATCCAGCCCAGATCAGGCTCCTGCTGCTGTGCATGTGCCAGTGCAGGGGTGGTGATGTGCTGATGCAGGTTAGTCAGTACTTGCTATGGGAAGWGGACACAGACCTGCTAACTTGGAGTACTTCCCTCCAGAGAGTTATTCCAAGCCCATCTCCCAGGTTGGAATTGTCTCTGGAGGACTGTCACTGGGGATGTGCAGGGTGCCCTGGGTGCACCGGGCTCAGGTGTGCATGTCCACACCAGGTCCATCCACGTCGTGTCCCTCCCTGCACTGGTCTGTGACTCTGGGGAATGAGTCTACACCCAGCTCTGCTGGGTAACAGAAGAAAAAGGCTCTGTAAATTCTCCTCCTCTCTCTGCAAAGTCTTGTGTGCATCCAAGACACGTGTTTTCCTGCCTCTGTCTCCCTTTTCCCTCCCATCCTTTTTTTAAAAATCTATTCAGACCACAAGTTCTTCTGGGCCATGGCTGACTCTTGCCATGCATCTGAAAAGGACCCAGCACAGCCAGGTCTTGAGCTTGGCTTGAGCCTCAGGCATGATTAACACACGTAAGCAGCTGAGGGTTGAGATTCACAATAAACGCCAAGGGCAGTGCAACTTACTGAGTTGGCCRGAATATGAAGGGATTTACCCCTAAGGTATTGTGCTCTTCCATGGATTGTGGTTTGGGGTTTTTTTTTTGTTGTTGTTGTTGTTGTTTTGCTTCAGGAGCAGAATTAATGCTTTCGGACAGTCCTGCTGCTGGAACAACAGCTTGCGGAAACACTGCTGACCCTCAACCCAAAGTGCTTTGCAACAGATGCAAGTTTAAAAAGAGGGTCTTCTATTTCAACAGCACTATAACAAACCTTTTCCTAAGGAGAGGAAAACAGCTTTCACGTGCTTAAACAGCGATGTTTCTACCAAAAAAAGGGGGGGAGAAAGCAATCCTATTTGCCTCCCAGCACTGCATTTGCACATAACTACGCACAGCTTTCATTGAGCTGTGTGAGCCTGTGTGAAACCAATTTATTTTCAAGTTCATGAACACATTTTGGAACCAACCGAGATTTAGTGGAGTGAATTCTGATCCCATTAACTTTTCTTTGAAACTTGAAATGACGTCTGTGGCTCTGTCTGGGGAGATGCAAATTGTAGAGGCCAAAATTTTCACACTTCTCACATGCCCTTGCCTGTGAAACAGGCACTGACTCACCTCCCTTACGTGGTAGGAAATGCTGCACTAAACTCAACTTCCTTGACTGCTTGATCCTTTTAATCCTCTGCGCTCCCTCAGAACAGTGTAAAGAAATTAAGTTAAGTTCAAAAAAAACCCAAGAATCTATATGTTCAAATCTTAATGAGTCAGTTGCTTAACTCCCTTGGATTTCCTTAATAAATGGCAGCACAAATGGCTATGGTTCAGCATAATTGGACATCTCATTAAAGAGCGGAAAGTTCAAGGTACTGAATAGCTCCAGCCCTCTCTGAAGTCAGTGGGAAATGTGACTGATTGGGGTATGTGGAAAGAAAGTTGTTACACAGATGCCTGAAAATGCATTTAGAAAGTAATTGGTGATTTGTCCAGCATGTTTGGGGCTTTTTTCAGGTTATTTTTACTAACTTAGATGTGGCAAGTTTTAACCTGAGCTTTGTCTTCATAAGTTGTGGAAAGCTCATAAAAAGTCCCTTAGTGGCTCTTTGAAAGATTCCTTTACTGCTGTTGCAATTTGGCCCCGTTAAGTCAGTGGAGCCCTCGTCCAAGGTGGTCCCACATTACTAACAAAGCTTTTGCTCGCCTCTTCTGATCTCTCAAAAGCAAAACTTTACGTGAAATTGCCTCAACCACCAGTTCTTTTCTATGAGAGAGCAAATATTTGAGAGCAATGTCAGTGTCAACAAGTCCTGCTGGTTTTTTCCCTCTGTGAGACAGGCCCCACACAATCAGCAGCCCCCACAYGAGGCACATGTCATAGCCCTGGGGTAAGAGAAGCTTTTGAATAATGTGTTTTTTTTCTCCTTGACTTCTCTTGGGGTTTCCACTTACTCACCTCTAAAATTTTGGGCAGATCTCAAAGGCTCTTTGGCATTCACATAATGACTTTAGTCAACGCTGCATTCATGCATAGAGTTAGCATCCAGCTGGTGGAAGAGAAGCAGATGAACACACTGACTGAGAACCAGCATGGAGAACCATGAAGCCCTGGGAAACCTTCCAAGCAGTGTTGAAGGGGTTGTCAGCTCACAGAGTCGAAAGAGCTTGAGATCGTCACGGTGTGACCTCTCTGGTGCTCCGTTATTCCTCATACTATCTTTTTACTGTGCCAAGTGACTCACCCTCTGATGGTTGATCATGGAGAAAGCTGCTTTCCTTGGACTGGGAGCCGGGAGTGTCTCTGCCTTTCAGCACAGGGGCAAAGCTCAGAGCCAGAGCTATGAGTAACCCCAAAACACATGAGTGTCTGCTGGGGAGCCAAGGGGTGACAACAGGCCTCCCAACAAGTGTTTATTCAACATTTCATTGACCAAAAAGAGAAAGACAAACTGCTCTTAGGAAAGGGAGAAAAGAGCAACAGGGAGAGACAGCAAGGAAAGAGTCAGGGTGGAGTTGCCAGCAACATATGTGGATGTTTTCAAAAAAAGCCCATATTGAGGTTTCTAAAGTGAGTCTAGATACAACTGAAGTACCACTAGCATCAGTGAGGTAGGTGCTTTAGTGTCTGCAGTATTGCTGAAAAGTAGGAGATAGGTTCCTAAATCACTTAAAAGCTATTTTGATATAACATATGAATGTAGAAGACCCAGAGAYCTTGAAACTGGTACAGAGCCCAGAGAGTCTGACAGATATTTATGCTGACTTTAAGAGAAATRAGATCAGCTCTGAATTCCTTTTGCTCTTGCTGTAGGTATTAGTTATTTCTTAATGCTAGGAGGAAGGTTTGAAAGAATATGCTTTAGCACCAGTAAAGAGACTTTTGGCATATTYCTGTTATTGGCAGAAGAAACTCCACCAGGACCTGAAGCCACTCTGAATCCATCTGTAGCTTTGTGTAACAACAGGGCAGGAGTAAAGTCATGCTAGGCACGTTCTCTGCAGATTAGCACATCGCTAGTCACAACGAGAAGTGAATGTGGCAAATTCCTGGCAGCCTTTCCCAGAGCAGGACTAAAAAGGAGGCTAGTCCCAGTATCCTCCCTTTGTGTCAGTGTCAATGGAGGAAGACCTATGTTAATAGATGATGCAAAGAGAGCACAGATATGGATCTGCAGTAATTTGAGTAATAAGGCTAATCAAGAGACCAAGCACAAACGATTTGCCACAATTCCAGATGTAACGGCATTTAACTTCTTAACTAATCTTGTTACCTTTCACAAGCAATATCTTGCTGCTTGCAAGGAAAGTATGTATTGATCTATAACCAACATCAAACTGCAAATTCAATTCCATTATGAAAAAGCACAGATTGAACCATTTGCTTTCAAATGGGCAACTGCTTAGGAAGCCAAATAAAAAGGTGAAAATGGGTCTTCCTTTGCAGTACCCATCTCATATTACGGTAATGCTCTATTCCTTTGGGGCAGAAAGCTTTCATCCCCTCCTGCTGCAGCACATGCCCATCACTCCCCAGCAGACTGCAGGAGTGACCCTGAAGGGCTAGCAAGAGCAAGCGGGCTCAGAGCTTCTCCCCAGCTCATGCCCACTGGTGCCTGCGCTGTGGTGGCTTGGCGTTTCCTCCATCACCAAGCTGCTTTCAGCAGCCGGCCCGAATTGTTTTGCCTGCCCCCTTGAATGCTGCTGTAACAGCTTTCAAGGGTGTCAGATAGCAGTGATAGGTTTGCRAAGCAAGTCAGTGTACAGTTAAGCAATTCCCATGATTACAGTGGAACTGTTGAAAGGCTGTGAAAAAAATATAATTATCTTAACTGTTCTTCCCTTCAAAGAATCTCACAGCAATCATCTGTGTTCCTATTTCAGGCATATAGCGTTTGTTGCAAGGCTACAGCCCTGGGCACAACAAGGGGGGACCAAGCATCCGAGAGCCTCCAAACTCTCCTTCAATTTGCGATKGCAAATAAGCACACTGGGCTTTTTCTGATTTCTGATGCTGTGGACAAAYCAGCTACATTTTATTTAGCAGTAACTGGACAGAGTAAGGGCTCAGCCATCCTGCATCAGATGCAGGATGAGAGCCGTGGTGTCAGAATTGGTCCCAGATGTGGATTTGAATGTCTTGGTTTCCCTTACATGGACCTCTATTTGGCCACCATGGGAGCGGTATCATTACCACCATGAAGACCACRACACCGAGGCTGAAGGACCTGTCTTGTACAGCTCCACACACAGCAGCAAGTTGGCCCAGGGCTGGTTATCTCCTAAATCCTGGCCTCTTCACTGGCCCCAAACCATGTGGTACTAAAGGAGCTGGGTGGGCATGTGATCTCAAGCAATCGTCAGCATGTGTAAGATATCTCTGAGCTAGTGGAGATGATTTGTAGAGAAGCTGTGGGTGACCAGATGACCTACATCCTTATGGAGCTTTCTGTTTAAAATTAACTCAGCTCTAGCAGCYGTTTATTAGCAAATGCATTGAACTGTGTATGAAGGGAAAAAGGAAAAAGAGACAACTTTGGTTTTTTAAGATGTAGCTGAAGAAGACTTTGAAGGAGGGAAAAGGACAAAAATTAATGGGCATTTATGCAAATAAACATTGAACTTCCCATTTTGTCTGCAATATTGTGTGAATCTAAGTGTACTGCTGGGATCATCCAGTGGTCCAGTGGTGGATGATTCATTTATCAAACAAATCAAATATATGTGATAATCTGGGTTTATTCTAGGATCAATTTTATTGTCATACTATTGACTAGGGCCATGAAAAAAAAATCTACAAAATGTAATTAGAGGTTTTGTCCATTTTTATTAGATTTTGATTGACAGAATGAAATAATCTATTTCATTCCCAAACACTCTTTTCACTGTGCCTCACCTTCAGCAGACCCCCATACAGAGCATTTCATAAACCCATAGCCACTGTCAATTTAAAGCTATGAGAAACAGCTGCCGGGTCTATAGTATGCTATAATAATTGTAATAAAATCATTAACAAAGCAAACAGTGGAACAAATGAGGCAGCAGGAGTAACCGGGGTGCCAGAGGCGGGAGAATGGAAATGGTACTCACTTGGCCACCACTGAAAGTGCAAAGTGTGGGGTATGTCTTCAGGGAAGGAACAAAGTGAACGGACAAAATCTGCTATGTCACCGTGTTAACATACAGCAACCATGTTGACTTACAGAGCATGCAGCACATTTCTTGTTCTTAATATTACCTGATGTGATTTCATGCTCATCTGAGCTCAGCAAAGACCATGAAGATCTTGAGAGAACAAATTTTTGAGACTTTACATAATACTTATCTTCTTAAAAAGTACTAATTTTGGTCTTACAAGAGCTGGCCAGAACCACTCGATCGAGGCTGCCTAAGGAACTGTTTCAAAACGTCACAAAACTGGGTCATCATTTTGCTCAACTGGCAAATTAATTGCCATGAAACGCCAAAGCAAAAAAACCAAAATGTTTTGAAACAAAGTGCTTGTGATACAGGCCCTCTACAGATGTGCTCTGATTTACAGTCCTCCTCCATAGAGGCTTGCAATTGGACACATACTTGGGCTTTGCTCAGTCCCAGAACATGACATTGCTGTTTACTTCAGAAGGTAAATCATGGTAAGATGCCATGTATCCTGAGCTAGTCCATCCAAGGCTTTGAGAAGCTTTTGGACTTCCCTCTACTCTCAGAAAAGCAAAATTTTCTCCAGTTTCAGTTGTTTTCTGAAGGCAACACCCTGATTAGCTAAGCTTGTGAAAATGGTCAGAGACTGCACAGCTCATCTCCTTTCCTGTGTTATCTTTCTGGACTTGCTATGGCCAGGACAACCTCAGAAATGGAGCTGGAAATGTGAAATGAAGAAATCCTAGCTGATGGATTGAGAGTCAGCTTGGGCTCAGAGCAGTTGTGCTCTTTGTCCAGAGCTGCTCATTGATATGTYAAGGCCTATACACGAAGGAAACAGCATTGGCCTCAAGCAATAGTAAGAGATTTGTGCTCTCTCTACCTTCCTCTGCGTCTGCCTGGATGGGTTAGACAGGACAATTGCAGTACGTTCCAAAACTCAAGCACAGTGCGTGGAGACCGATCTGAACTGGCAAGACACTGTCAGGCTCAGATGCAGTGGAGGTCAGTGGTCAACACAGCATACCTCATGGCATTGTATCATTGCAGCTGAYGTGCCACTTAACTGGCTTTTCAAGGGAACAGGCTGTTACGAACAGGAACTCTTCTGAGTCTGCAAAGAACAGGGCAGAAAACACCTTTTCTTGGCATAATCTGACCTCCAGCTATTTGAGATGACTCTCTCCTGCTGGTTTCTAAGTGGCATGCTGGAAACATCTGTACCTCCGTCACATTTGCATGGGTGGAGGTGGAAAGGGCTGGCTCCTTTTTACTGGTTTCCCCACAATTGCTCTGGGGCTTGAGGCAATGTTAATGGAAATTTCCACTCCTGTCCACAACATATGGTTTGTGTAAAGGTTCACATCCACAGAAAGGTTCAAGTCTGCTCAGTGGAAGCTGTCATGCACAGACGTGTTTGCAAGACCTGGGTGCTGTTCCAGGGTCCACGAAGACAGGTTAACTCTTACCAGGCAAAAACCCATGGGATAAGGCCACAGCCAATGAAGCTTCCTGCCTCATCCGCCTGCAGAAATCTCTCATGTACTAATTGCTCTGGGGTGATGGGTTTAACAAACTATATTCAAACATGCCTTCTTCTCATGTTTCTTCCATCCCCATAATTGCTCTTGTCTGATTCCTTAATGACTTCCAAGATGCTTTGCTTAGCTCTGCTGTTCAAAGGTCAGGAATTTGCAAGCATTTGTTCTGAGAGTGAAGTCAAACCTCACTCCGTATACAGGGAAAGTGTTTTGAAAAGACACAGAGCACTCTCCTACACATGCAATAAATATGAAATGTCATTTATAGTCCCAAAGGGACAGGAGCTTCACTCCACTAAGGAGTCTGAGAAGATATATAGTGGATATCAACTCAAGGTGAGTCAAGGGAGAAAGTCCCTCCAGCCTCCTTCATTTYGGGGATCTGAGCCCTTGTACCACAGTTTGTCTAGTTACAAATTCTCCTTGACTTTCTTCAGTGGATTGTGCAGAAATGTACTGTTAATCAAAYGAATCCTACTGGATTTCTTACTTGGTTTGAGGAAATAAATATTTACAAAGGTAAAAAAATCACAGCTAGCTAGAAGAAACCAGAGACTGCAGCTTGTCTTTGCTGGAGGCTTATGGCAGTTTGTTTTCAAATAGCGAAATCTGCCTTAGGCTTGACCACAAAATGCAATAAAAATTTCATTTTCCAGGGGAGGAAAGGAGAAATAGTTGGGTTTTTTTCAACTTTACACAGGGGTTCTTTTCTTTCTGAATACTCCTTCCTTAAACAGAACAAAACATCTTGTTTATTTTTCCCCTTATTTCATCCAGAACTTCATCTGTAATTACCTTGTTATTCCATTAGGTCTTCCCGTGCTAGTGATAGGTTGGTAATAGGCAGATAGATTTGCTGTTAACACAGAGGACTTAATCAGCAAATTATACAAATGACTCATCTGTTTAAAAAATAAAAATCTGTAAACCAGGATTGACAACTTCTCTGCACCTGTTACTGTTTCAAAGCTTAGGGGAAGAAAACAGTCAGAGGTGCTATATTTCAGGAAAAAAACTTGGTTGTACACTAATCGTATTAGAAATAGAGGGTACCATGTGCTTTGGAAAAGGTTTTTGGGAGAAACATTTGAAAAGTGACGCAAGTTTTTCCCACCCATTAGGTCTGGATTTGCCTGTGTGCAGTTTTCACCTGCGCGTGGCGGCGAGTTCGAGCAGGGCTTCAGTCCAAGCGATGATTTCCCTGAGCTCAAGATCTCCATCCGTGTGGGCTGGGTGTGGAGTGACAAGTTAAAAGGAGTCATCTGCAAATTCCTTTTAAAGTCATTTAATTTGGTAATACTAGAAAAGCTTTATGAGAGTTTTGCAAATCAGAAATGTTGGAGGTAAAACCCATGATTCCCTCGGTAGGTGTCATCTCAGTTTTCTGTGTTTAGAAAACAGTAAAAGATCGTGTGTAATTGAATGTACACGCAGACACGGCTCAGTTTGAATTTTTCAAAAAGCTTTCAGTCCTATTCTGAAATGAAAAAAGCTGAATGTGAGTTACATTTTCAAATTACATTGCTGGTGTTCAATCCACACTTCATCAAACCAGTTTGTAAAAATAATATAACTCATCTCTAAAAAGAAGTGCAGTTTTTGTTATTGGCTAAAATATAGGACTGTTTTACGCTCAACAGCGGCGAGCCTGTGACATCTGGTCCAATGATGTGCTTCCAGACGAATATTCAAAAGCAAACCTCGGTCCTGCTGAAGTAAAGGGGAATTTTATTCCTGGCTTTGCAGGAGGAAGAAGCTCGTCCATTCGGCTACAGCAGCTGCCTGCGTTGGCGTTTGGCTGTACGTGCTGAATGTTCCCACCTCGAGTGCTTGGCACCAGTGAAATATTCAGAGCTTTACAAGCAGGTCAATAAAATACGCTAATGAAAGTTTCAGGATCTGAGTCCGAGCCTGAACGGTCCATTCACCAGTCATCTGGTTTTGTTTTCCTTCTACTCTACATTTAAGCAGGGATGAAATAATCAATTTATTATGAAGTTTGTGCTGTCCAGTATTCTCAGTAATTTGATTTGCCAGATGGAAGTATCCAAGTCATTAATCATCCGTTTTGTACTCAATACTCTTTTAATATTTAACAACAGAAGAATGCATTTTTTTGTTTACCTACATTGGGGACAAACAAGCTGTGATACCAATTCAATCTAGATAAGAAAGATGAAAACATCTTTTAAAACAGCACTTTAAAAGGGAGTCTGTTTTTCTAAATGTAGAAGAGCCACAAAGTAGCTGGAATAAATCAAATCAGACTGATGCCTCAGAAATGAGAAAAGCAAATAAGAGAAAAGTACTTTTTGCTTTACACTGCTCATGCCTACAACAACTTTGTTTCAGCCTGAAAGCACTGTATTTCTTTATAATTACATTGCGATGTGAGTGCCTGCTTGGAGCAGGATCGCAGTGGGAGCTTTACACCAGCCCGGGCTGCAGGAAGAGGTGCCTCAGTGAGACCTTCTGCAGGTGCCCCCCCCATCAGAGGTGCCTCAGTTCTCCGTTGAGTGGTCCAGGAGGTGAAACATCCACCAGACACTTTCTGATTCTTTTGAACATTGAGGAGGGCAGCAAGTGAGGGACCGAAGTCTAGGAATGCAAAGTCATGCGCTGCTCCGAACTCCTTGYGTGTCCTTGAGAAGCTCCTAAATCCCCCCAGATCTGTCTCCAGAGAGCTCAGAGCTCACTTACTAGGGGATATGAAGGTGAAAAATCTTATCATCTCCTCAATTAGTGACTGAAATCATGCTTTTCATTTATAAGAAGCAGATAGGACTCTCGGAGGGTTCGAGTAGCCATTTTGTTCTTGCTGCCCTTTATTCAAGGAAGAGGCCTTGGAAGTCCCACCAAACAAGGGTGTTCCTTGCTATTGCCTGCCCTGCTGCCCCCTGTGAGGCTGAACACCCTCTCTGGGTTGAGGCAGCAACGATGCTACCCAGGYTGCTTTTGGCACACTTCAGGGTTTCTATTTCCCTGGTTCTCTGATGTCCCTTCACAAGGAAAAATCTTCAGGGTAGGACTTGGCAGTGGGTTCATTGGGACTTACTGATGCAGAACTAAAAAATACAACAGTGCTCCTGGCCTGGCCTCATCCAGGTTTGACCTGGTAGCGGGAGAGCAGTGCCTCCAGAAAGCCTTTTTTCTGGAGAAAYGACTTGCAGTCTACAGTGCTGTTAGTGAGAATCAGGCTAGTTAATGTTAGTCTGATTACTGCTGTACAAATGTGTGATGCCCATGGTGATGGCTCCATCTGCCCTGCAGAGCTGGACCCTCTCAGTTGACCCAGGTCTCCCAGCGCTCCTTCAGGGCATGTACTTGAGCTGTGTGTTGAATCTGGGCCTGAACTACAGTTCATTCGAGGACAATCTGCAAGCAGATTTGAAATGAAACCACAGCTCATGTTTAATTAGCTCAGCTCCAGACTTCATTATGGATTTGAAGTTCAAGCCAAGCCTATCAAGAAGAGTTTGAGGGAACACAGGCTGATGTATAGGCTAGCAGGAAAATTAGTAACACCTTTCTAATCTGATAGCAAACCTGAGGAGGCATGAAGGACGCTACCAGATTTTACTGCTTATTAATGAGTGCATAAAAATGGGTCCATTTTCTCACCAGTCTTCGGGTAATGTCACTGGATGGAGGATGCATGCCAGCATGCAAGGACCTGGGTTCTRCGAGGCACTGCATCACCCTCCCCATCCACACAGCTCCATATCCTTCCCGTGAAACTGCAAATAGGGGTAGAGGGGGAAAAGGAAGGGCAAAGTTGATCTGCAGCTTGGTCTCGCTTCCCCGGTGAGTCAGGATACACGATGCGTTCATCTGGGTTTGGGAACTCAGAAGCCTTTCTGAGCCGCCACCAGAGACGCAACCTGAGAGACAYGGAGACACAAAGCAGCCGGGCAGGAATGGCCTGCCAGGCTCGCAACAGGGCTGCGGAGGAAACCAAGCATCTCCAGTGCATGACCCAGAGGGTTACTGCAAATCCTCCCTCCTGCTGTCCAAAAAGATGGGTGCATGTGTCAGACAGGCTTTCCCTCATCACTTTGGTTTAATTMTGGACCATAAAATGTGTTAATATATGTATGTGCATGCATACAAATCCATATATATTTTTATACGCATGCATGTACAGGTAATGCTGGCTACTGACATTTCAGTTTCAGGGAAACACAGTTTTCTTTGGTGATTGTTTTTTCACTTTGTGTCTTCTTTTGGTAGGATGCCCTAGGGGAACCCCACAAACCACATGAGGACCATTCTGCAGAGGAACTCTGCTGAGTAAAATATGCCTCAGGAGAGAGCATCTGATTTCTCAGAAGGAACCATTTATTTTGCCTGGAGTGGGGAAAATATGTAATAAAAATGTGAGAATACAATTAACATGATAGGTTGTACTGCAGGGGACATGTCCAGGGAACAAGTGAGCAGACTACCCCCAGCAGTGTTAAATGAGGCAAGAAATAGGGGCATTTAATGTTCTTTGCTTCAAATTAAAATCCCCAGGAAGAACAATCATAATTCGTCATTAAACTATCCTAAATATTCCCAGTCCTTCTCCACCTGGCAGAATGTTTTGTCATCATCCTCACAGAACAAGTGTTATACATTATTTGGAAGCCACAATTAAAAAAATCTCTGTGTAATAAGTCCCTGAAAAACAATACCTTTTTGGCACCGTTTATATGTGTGGAGTTATTAACTTTGCTTACCTCTTTCTCTAAAAATATTCACTGTGGGTGCAATCCCCAAAATTGGAAATGTTACTTAGTACAAAGGCAATAAAAGATAGGTGGAGGAGGGAAAACATTTCAAAATGAAATTCAGTTTGAGAAAAAAAATCCCCATAGATGCTGCCTTCGATTCCTACATTTTCAATGGTTGATTATGACGGAGGCAAATGAATTGAACTTGTTGAGCTACTGTGCAAATCTCCTAGATTTAWGTAGAACGATAGATTTGCCCATCTTCTCATTAGGAGAAAAACTTCTTCTAATGAAACAGGCCACCTGCTGCATTAATGCTAATGCTGTCAGTGGGTTTTGACCCTTAAGGGCTGGGCCAGTTGAAGTGAAGACTGCCACAGAAAGGGGCATTTTTGCCTTCCCTTACCCCCACCRGTGCTGGCTTTCCTCTGTGCAAGGACTGACGACATTGTCAATGTTACACAGAAAAAGAAAAGGAATCTGACAAAAACGATTACTTCTACTACTAAAATGAAGTGTTTGCTTCCTGATGTCTCCAGATGTGCCAGAGACACAAGAGGATGGTGGAAACACGTGGTGGGGTGGAGGAGGAGGTTGGAGTGCTTTGGACGTTAGTCTGCACTTGGGTAATTTGAAGATGAGACCAAATTTCATCCCTGGAGTTTTGATGTTTAATATCCATGGATGGATCCAAATACAAATGCAAACTTATTGCTGGTAGTCTGACATCCAGCACGGCTTCCTGGAAGACCAGCTGCTCAGGCCAGCACTGCACCACTAATCATCCACAGACGAGCCAGAACCTGAGCTTATGAACAGCTGGAGATGTCTGCATGAAATGTCCGTACTGGMGCCAGTTGCCCAGGCTCTTTCAGAGCACAACCAAGAGCCTAGGRTGATGGCTGATCTGGAGACCTGCARGCTCAGTCCATTTTGCTTGGAACTGCTTACAGGGAAAAAAATAAAGAAGGAAAATTTGGAAAAAATTGGAAATTTCCAAAACTCTGGAAAGTCCAAATGCTGATCAGCTATCAGATACAAAAATACAGTGCAAGTAAATGTCATCCGTACCATCTTCTCCTTTGTTTAAAATTTAACTTCCAAAGCTGGAGAGCAGATTACATTTGTCATATCACATAAACTTTTCCCATTTCATGGGCAAGCCAACAACTAGTTATCTAGTCAGTATCTGCACATCCCATTATGGTAGCGAACAGAAGTAATCAAATTATAATACTCTTAATCACACTAAATAAAGCCTCACGCTACAAGTTGCCCCATTAAAATCAATGGTTTATTTGTCAAGCAGAGAAGTTCTCAGTGTGAGTAATGACATTAAAATCTGTCCCTGGCTGGGTTTAAAATGTAAAACTCCCCAGTGTCTCCCAATCTACCTAACAAACAACGCAGGAAGGGTATTGACTGTTAATGTATCCATGTATGTGATACGTGTTTGTAAAATAGAGTTGTGACTCAAATTTAGCAGATGAGGAGAATTTAATAAGAAAGGAGGCTCGCTGATGTCAGCCATATTGATTCGGGGCACAATGGTGTCTCCCGCTGACAAAGTAAATTATTTACTCGGTCGCAGCAGCTAGAAGAATGCTTGAAAAACATCCTGTTTGATTTAAATTGGTTTTTTAATTTTATTTGGGGGCCAGGGAAAAGCATAACAGTGCTTGGCGGGCCAGAAGCACACAGTCTCGGGGAAAAGGGAAATGAAAGGAAGCAGCGTAATGGGGGATCCCAGTAACTAGCTCGTTATCTTTCTTGCAAACAAAAAAGAAATCATCAAGAGCTCATCTTGAAACCCCAAGCTCAGAATCAGCTTGACAAGGCAGCCCTTGTGCAGCTGCGACTCCTGCGTAGCTTGAGGAGCTCTGACCAACATCCAACCAAGTGCGCGGAGGCAGAGAAGATCTTCCAAACTCTGGTGATTTTTTTTTTAATATTGGTTTTTGAAATCACAAGGGGTCACAATAGAGGAAACAATAGCTCTGAGTAGAAGATGGTTGCAGGAGACACGACCTCTTTGAGGGCAGCATCTACCTCCATGCGAGTTCCATGCAAGTTCCCAGGGTCTCCAGCAAGGCGGGAAACACTGAGCAGCATCGCAGGTTTCCATGCTGAGGGACTCTGMAGCAGGAGGAGAGGGAAAGAAACAGTGCCAGACTACAGTAATGCCTTTTYATTATACTAAAAGCTTAGGAAACTAATTCAAAAGCCAAAGAGGGTTAAACAGGATTAGAAGCATTCTTTTCTTCATAACGCAGTTAAGAATAATCAAATTGTTATTCAAAACAGGGAGTGGATAGTCTTTAATATATCAAGAATGCTCTTCACAAGGGCTTTTGCCTCCCACATGCACTAATCTCTTGGCTATCGGGCTCACTGCCGCTTCTGTTGCAGAGATGAGACCAGGGAGAGCAGCAGGCAGCCTTCAGAGAGGGATGCAGGAGACCTCACTCCTGGCCTCCTGCACCCTCGGACACAGAAGGACGTGCCACCAACATGAGCCTAAAAGGAATATACGAAAGCGGCGTGCACGGAGCAGCAACAAATATGCTTCAATGTGCAAGAGAGAAGGCTATTCCTTGAATTTTTAAATCTTGAATATAAGGATTTCTTTTTGCTCGATAGTCTTGTTTTTCTGTATTCTCTGTAGCAGAAGGGTGCCTTAGTGTCTTTTCTTGGGCCTGAAAGAAATAAAAGAAAAATTAACCACTTTTTCATTTTTACCCTGGTAAGTGTTTATGCCTGCAGATCCGTCTGGGTCAGAGCCACATTAACTTCCCRCAAAAGGACTTCACAGTCTAGCCTTGAATAGCCAAACTGCAGCAGTCATGAAGCGACTTGCTGGCATACAAGTTCCTCCCTATAGCCCAACCTTCTCTGTTGCACTTTACATCAGCTTCCAGGAGAGAAAACAACCTCCTCCAAATTTGCCCTCCCTTTCCAAAAAATCAAAGAACAACTGTCAAATCACTGCATAAAGCAAGCAAGAAACCTGGCACTCATCTGCCATGCTCAGGACACTTCATACCTGTGACTCTCTTTATTTTCAAAAAATATCTGTTTTTGAAATGTTTTTTGAAAACATTTACTATAGGCAGCAACAGCCTCAGGTAACAGAGAAATGCATTACATGTGAAATATAAAAGTATGGAGGTAGATGCATAAGTAGAGCATCAGGCCCTGGATGAACGTCTTTCATTTAAAGTGGGACTGGGTAAAATTCCAGYTGCAAAATAAATAGATCTTTCCTCTTCTTTCTTTCCTGTCTACATTTTTCACTAAAGGGCACACTGTTGTGACCTGAGGCATCTACAAGGCATTCAGACAAATAAACTTCAGAGAGCAGGTTACAAGTTATATGTCTGCATGGGTGGCTGAAGACAAATGACGGAGCATGGCAGAAGTCCCCCGAGTACATCGTTGTGCATTTGTTCCACAGCTTTTCAATACTGTTTAATGTTCAGGCTTTCTGGCTTTGGCCGCAGCAGAAAAGGAGTCCAAGGGATGCTGCAGGTCACAAGCAAAACAAGGAGGAGTCAAGTCTTTCCAAGCTATGAACAGGCAGGACATTATAAAGGCTGCATGTGAGGTGTAACTTCATCCTTCTCCTGGGCTTTTCTGCCACCAGCATCACTGAATCTCTCTAGATCTCAATTCCCCAAGCTGTGAAAGCCTTTCATAATACTTTTTGTGAAYTGAGTTTGAAAAGGGGAAAGATGATACTATCTCACAAGGCATTAGAGTAGCTTTCTCCTGAAAACTGGTAGACAATATTGCCCGTGGTGATYGGGACCTCACTTTGTTGGGTTTTGAGGGGAGAAAGATGTGCTATCATTGCAAATAGTGTCTGCCCAAATAAATGCTTTACATTGTATGTGTTTTCTTAAATGGTACAAAATAAAACGTGTTTCCCCAGATCCGGGTCAAACGCACAAGGCAGGGATGGGAAAACCAGCCAGCGGTCAGCACAAAACATCATTTCGTTGCTGTGTTCGTGCAGCCTGTTAAACACCTCCCAGCCACAGGAACCCCAAGGACCTCCATGAAACGAGCTTGTCTTCACAACACTTTCTGTGGGTCGATGTTRTCCTCACTTCTCAGATGGGGAACATTCGGCACACAGAGGTTTAGCCCTGGATCTTCAAGGCTCTCCAGCAACTCATGTCCCAGGTGAATGTTTTAGAGGAATTCAGCTCTCATTTGATGGTCCAAATAATCGTATGCACACCTAGAAGGAACTGGTCACTTCAGGCCCAGGTAAGTGATAATTACACATCTTCTGACATTTTTTACTGGTTTTGTATAGCCCAGACTATATTAATGATCTGCAAGTTTTCTTTGTTTTTAACACTGGGAATTGGGTTTATTATAGAAGTGGGGCTGGATATTACTGTGAAACCAAATATAGGAAGATCCCTCCTGGATTTTATTGGATCTTTTTTTGTTCTTTGTTCTTTATGAAAGGAGGAGCTTGGCCTGGTAGTATTGGTTTCTTTCCTATTGAAACGTAATTTCAGCGTGTCATTTCACAGCTCTGTGGAAATAGATAGCCACAGAAAACTTTCTAATTCTGAACCAGGTTTATAAAACCACACACTGATCTCTCAGGCTACTTTTCCCAGAAAAGAAAAAAAAAGAAAAGAAAGGAAAAAAAATGCAACAACTAGTGAGATAGCAGGTAGACACGGATTTTGAGTGTTGCTTTCTTTAGCCCAGGCATTGGTTAATTTGAAGGGACTGGGGGAGAAAGGAAAAAAAAACAAACAGTTGGTGTTAGTTGTACRGGCATGTAAATGATATTTATAGTGAAAAAAATATTTTTGTTTAGTTTTGATTGTTCACAGCATGGAGCCCTGAGTTCTTGATTCAAGACTTCACCCTTTAGCAGAGTCAAACTCTCAGCCTAACAACATGAGTTTTATTGGAGAAATAATGAGCTCAAATTAAAACATTCAGACTCGAAGARGATGCAGTGCTATTCTCTCCCTCCTCCTCCACGCTCCTTTTCAACCCTTCCCTCTCCGGAGTAGCGTTTCTGCCTTCCGGTGCAACGAGAACTGGCTTCGATCAGCCTGTCCCASCGCCTGGCTGCTCCCGACTGGCTTCATGCCCCGGCTTTCCCTCGCCGCGTGGCGTTCGCGGGTGCTCGGCAGGGCACAGCAGAGCCGGGTCCCCCACCAGCGTCTGTGCTTCAGGTCCCAGCTAGTTTTCCAAGATGCTTAACTCAAAAAATGATGCGCTGGCTGTGCCCTCTTCTTGCTTGAGGAGTGAAAATGTGACACATGCAATTCCCGACACAAGTTGAGTCTCGCGGGGTCTCAGAAACTAACTTGCTTCTGCGAAACGGAGCAGTTTATAAGCAAGGCTGCTGCTGAGCCTTTTAGTACGTCCTTATGCTTCTTGTTAAGAGCGGCAAATAATGAGGCAGATTTTAGTCAATGGACATGTGCTGATTGACATCACTTGTGTTATAATTGGTAGAAGGGACAGTACAGGTTATTAACTTTCAAAAAAAAAAAAAAGAGTCCTGGATTTTTCTGGCATTTTCTAAATTATAAAAGTGCTCTTCCTCTTTGAACCTTATAAAAATGAGCTGCAGAACTGGAGAAGAATGGCTTTGTATGAGATAAAGAATTACATCCTTAAATGCTAACCTGGTTATTTTTCATCTGACTCGAGGCACTTAACTCTCATGCAGTCAAGTTTGGATTATAAATAGGGCTCACCAGGAGTTTTCAATAGCATCTTTCTCACTGGACAGTGTGCACCAAWACCAAAACTTTTTCCAGGAACATGAGAGTTTAACAAGGCTTTGGTTCCTGGTGTGAAGCTAGAATAGGTGTTTGACTAGCAGTTAAGGCATTCATGCAGACACGGAAGATGTGTTATCAAATTTCTGCTCGACCTGATTCATACCAAAGACTTGGACTCATCTCCTCTTGTGGCRTGTGCTGTGACACATCCCGATCTCCCTGCAAAAAGGCTTTTGTATCTCCACCATCCGTCCTGTTGAAGAATGGGAAAATTATCACTACACTGAACTTTTCATAGCTGCAAAACTCCCCGCTCTACATTCTTTCCCCTCAAAATGATGACTGTAACAATTTCCCTGCCCCTCCCACCACCAGCATCGCCTTTGACTTCAGGACTCAACCAGCCTGTTGTAAAATGAATCATTTATGATAGCTTTAGTTTCAACCTAATCTCAAGGATATAAAATTGAGCATAATATAAATAGGCTCTTCTTATCTCACCTACTGTAGTCTCTAAAGATAGAGACTTATGAACTCAAGGTCAGATGGAGACTAGAAAACAGCTGGTCAAAAAAAAAAAAAAAAAAAAAAAAAAAAAAAAAAAAAAAAGAAGAAGAAAAAGAAGAAGTAATAAAATATTCTAAACTTCTGTCCCAGTTCTGCAGAACTTTTCCAACAGCTGAATATGCTGGTAATGCTCATGGCCTAAGAGCGATATGAAAGAGAGGGGATTTATTATTTTTAGCAATTGTTACGAGCTCATGTAGGAGGAACATTCTCAATGCCTGGAAGCATCTTTTTACTTCATATCCTAAAAGAGAAGGCRAACTGATGAACGAATTTGTTTCTTTCCTTGTTTACAGGGAATGCCTTCAAAGGAAAGCTCATTCATTACATTTACATGGAATTCAGGTCAAGCATGCAAAGAAAGTCATCAGATGATGGGTTTCTCTGCCTGACGTTAGAGAAATTTCATGGAATTTTTGACTGTATCATGTTAGAGCTTTCCTATTTTGGGGAACAAAAGAGAAACCTTATTATTTTCTGCTACATATTACTTTCCCTGTCACCATTGGTTGCATTCATGCAAAAAAGAAAATATTAAGCCTTGCTGTCACCACAGGCCAAGGAAGTCAGCAAAAACAAGAGATAGGAATGTGAATGCAGCAGGTTAGGTTGGGTTTCAGGACCCTGCTCTCATCTGTTGTTCAGTTTTTGTTTTGCTTTAGCACAAGAATGATGTGGGGCTGCTGCAACCATCTCTGGGGGTAAGTGGAGCAAGGAGGCAGGAAAACTGCCCACTTAAAGCCAGGTGGGCGGTCAGTAGAAAAGCCATGAACATCCCTCACACTTACACTGCTGGGGCAGGATGTGCAGCAGGCACAGTCTTTTTTAACTGTTCAAAGGCATTTTTAGTACTAGCTTTTTTGGGAAGCATGCCCCCAGACAGTCTTCAGGGCAGATCTGAGCATAGCTGATCCTGCCTTGGGGATTGCTCTCTGAAGACAGCCTAACAGTTCCCCCTTGAGGAGGAAATTCACTTTGCTCCTCAAAGCATTTTCTTACATATTGAAGAGCTTCCTTTGCTGAAGAAACCTGGGAGTTTACTTTATGGGGAAAGCAGCAGTCTGGGCATCTCGGGCTGTCTGGTGTGTGATTGCACACCCAGAGCAGGTGCAGCCCCTGCACATACCCATGGCCAGGCTCAACCCTTCTGTAGCATGGAAGTGGGTGCTTGCCCAGGACCCCTGTGCTGGCCCATGTCCCCACAGCCTCCTTAGCTGGGCATTTCTTAGGAAAGAAAAATAACAAAACCAAAAAGGATCCCAGTGCAAGTCCATCTATTCCTGCAGGAAAATATGAAACTGTTCACAAAATCTGATGATCAGGGACATTAAATCATGCGTCAGATCTGAAACAGCTACCAGAACGGTCATGGCTSTCTTGGAAGCAAGCATCACTTGGGATTTCCCCCACCACCTCCAGCAGTCTAACTCATTGCGACAGAGCCTGTTCATGCTGAGGGCTYGCCAGTATTTCTCCACGCTATTGCTGCTACCACAGTGGTCAGGTATCAAAAGCCACCCAGCTCTATTATTACTACATTTATCAGCCCAGCTGATGAGCCAGCTGTGATATTAGCCCAAGCAGACCACTGCATTCACGCAGCTGTGCTGTTTCTGAGACAGGAAGAGTCAGAGGACACCTCCACAGAGCTTATGGTCCCTAAGGGCTTACAGCCACCATCCCTCCAGCTCCTTCACCCTCACAGCAGGCTTGATGGAAACCTCCTAATGGATGGGAGCAGAGGGTGGAAGAAAAACGAGTTTGTATTTCAGGAAAAGCTGGACAAACTGCTTTCCCTGAGAGCTTTTGTAGCTAAATTGTATTGTTCAGTAAAGATCAAGATGTTTTGTGGGAACACRTCAATTCTGACACCATTTGCTGAAGAAAGGAGTTGAAATGAATCATTTCTATTCCTTCATTTTGATAAAGCTAAAATGTGTCAATAATAGTGAAATGTTTTGATAATCTCCAAAACATGCTTTTAAATAAAGCTAAAAATGTTTTGACTCTGCTAGCAAGGATAAATGCAACTCTTGCTTGCCTTGCCTATTTCTTTTTTAACCAACTTTTGAAGCACTCTTGCTTGCTGTTTCTTGCACCATTGAATTCCACAAATCACTAAAGAAATCCAAATGTACATGGCAATTTTCTAAAAAAGAATGTGCTTTGAGGTACTTTTCTGTGTATTCCTTTTCTGCTGACTATGAATCATTCAGCCTCCTAAGAAATCCCAACATTCAATGTGCAGAGCCAAGGGTACCAACTCATTGAGAAATTCGGATGTTTCGGAGCCCATACCTTAATACAGTAAATACAGATTGGATGTATGTGGGTTAGCAGCTTTATTTCATGGCAATTACAGTGAAATAAAACCAGGCTACGCCTGCATTTGATTAGGGAAAAAACCCACCCCAAACTATCATGCAGTCCTCCAGGCTCAGAAGCTGATGAGCCTTCTTGCTCCGGTTGCCCTTGCTCTCGCCCAGGGGGCTTTCCCTATGCAGTTGCTTGCAGAGAGCAGGCTGCAGCCTCACCATCTGCATGGTGGGACAAGCCAGCCTGGACCCCAATCTAAATATTTAGGGATGCAAAATAGCTTCTTCTCTCATTTCCCACCTTCCTTAGCAAACATTTTGCGATACAGGTGCATTTTTTCCCTCTGATCTAGGAAGTAGTTTTCACTCATTGCTTTGTAGCGAGTGCCCTGCTGTGATCCTATGTTCTGTGGTACCCCAGAGGCACCCCGCTTTTCTCTTCTCTTTGGAGAGGGAGCTGAAGCACTGTCATGGGTAACATGGACGAAGAAAGATGATAGTCCTCAGATCTAATTTAGAGTGTGATTTTAAAGAAATGCACTTTAATTAAGCGTAGGCTTCAGTCAATAAAGCCCTTATCTTCAGCACATCCATAGCTGGGGATTTTGCTAGTACCAAAATATGTGCACAGGCACACATGCACGCATACACAAAACTTTGTTATTAAAAACAAACCAAACAGCGAAACACTGGAATAAAAACTTAGTTTTAAATAAATGCTATAATAAGCATATCAAATGCTTGAGACTGATGATGGGGTGTTGCCTTTGCCTAAAACCAAGCAGTTGGGCTAATGGCATCTTTAATCATTTGCATATCGAAAATACTCACCAAGGAGCTCAGGCACAGTCACCCCAGCCCGTCTGAACACGGTGCCTTTGTAGCTATCGGGGAGGCAGTTTCTCTTTTCAATGTGACAAGCCTGCAATGTCACAAAGCCCAAAATTTATTGTTTACCTCAGGCTTCTAAAAGCTGTAGAAAAACTAGTCGCAAAGAGGTTGCAGGATCAGGCTACTTCTCTCGGTGTTTCGGGACTGAGTCCTCGTGGACGTCAGAGGGCATTTTGCCCTATTTTTTTTCTCCCAGTGAATGAAGCTAGTTGCACAGGGGTTTTCCTGCTATTTGAGCTAGGAAAGTGAGGAATACTGTACCAGACTAGCATTGCTATGTGCTACAGGCCAGTTATTTGTCTCGATATTTGTTTTGTGACCGCTCCGCTGGTTTCTAGATGTTTTACAAAAGAATACGCTCAGATAAATAAAAGTGGTTTGCTGGTGCCTGGGTTTCTTTCCCCTTGGGCTCATTGGTAAAGAGGGATAGTTTGCATGAGTGTGACTTTAATTAATATTTTGTAACATGCTGAGATGCAGTTGCTTATCACCAGTTTTAAAGACATTGGTTCCTAAAGAAAGAATGTAAAAACCATCACCGTAGGACTTTTTTTTAAAACAACTTCGCTAATTAAGAAACCTGCTGAGCAAAGCATGCAAACACATGATTAGGTCCATCTGTATTCAGCCAGGCACGTAAGTACATGCATAAAGTTTGGCACGTGCTTTACTCCAGAGAAATCTTCTGACAAATTGAGACCTAAAAAAATGCAGGAGGGGATGCTCTGTGCTCCTCTCTTAATGGTGCAGTATTTTACAATCTAGAAACAGGTTATTTCACAATGCAGGTTCTTTTTTTCCTTTTCCCCTTGTCAACACCTTGACATAATATTTCTTGGCACATGTTTGTCAAACTTTGTTTTGAATATTGAATGACTTCTTAGTGAAAAAAAGGAGCTGCCCATTTCAAACCACCCAGAGCTCTGAGAATCCAGAATTGAGCCCTCAGCTCCTGATAAGGATGACAAAGAGGCTGCCATGAGCATCTCATGTGTTTCCATCTAATACGAGATTTCACATTCAGCATCAAAGGGGAAATTTTTGCAAGGAAAAGCATCCCAGTGACAACACTCTGTCCTTCACAGGCTAAGTCAATTTTAATTTTTTAAGCCATTATTATTATTATACAGCAAAATGTGTGGTGCATAAATCTTATCCATTACCGACAGCTTTTGTTTCATGAATAATCAAGTCAATTCAATTCAGGATCAGGGAAAATAAGATAAGGAAGTGAATGTCATTTGCAAATGGCCATGCACCCGGTGGTTCAGACCTGCTCAGCCAGCGCCGTACTGACTTGCACCCTCAGAGGACCTGCCCTGGCAGTACAGCAGCAGGCTTGATCTTCCCAAAAGGCGCCCTGGGAATCCTCCTGGAGGTGGGACATGGATAAGTCGACCAGGGTCTGGCCCACTTTACATTTCCTGTGGAACTATTCCTAAAATTAGGAACACCTTCCTAATTTTAAATTTGATAATTTATTTCCATGAGGAGATATTGAAAAGGGCAGAAATAACAGGTATCTTGAAAGATGTGGAAGCCAAACCATTGCTTTCTCTGAGAGCTGTACAGGAAGGGCCTGCAGGAGATGCAGGAATAATCATTATTTTAAAAAAGAAATGACTGCTCAAGTATCTTTCTCCCACTACTGCAAATCCTAATGAACATATTTTAAGATTTAAGTTTTTATCTTCACTGTATCTTCAGGGGTCATAGGAAACGCTGTTTATATGAAACCAAATGTGTTCTGCAAGGAAGGGAGAAGGACGGGGAAGGGGTAGCATGATATTTATATGTATGAATAAGGGATGAGGAATGTGGGAAACAATATTCACTCTATATGGCATTACTGAAACCCTCGCTGTAATAGTGGGTCTAGTTTGGGCATCTACGCTCTGAAAAAGGATTGATAAATTGAAATGTCCACACAGAACTGCTATCAGAAAGAGGCTCTTTACAGAGAGACACTAAACGTATTCAGTTGCTTAAAGAAAAGAAAGTTAGGAGTCAGCTTGAGCACACAGTAAAAGAGAGCCCTGAAAGGGCAAAAACATTCCTCTTCCTCAGCAGCTCTTTAATTCAGTGAAATCCAGTGACTATAAATAAAAGCCAACAGAGCTGCAAAGCTGCAATGGTAAAAATGGTGGTAGAGTTTTGGTGTGGGTTCTTTTTTTTTGAGTGAAGATAACTAACTTTTGGAATAGAATTGGGATGTGGTCCAAGCCTCGCAATCTCCCAGTCAACTCCAAAGAGCTCTGCAGAGCTGAGCCGACGTTCTTGCTCATCCTTTATGCAGTGCATATTTTATAAACTGTCTTGCTGGTGGGGATAAGGGAGACATGAACAAGCTAAAAAAGCCCCCTCGTTCAGAGCACGTATTTGTTTAGACAAACACAACACCGGTCTATGGCCTCGAGCATCAGATAGGGATGGGGGATGGACTTAAGCTCCCAAACCATGCTGAAGACATAGAAGTGCTAACGCAGAGAAACAAACTCCAGCAATATAACTAGATCAAACCAAACTAGAGTTACAATATGTAGTGGCCAGCTGTCAGCCYGCTTTCACATCAGAAATGACACTTTGGGATGTTTCAGACAGTGCAGAGATTAACTGCTCACCAGGTAACCTGGAGTGGGTGGAGGATCAGGGCCAGCATCCGTCTGTCCAGGCGGAGAAGGGACTGCGTCACCTCCCATCCACCAGCGCCTGGTGTGAACGTGGGACATGTCCATCCCCTCCTGGGCAAATACCCTTGGAGCAAAGGCAAGGAGTATTCAGTGTGGGGCTGCAATTTAGGAGGATCTTTCTGGCCAAAAAACTTGGAAAATTTTTAGAGAGCCTACAAAAAGTGCTTCTAATAATTTGTGTGGAATGATTGGCTGAAACTCACTGCCCAGAAACATTTCCTAAAAAGAGGGGAATGGTTCAAACTTTAGTTCTCAGGGGCAATTTCACTCKAGGGGAATGATCTCTGCCTTTGCAGCACCTTCTTGACCATGTTCCAGCCAGGAAATGGTCTCCCTAATGTAATTTTGCAGAGACACATTTTGGAGTGTTGATTGGTGATGGGTTTTGCTTTATTTTTAGAAAACATTTTTCACACTTGGATCTTGAAAGACCTGCAGACCCAAAGCGGTGTGAGTAGAGCCATCTCGCAGAAAGTGAGAATTGAAATGGCTCGATTACTGTTGTGAATGTTGTTAGAAGGAGCAGAAGGCCAACAGGTTACTGGTGGCAGCTTTAAAGATGTTTTTTTAAATTCCTGAGTAAAAAGAAACCCCAAACTCACAACATTAACAACACATAGGGCCTTATTTGCACTTACCCTTAGGTCATTAAGTCCTCTTGGTCCTGATATTTCCCTGAACTTTAAAACCCTTTTCACGTTCAGAGTGGTGTAGTGGGGCTTTGGAAATCCTCTCCAGAATTAAAAGTATCATTTCCCGAATCTTTTTTCCTAGTTGCAAATTAGCAGGCTTCAGCTACTAGCTAGGGAATTTTGTAGTTAATGAAAAAGAAAATTCCACACAGCAAAAACCAGTGCTAATTTCTTAAAAACAGATTATTTCAGAGGTTAGGAAGACAAACTTCCTTAAAATAATTGTTATGAAATCTATAATTAAAAGCATCTACAGACTGTATCAGTGCAGAAAGAGAGAAACAGGACAGTCAGTATTTTTTCTGTATTACAGAAGTGCAGAGCACCTGGCACGTAATGATCTATGGATATCGAGCATTAACAACAAAGAGATCAGAACCCACTTGTGAATAGCAAGGCTGTTTTCCTGCAGTCAAGGTATGATTCATTATACCCACTTGTAGGTGTCTGCAGGAGAGATGTCTGCATTTGAGCTAGCTGTAGAAACAATCCTCATTTAGGGGGAAAAAACGGGAACTTCTGGAACAAGGACTTTCAGAGCTATCAGGAGCTTCTTTTGTGAAATGCTGTGAAATAAAACATACCTAACATTTTTTCTTCTGCCTGAATCAGTSCCTGCACTGGATCAAGCATGTTATGTGCCTGAGAAGTCTCTGTCATCACCCGACCAAACAAAGGTCCAGCAAAGGTCCTCTCTGCTGGACCTTGAGCTCCTCAGAGAGCTCTGATGCATGAACCACCCCAGTTCCAGGGTTCAGCTGGTAGCTCATAGCACCCATGTCTCTTCCTCTTCATGCTTAAACACCCTGAATTTGCTCAGGAAGGAAGTAGCTGAAAGAGCAAAACGATATCTCCCTGAGTCTCAGCTCAAGGAAGGAAAGAAACCACAGTAGAAAGAGCCAAATGTTAACAATACGGTTGAGAAAAGCCCCTCAGCTCTGTAGGAGCCATTCTTGTGCTGGAAATACATGAGAAAGAAAAAAAAAATGTAAAATCTAGAAATCAAATTAAAAGGTCACTGAGTAACAGAGAAGAGTATAGGATAAAAAACTTCTGCTCTCTGGTAGGAAGAGTATGCAGAGCATTTGACATAGCTTACTATATAACCAGGCCAGTAGCAATGAAATGTGCTTTTCAACCACAGCAGGGGTTGAAGGYGCCTGGCAAAGTTTGTGTCAAAATGTTATTTCAGGTTGTCAAAGTCCCRGTAGGGCTATTTACTCTGCGTCTGAACCTGTTCTGCTTTTACAGGAAGCAGAACAGAAGCAATCAGAGCCTTCTCTAGGCATTCCTCCTTCAAAGTACCCAGATCCTTGACGATGTGATCCAGATTTATCTATGCATAGAAATAAATGAATCTGTACCCCTGAAAGGTCAGTTTTTTCTTGTTTGTTTGCTTGTCCTCTGGATACTTTAGCCTGTACTAATTTTGTACTGACCTAACTCTTCTGGTTTCAGGAAATTTGTCTCTGGTTTATACTGCTGTAAAGAAGAAAAACCAAGTCCAAAACCTCTTTGTGACACACACACACACACACACACACACACACACACACACACACACACGTCTCCTACTCTGTGAAAACAAGAAGCATTCATTGATTTAATCTGAAAAAAAAAGTGTAGTTGCACTGAAATCTGAGAGAAAAAGTTGCCAAATAAAATTAAGATCTTGAACAAAGGCCTGAAGACCATTGTGGCTGACCACAATGCTTATTCTCACCATAAAAATGTATGGCTGTTTTGGGCAGTTACTAGTGTTACATAATGATAGGGAAAAAAAAGAAGAAAATTCTCTTTGAAAACCTTCTCCCACAACTTCAATTAAAATTTTCAGAATCTTCTCGGTCATTTTATCAACTCTGGTATTTATTTTAGAGCTAAGTGACAGATCTCTTTTCAATAACTATTTCGAAATAATACGAAAAGTTTACATTTAAGCCAGGTGCTTGCTTCCCATCACGACATATTCTGGTACCATATTCTCTCTCATCATAACATTCAGCCTAAGAGCCCACTCAAAACCAGTTCAGCATCTCCTTGGTCCTTTCCATCTCACTTTCGTTACAGGCAATCCTTTCATAGGCTCCAGAAACAAAAAGCTCAGTCATTCTACATCGTTATCCAACTCCCCAAAATACCATGGAAATTCAGCTACTAGGCCCTGTATCAGATCCATACACTGTCATTAAAATAATTCTAAAAATTACACATCCCCTATCATGCAAGATTCCCAACGTATCTATCTGCCAAACTGATTCTAAATTTTCTTGGCGAGCCTTTAGATATTCTCTCATTATCGTTACATCATTCATTAGGTTGTTAATGAGAAGACTTCTAGGACAAAGTAGGATAAAAATGAATACGTGTGGAAAGTTGCAACATCTCATAATGTTTGCTGAGAATTTTGCAGCGTGAGGCCTTTTTTTTTGCAAAGCAAGAGAAGTTATCTTGGTGAAAGAAGTGAATACTACTAAAATAGGTTGTAGCAAATGCAATTTGATTAATATACCAAGTAGCAAAGTTCTTAGGTCAATACAGAGAGTACTCAAAAAGAGGGCCACRAAATGAAATTCAAGACAAGATGGAATATCAAGTGAGAAATTTCAAAACTGTAGTCTATGAAAAAAAGTAGCTGATAAATCACATTGTCTGGTTTTCACTCTGAACATATTTCTATTAGTCAGTTCATTTCTATTAAAGRGATGGACCTCAGGGTAAATCAAAAGCAACTCCATCAATCTCACTAGACTAACACCACTGTAAAATTGCCCTGAAATCTGAATYGGATTAAATATCTGCTGGCTAAGCATTAATCAGCTCTTACCACTAATTTCTTGTTGAAAGCAACATATCATCTGCCATTTCTGACAACATGGTTTTTGAGGGAATAGGGAGGACTTCAATCCTCCATCACTAAGCCTACAGCAAAAAATCAAATAAAAAGCACCTGGGAAGGCAAAGGAAGAAAAATGTGAATGATGAGGGGGGCAGAATATCTTTTGAGCAATGCCGAATTTAAGTTTTTCAAATATCGCCGTAAGGAAACTATGATGCCACAGTAGAAGATAAGGCAGAATGAACATTGTGAATAGATGTTGTAAGAGAGCTCATATTTTTGCATATGTTATTAGCAATTTTAAAAAAAGAGGTGTAAACAGCTCTTTCACTATTTGGACATAACATATCACTTYGGTGATCACTAATATAGTGGAGGCTTTAAACTTGCACAGTAGATAATGTTGGCATATAAATAGTTTATCAAAAATTATAGCACAGCTTTAAGACACTGCTTGTTATAACCAGMGTTATTAACTGTAAAAGCACCTTGGTATAGGCACACATGGACAARTAAAATCAGTTTTACAGACTACTTTAATCAACAAAATTTGCAAAAGTTATGTGATTTTGAAGCCTAACTCCTATTTTCAGCCAAAATCCAACTGACATCTTTAGTCCCACCATCTTTTAACACTTGGGTTCTTAAATCACTTTTGTGGGTGGCTTCATTCACCTTCATTTCTTGTCAACYCTTGAATTTTCACTTCCACTCTGCTATCAAGCTGGGCTTTGAACACCCAGCTATAACCCGACTTMAGAGCCCAGCCACGCAAGGCATGTTCCTTTCTAAAATCTCAGTCTGGAGTTCCTTCACTTCCCTCTGTACTGCTGTCTGCAGAGGCAGCTTCCCAGCAACGCCATCCTTTAACTGAGTGGTCCTAATGGAGACTGARAGATTATTTTTATTCCCCAAACTGACAAATCCAATCTGCAGGAAGCAGTCACATGATTAGTAGGAAATTTCACAAAGACCTTTGGTTTCCAATAATTTCTGCTTCCACGCATGCTATTAGATTTAGACAGTAAACGTAGATCTCAAGAGGTTTGAATTTTATTTGGAGAATAAATGTGCTGATTTCATAGTGAATTGGACTATTTATAGTAAGGTGCCAAATTAAAATAAAAGATCATAAATCTTAAGCAAGGGCATGCACTTCCAGTTCCACTAGCATTTCCAAGCAAGATCTTTACTTTCTCTTCTCCTTCATGTAGATTATAAATAAAAACTGAAGAGTTGAAGAACTATCATCAAAGGTGATGGGAGTTTGCAAACACAATGGCTTTTTGCCTAATCTTGTATCACATCAGTGGTTCACAAACTAATTTGATTTGATTCTTGACAAAGTTCCAGGAGGTGAAACTCTGCTGCTGACAGCTCCAGGGCCTGCAGCTCTTTCCAGTATAGCAGAATCTCTCCCGCCCTAGAATAACATACCTCTATCATATCTGAAACCAGAACAGTCACAGGTGAGACATGTTATATKGACTCAGCTCAAATGACATTGAATTTCTTAAGGATAACAGAGATTAAATTGCCAGTATTTTGATCCTTGTCATCACCAGGATTTTATTCCTAGTCTTTTATTAAATATTTCCTTATGTTAATCTCATTGCTCATATGTCTACCATAAGGTACTGATATACATAATCCCTATGTGGACACTATACACACCTGCAACCTATTATGCCATTTCTCTAGGAGACCTTCAGTCAAACTGTACAACTTAAGCTATATCAAACTTTCATAATTTCATCCAGCAACTTGATCTTGATTTTTGTTGTTTTTCTCTTGTCTTTTGTTCTGCTTTGTTACTCTTGTCCTCAGTTAATATCTTTCAGGTAAGACATTGTGTAAAAATTGTCACCGCATGCTTTGTGTCATGAAATCAGAGATATATTGAGACGAACAGTTTTGTCCTGCTCCAGATTACACTAGAGTACTTAATATTATTTTGCCACCATACTGCACTGAAAAGTTGAATTTAAGAAGAGTTTGAGGAGGAATCACCACATTAGACCAGATTGTTACTGCTTAGTTTTCTACTTGGTCTGTGACTGCTTAATCTTAAGGCCAACTGTTATTGTSAACTGTTGGGTAGTCTGCCTTACAAGCGATGCCTCTGTGTATAATCACACAACTCTGGCCTAAGCCTTAAATTTTGAGTTTCCCTTCCCTTATGGAACATTGTTCATATAATAAAGGTGGTGAATGTTCTTGATTTCTACAGCATGGTTATTCTCTTTTAGGCTGTATTTAGTTTTCAGCCCCAGTGKCCTTTTATGGCCATGAACTCATCTGTTTCAGGTGGACCAAAAACTGAAATGGTAGCATCTATGACTGTTGCTGCCTCAGTTGCTTGTGGCTCTTCAGGTATCTCAAATCAGTTGATTGGAGTCAACTCAGAGGAAGCTTCAGGCAACATAGAACTGGATTTTCCACCCGCAGCAATGGTTTCATCCTCACCACACAGAGCCATTCACAGCCTCCATGCAGAACCAGCCAGGGCCTCGTGTGCCCTCTCCCAGTAGTGCTTCTTTTCAGCTTTCTCCTGGCCTCAGCTGTTTTTGCAAAGTTCTCCAAGCTAATGAAAAGGGATAAATAAGAGCTTTCATGTAAAAGGAAGATAAAGTGCCATGTAAAATCAATTCTGATAACCTTCCTTAYGCACAAGACTAAATAACAATATGCTTAAGCTTTTCCTCGTCCTATATAACAAGTCTAATTCCCATAACTAGTTGTTTTGCTGCAATTTGTATCAGGCAGGCAAGACCAGTCAAGGGCAACAGAGAGCTTTCTGCGAGTCTAGGCAAGGGGAGAGGGAATATCGGATGCTATTCTTCATTTCTTGTCCATATAAGCATTTCATCTCATCAAGAGCTCAAAGTGATTTTCATTGAATCGGATTTCCGAAATGCATTTTAGTATGCATTTGGTCCCTTTTGGATTTCTTTACTTTTGCATTAAGAGTATGGCTCTTCTAATACTAACCAGTGTCTCAAGATTGATGCGTGATATAGATTGGTGAAAAGTACATTATCCATCTGCCACTCCAGGGTAGSTCTGGGCTCCAATGTATTAATCACTTTACACATGATTTAAGGTACTACTGTGCTTCCTGGTCAGTGCTATAAAAGCAGTAGAATATTCTACAGGAAAATGAGGAAATATTTAGTGCCCTGCACATTTCCATTTTGTAAATCCCTTTCGCTGGATGTGCTTGTAAGGTTGTCATTTATTCAAAGGGCTGTATCCCTAAATCTTTGAATCAGCTCTGTGACTGTTGCACTGCATTTACAGGTCATTTAAAGCTGGAAAAAAATTAACAACAAATAATATTTCTTCATTAACGTCTTCCTGCAACTCAACAGATTATATGAGACAGATTATAGTTTACAAGATATCTACAAACTGGACGTACTATTGAGTTCTCTTTGCTTCCTGCACAGTGACTTACATGAGATCCCCGAGGAAGATTCAGAGTCACTTTAGTAGCGCGGTCTCATAGTTGGGCATTGGGAGTATTCTGCAAACTCAGTGTGTCCTTGTCCRGCTCCACTTTGCCATGACATGGTAAAACCTGGAAAAGCCACCCACCGGAGGGAGTCCAGCAGCATTCCTTTTAGTTAATGGCTGTTTCCAGTTACTCTCTCAAAAATCCTGATAGCACACTTASGAGACAAACATTATTACATGATACTAAAAAGTTAAAATTGAATGCATGGGCATGAAATATTTCAAAGGTAAAAGAAAAAAAATGTTGGCAAGAACTGGCTTAGAACTTTGAACCTGAAAGCTTTGAAATGAAACAAAATCTGGGCAATTACATTTCAGGACTGCAATTTAGCTGAGAGCTTCATGGGCTTTTTTCTTCTTTATGGGGGATTTCCTCTGGCAGGAGGAGGTCAGTTTTGCTTTTATTCCAGGCAGAGGAAGGGGGACATTTCAGCTAGGTAGGAATCGTGGGAGCTGTAACATCGTCACGGGCTGAAAGCAGCAGATTGCCTGGGAAAGATAAGAAGCTCCCGGGGGTGTTACGACAGTGCAGATTCTGCAGAGCAGGGCAGTAGTCGCTTGATCATTAAGGCCACTTTACACACACACAGAGCTAATTATAATTTGTTTGGCTGCATTTCACTAGGGACTGTAACATTTCCAATAATGTTGAGACCATTTTGCCTTCTTGTATGCTAATATAGTTAAAAAAAAAGAAAAAACACAGATAAGCAATCAAAAGTTCCTCTCCATTCCTTGAGCTCTTGCCTCATTTTCTAAAGCCTGATTCTGGTGCATTTTCAGGGACAATTTGAATGCGTGAGCCATGGTAGTTCCTTCCCATTTTCCACCTAGCTCTCKGCACTGAACCAACCAGTTCACGTGCTTTTCTTTCCTTTAGATTTAACCACACAGCAGGTCAAGAGAGAAGACGCAGCACTGCATGTTCATATTGTAAACAGCTCATGAATAATGAATAAACCATTAGAAGAAATTAATTAGGGTGATATATAACAGGGAGAATTTGTCATTACTAATTCATCATAAATCTAACGAGGAGGTCTAATTTGTGGTTGGTGTAAATAGCTACCTCTTTGCAGGGTAAATCAGCTACATCTGAACCTATTCACCCTGGTTTTGAATTTGACCTGTCAGGGGAGCTACGCTTCAAGTATGGGCATGTGAATACATTTTCAGGTATTTCCTCAGTTCTTGAGAAAATAACCTCAGTCACTTTACAGAACAGGATGCAGCTCCAACGTGCCCAGAGTCGGCGTTGTGGCCCAGCTAATTTCCTTTTTCTCTTTGAATCTCTTTGCCTGTGGTGGGGCAGGAAAGATTTCTAGGACCTTTTCACAGCTCAGCCATATCCTGCTCAGTAGATAGACCTTCACCTTAAGCATAAAGATATCCAAGAACCAAATAAACAACGCTCCCAAAAACCTATCATTAAAAATAGATTATGAACTGATAAAAGGGGTACATTTGCTAGGTCCTTCTGAAAAAAGTAGCAAGTTATAACCTTAAGGAAAGTCCTCCAGCTTTCAAAGGACATGGTGATAATTTATTGCTTTTCTCCTTTAAATAAAAACTGTTTTACGGTGTCTTCCTCTTTCCTCCCGCTACTTCATAGTGGCAATCGGCAGCAGCTGTTATTTACAGGTATTAACTAGATCACAAAAGCAATGGTTCTTGATCCCTCGCTTTGAAAGCTGATGGGATTCACAGTAACTTCATTAGAAAGATGTAGAAATGAGATCAGAAAAGGCAGCTGACCTACAAAACARGTTGAGATAGAAGTACTTATTTTATTAAATGCCACAAAAGCAAAGACTGAAAAGGAACAATACTGAAATTTAGGAGGTGTGCATGAGTTCCTGGATCTGCCGTAGCTCTCCATGACCTGGGTCAAGGCATAAAATCTGTTCCTGATGCTGCAAGACAGGCAATGATCTGCTCCACCCTCCACGCTGCCTTTTTTCACCCCGCATGTTTTAACCTCATCGGGACATTTGCTTCCCTTCCCTCCTGCAGCTCGCACCGTGCRGGAGGTCCTTGATATCAGGTGCTGGCCACAGGGCCACAAGCACTGGCCTAATAGTCGTAATACGTGGAGGTCTTTAACAGCTGAAGGATGTGCTGGAGATCCAAAAGCGTTCGTGGGTGGAAAAAGGATTGACAGATGTGTAGATGTAGCAGYTACTAGCACTGGCCAGGACAGAGCCTCCAGTGCAGAAGGTCACCAACCTGTGGGGCCAAGGGAGCTGCCAAGCTCACATCGTACTGCCCTTAACCCGAAAAATTCACATTTGGCCACTTCAAGAATGGGATAGATTGCTTTTAACAACTTCCGAATGCCCCTTCCCTTGATTTCAGGGGAGATTGCAGCATACCTTATAGCCTGTATCTTTTGTAGTGACTTTTAAAAAATAGTGGCCTGTGTCTCTCAYAGTGGCAGGAAGTAAAACCCTGCAAGTTTCAATGTTCTTGGAAAAAAAATCATAAAGGAAAACTTAATTTTTATTCAGCAATGTCCCCAGCTTCTGAATGAAATTACTGTCCTAAGCTAAAACCAAGGKCATATAGGAAGGGAGATTTAACAGGCTATATTATTGCTAAACTGTGAGTAATATGGGAGAGGTTAATGAGTAAGCACTGGGTAAGAGAGCATTCAARCCGCAGACAGAGCTCCCAACTTTAATGATTTTGATCCAGTTTTTCAGGTGCTCTAGAACATCTTCAGGCTCTTGGGGGCAGGGGTGGGAGGGGTGCAGCTTGCTACCTGCTGCATGGCAGTTTGGGAAACTTTTTTTTATTTACTCAAAAGTTGTTGTAGAGAACTCTTGAACAAATGAACCAAAATATTAATCAGACCTTTCATCCTGGCATACACAACAAAATTACAGTGTTTCAGTAATATGAGGATCTGGATTTTACAGAGGTCTGGTGGGTTAAAGAATCATCGGTAAACTTCTTTTTTTTATTAACTGCTTGATATTTCTTTGGCAGTTTTTTGTGAAAATATCATTTGAGCTTTGCAATGAATGTTTTTTTAAAAAGCCATGCAATTAAAATGCTGCTACAGCCTGATCTTCCTTTTGAATCACTTTTTTCCACAAAGATTATAGCACTTTGATTGGTAAAACTTAATTGCTAGGTGCACTCCTTAGTTTTACATCATTTAGGTGAATTATTGTAGAAAGCTGGCATTTGTTTTCTCTGTTTATTTTTCACAATAAACATAAATTACTTTTTAGATTGATGACAGTGTCCTGGCACCATATTCTTCAACGTCAACCCCAGGGCAGTTCTGAGAATATTGCTGCTGGTTACTGGTGCATTTTCTGATGTTCAGATGTTTCAATAGTGACGCTCATCAGAATTGCGGCTGCTTCACTTTCTTCCATCAGACTCTGCTTCATTTTTCAGGAAGTGGCCAAGAAGCATGCAACACAATTGCTTTTGCCCTAATGATGCTATTTACTAGAATTCTTTGTCTTTCCATTTTTGAATACTTTTTCCCTGACAATGTACATAAAAATAAAATGTGAGTCTACATTGGGACTTCAGACTACTTTCAAATAGTCAGTCCTTATATCAGAAGTTGTGACTTAGGGGCAATACTTTAGTCTTATCCAGGACATAGAAGCCACATATACTTCTGAGTTCCTGTATCTGGATGGACTTCATGGTCCCATCTGGACTCCATGTGGGAAAAGGCTTAGCTATTCACCTTGTTTAACCCCCACCTCRTCTTGTTTAACACAGAAAGGAAACCTGACCTAGACCCCAAGCAGGAGCTTCTTAAGGTGGGCTAATAAGTGCCCAAGATGAGAAAGTGGAAAGTCAGGACAAATTGCAGGTAAAGACATAGAGGCTATAGGGAGAAGACAGCAAATGTGCTCTGCACACAGCTTCTGAGTGACAGCAAGGGCAGGACTTCCACCAGCCATGCACAGATAACAGCATTGCAGGACTCAGAATAGCACTGTCACACACTAAAGATCCTGCAGCAGATACAGCAGAAACCTACTGGTCAAATTAATTCACATTTGGGTCATTAACTTGACTGGCCTCACAACTCTGCGAGACGATTTGAAAATACTTGACAAAGCTTGCAATTATTAGGATGCTAGAAAATGAGCTGCTAAGCAGTGAGCAAGTGCCTACCTTAAATATCAAATCATACTACCAAGAAGCTATGAGGAAGAGCTAAACAACAGAGTGGTAYTTTGATAAAGCAGTCCTTTGTTATCTCAGATTTGAAATGAAGACGTGTCAACGGGCATTCTTCACAGTTCAGCATGGCCTCACTTTGATTTGCCTCACTCATTAATTTGTAAGATGGAAAAAACACTATCCTTTTATTTTGGAGAAGGGTTGAAGATCCTTTAGCATAGGTAAAGCACTAAGATGTCACTAGAAGATGTTCTACAGGAGTCTTTAAAGGCAAAGAAAATTCTGTGCATAGACAYGGAGGGTGGGTGAGTGGCAGAGGCACAGAACGAGTGACGGCAACCCCAGGACATACTGCAAAAGTTAACCTTCTGCAGTGAGGAGCAGGAACCCAGTGTGTATGCGATCTCAATGCAGGAGCGAAAGGGGTTGGCTCAGGATTGTGCACACAACCTTAATTGTGGCATTTTCTGATATTTGACTTGGTAGCATTTTAACAGCTCTTTGGAGACAGATTCACATCTTTATCTTGCTGCTCACACCAACCGAGTTGTATTACATTCAGCAACAGCCCTCAGGGATAAAGAACACTCTYGTTGCATGTAAGCCTAGGAGAATTTGGGCCACAATTACTTCGTATCAAAATACGTTGCATTAATCAGTTGGTATTTAATTAATAAAAAAGATCTGTCTGATTAAATTTCAATTAAATGCTTGTTTGAAGCAGTGACATTTCAAATGTTGTTGGACAACCTTGCTGGCCACACAGATGGYAGGCAATGAAAACATTAGCCAAATATTTTTACCACGATTGGTTGAACAAAATAAAGTACATCCATTATAATGAGCCATGTTATAGCACAACCCTCCGTAGTACAGCAAGCAATGAAATTACTACCATAACAGATTGCTGTTCACTCCAGCATATGCTGACTTTCTAACTTATTCTGTGTTTCTGTGCACAAACAAGTATATACAGATGAATTAAGTCCTTTGATCTGTAATGAATTCCATGAATCCAGAGGTTCCAGAACAGGAGCACTGAGAATCCAGCAGTCATATTATTCARATAAGGTGATTTTTTCCCACTCTCTGTCTTTGTAGATTCTTATTAAAATACCTTTACAGAGATAAGTTATTAAAGAGCCTRTTTGGCTAATTCATCAATAAGAAAACAGCAGCCAAAAAAAGTTACCCTCACATACTCATTCATTGCAGCGACRAAGCTGGAGCATAATAACTTAGCTGTGTGATGTGATGACTTTATTATATGAATCTGAATTAATCTGACTTTGAAATGACAAATTTCACAGCAGTTTATTAGGATGTGACTGTTAAATGACTGATATGACAACTACATGTGTAGTAATCATAACCTCCTAATATAGTTGTACTTTTTTATCCCCCAGATGTAGCCATGATCATAATACTTCATCTGATTCCAGGAATGTAAGAATATTTTACTGCATTATACAGATTATAAACTTGCTAAATGCTATCTTTAAACACAATAGACTCACACTATAGTGTACTTAAAAAACAGCTTGCAGCAAACTATACTTGTGGGTATTGATGTTCAAAGTATTGCCATGGGGCTTTAGTATAATTAAGCAATAGCATTAATAGGAATCTGCACCAGTACCAGACTATGCAACTGGTAGGCAAATGTACAACAAAGATACGTACTTTTGAAGTGAGCAGAGAGCATTACTGAAGTAGGATTTCCTACCATCTTCCCACTAGGCCACCTTCAGCACCCCTAAGCTGTGCCAAACCTCTTTTGATGGGTGCTTTGCTCATAAAGGACACAAAGAATTTTGCCCATCCTTTTATTATAACAAACTGTATATGAAAGGGAAAGGTTTTACAGGCTCTGAAGCAGCGTTAGGGATTCATGGCTGGTGAGGAAACTAAAATGAAAAAGTGTTGGTGTATTATAATATGCCATGGAGGCCTCAGCAAGCTGAGACATCACAATTATTCTCTTCAAACTCCTTGCCCATGCTAAAAAAATGTTTTAAAGCCAGAGCAAAGCTTTAAGATGTAGTCAGGGAGGAGGGTCATTTTGCTCTCTGAAGGCCCTGGATCACAGCAGTGGAGAACCATGAAAGTAGCTKAAGTTGGGAGGGAGGACAGAGAAGGCCAGCGGCGTAGCAGGAGTGGGCACTGTGATCAGCCTCTTCAGACCTCAAAATGCCRCCCAAGGACCTGGTGCTCTACTCCTGCCTCTGCAGAAATGCTCTTTTGGATGTCGTTGAGTAACGGTTGTGGAGGTCATGCTCCCTGGGAGCACCATGCCGCATCTCCATGCCCAGAACTGTGTCCCATTCCTCACTTTGAGGAGAGCAAATAAAAGAGAAGTGTTAGAGTGGYGTGTACATGAAAAGACTTAGGTTAGATCAGTCCTCTCTAAGGCAACTTCATTTCCCATTTCCCCTATTAAAGATATCCTTCATAAATCAGGAGGAATAATCTTGTGGCTGCAAAATGGGCTATGTACCACTCACTTGAGGACCTGTCATGTCCCCTCCGAGTGCCGGCTTCTTTAATCTGATGACTTCAAGGACTGTGTTTTGGCAGCAGTGCTCTCTTCAAACTCCTTGTCCATGCTGAAAAACAATTTAAAACCCAGGGCAAAGCTTTAAGACGCAATCAGGACCATGGTAGCAATGCTGTGTCRGGCTGCGCCCCACATGGAAGACATCCCTTGGAGCTGCCCATTGGGTTTCACCAGGGTTTTGCAATTAAACCAGAAGAAAGCTTCTATGCAGAGCAGACACAAAACCTCTTATTATACCAGGTCTCCTTCAGGGGAATTAGTTCTATATTTAGCTGAAATTTCCATTGCTGCTGTACCTGTAAAAGAGCGTTAGTATCCTCATTATTCAATTAGACACATACACTGGCAATAAAATATTCATTTTGTGCAGCAGAAACGGAAAGATATTTCCTTGAATACCTGCAGACATATTCCCTAATTGTTGCCTCATATATCTTAACTGTATTATTTCTGATTTGCAAGTGTAAATAAATGTACTGCTTGGGATGATCATATTTCACACCAATTTATTTGAATGACATTAATGAGTTCTCTCTACCAGTGAGACCTTGCTCRGAGAGCTAGGCTGTGTTTTGCTACCCATAATTTAATGTAAGATATTTTGCCACCATCATATATTAAAGTTAATTAAATAAATAAATATGAGCCATGGGTATGCCTGAAAGGATTTAAATTTTTTTGTTATTTATTTACTTTCCTCGATTATGAGCTTGTGGCACCATTAACAAAAAATAATAATTTTATTAAAATACTGGAGATTTGGAAGTTCTGTTGACATATTTGAAGGTTACAATTGCTAACAGGCTCCACTTTGCTGTTAGAAGTGCTCCACAGTTATGATAAACATAATATTGTAATCCTGGAAGGCACAAACAATGAGGCTTGACTACTTTCCAAAAGGAGCTACATTCAAAGGAGGAACAAACTTGAGTGTGCTTAGTTTGACAATTAAAAAAATTATTTATTCATTGCCTAAAGATTGAAGTCACACATACATTCATTGCAGCTTCACACCAGAAACATCTCAGCAAAGTTCCCRTCCCATTTGTCTCCCAGTTTACACCATTCTCTCCAAAATGTATCTGGAAATTAGTGTCATTTAGCCACTACACAYTGAACTATATTTTCACCTACACCAGGAAAAGAGGTCTCCAAAACTGCAGCTCTTTCTCATCTTCTGCTGATATGTTAGGTGTAATTTCAATGTTGGAGCAGAGACAGGGTTACAAGCAAACCAAAGGCTATGCAAATAAAGGCACTTTTGTGAGCTGCTGTATGAAAATGGAATAGCTTGGAAGTGAGGTGCTAAAGCGAGGCAAGCTCACTCTCCTGCCAACAGCACCGCCCCGTCTCAAAGAGGAGCCATGACAAATCCATTGATGACCGGAACGTTTCCCCATATTATAGTAATTAACGTCTGGCAACTACCACTGACAGGCAGATGGGCTGTAAAGAATGACTTGTGTCAAGGCCACTTTTCCCCATTCTTATTCCAYCTACAAGTGAGTAGAAAATGCTGCTCCTTTTGGAACGATCCTTGTGAACACCTCGGAGCCAGCGATGGGTCAGTAACATCGTTCACCCCATGCTCCGCTCCTCCATTCATACCATTTCAGGTGACTTTTTTGTAAGACAAGAAGCCGTCTAGTGGATTCATCCACCTCAGAGCTTAATTTGGGTCTCTATTGCAATTTGAAAAGGAAGTCTTAAATAAAAGCAAAACGGATGGTTGCACAGTCCACATAGGGTTTATTTGTACTTAAAGCTCTAGAGGTCTTGCTTAATATGAACGGCCGCCACTGCTCAGCCTCTGGGTAACCACCAGGATTTTTCAGCATAAATGCAAAAATATTCTCCTAGAATAGTTATTCCTTTATGGATGTGCAAGGTTGTTCATCTAACATTGTTTATCAGCAGCATTTCCACAGGGCTTCTGCATCAACATTCCTATGTCACTAGCCTGCCCAATGAAGCATAGTATATTCTCCACTTTATATTCAAGGCAGCTGAGTGATTCTACTTACTTTGAGTGGCATACTGCCACCCATACATTACAGAGAGAGCAAAACTCCGAGGAATCATTGAAGCTAACCATACATTACATGCATGATGGGCTTACCAGATGTCATTTCTTACATTGTTATGGTTTCATAAACTACACTGACATTGTCATTATGCTCAAAAATTTGATCCCACTCTGCTATTCTTAAAATGGATGTTTCTGAAGGTTGTTGCATTAACAAACAGAAGTTTGCAGGAAGGCAGATTTGCAGGAGAAGTTTGTGAATGACTAGGTTATAACATTTACTGGAAAATGGCATGACAATTGCTTCATTGCTATAGACAGTAACAAAAAAGGCAATGCAAATTCAAAGGTTAGAGGATCCATAAAGCTTTAAAAACAGATTTATTACAGTAGGTGGACTTATTTTGCTCAGAAAGTGAAATTGTAGCTGTCTTCCATGTATTTATGAGACAATTAATCAGTCATAATAAGTAGGTTAAAAACTAAATCTCTCTTATTAAGATKTACATTCGTCTTGGTGCCTGCTTCCTTGTGGTTTGTTTGTCTTTTCAGATACGTGAAGAGGGATGAGCCCTCTCCAGCCAAGCTTTTAGCCAAGAGCAATCAAAATTTGGGGAATGGAAAAAAAAAAACCAAAACCAAAAAGGATATGCTTAACACACACTGGGAAATAGTGTGCTCATTTCCACACAGCATGGAAGGAAGCAGTTTATGGAGAAGATAGAAGTGCAGGGGCCTTGTCAGACAAGGCAGACAAGCTTGAAGGGGAAGCTGCAGATGTGGTTGTTTTGGAGGCTGGTAGGTGACACCAAGAATGACGGCAGGGTGGAGGTCATCTTCACCAAGAACAGCAAATTTGAGACAGGAAGGTGCAGAGAGTATTCGGTAAGTGGCACARGTGATATTCTAAATGGCACTAAGAGGAACCACAGGAAACTACAGCTGGAAACTCAGTATTGCTCCAGCTTCCAGTTATACATCACAGAAAAGTCTGTTACCCCCATGACCTTAATGGAAACTTTAGCTATTCAGCATCTCTAAAATAAGATCAGGTACCTGCAGCCAATGGCCAAACTCAGAACGAGGATCAGTCTCGCCACAGGCCTGCCGTGATAAACTGCGCTGATCTCCATAGGCTGTTTCCCACTTGCACAACCGAGGAATTTGGCCTTATGTCTTTCTAGGAGGACAACTACTAGGTATTTGGCTTTTTTTTTTCTTTGACTGGCTTCATTCCTCCCTTGCCTCACAGTGAACACACAGAGGACTGCGAGAAGAAAAGCAGAGACAATAAAGGACCCCAACGGCATGCATTATTAACAACGTCTGCATTCTTTAGTGTCCTTGCTGCTAAAATTAACACAGCTCGAATGGCACCCTGCCAAAACTGAGCAAAGTGTGTGTCATAAACAATACAGGTGGGTGCAATGTAGAACCRTTTGTCTGTTCCTGTAAATGTCCCATCACGTCCTTCTCAGCTTAATAATGCCCTAGCTAACTAAACTGAGTGAGAGTTTTCACAGGCTAATAATGACTCATTTGTCACTAAGACTGACTTTCATTTGCAATAGCATCATAAATTTTCTGTGCTATATAGCATGCCTAAAACGTGACTGCTTTTTTTCCCTCTTCTTTCATCCATTGTATCTTGTAAGCCTTTTCTGTGGGTGTCCAAAAAAAGATTTTGAAAAACTCACCTCAACAGGAGAGCAAAAGCAAGTTCCATTGCCTAAGCAAGAAGCACAAGACAAGTCCAGTAACCTTTTCTGGAAATATCTGGMAATTTCTGAAAATGCAGATTTGAGCCCATTTATGGAATTTGAAATAGCAGAAGGTTGAGGTATTAAAACAGGGCTTTCATCCTATTCTTTTGCTCCTTTCTGCCACACCTTGCTCCTGAGGTTTCCTGGGGCCTGTGTATGTACACTGTTGACTCGTGGCCTTCATCTCACTGAGTTTAATCATTCACATAACAAACCATGTAATATTTCCTTCTTCTCACACAGCTGTCTCTAAGCAGAGATCACCTTGTTACTCCTCCAGGACTTRTCACAGGAGAACCTTACATTGCCTGGAAGTCTCAAGCTGCTGTCCTAGAGGACACATTTCTTCTCACCAGACCAGTCTCTGGATAGGGTAAAACAGGACTGGGGCTACATCTCACTGGGAGGACCCAGGAGCACTTTCAGGCTCAAGTGGGAAGGTTGTACTGAGTCCCGCCTCCACAGGGGAGCAATAGCATGCCCCAGCATCCTCCCTCTCTCAACACCTCAGTTCAAATGCAAAAGAAAATTGGATGGCGCACAGGTCTTCTCTGAGCGGGTCCCTGTGCTGGGTGATGCACAAAGCAGGACAACTAAGTGCAACTTGGCTTGTGTCTGTTGATTTCTGACAGTGGCTCATCCATCCACTGGAGGTTTCATGAAACCTATACACTGATATAATTAGTTCCATACTTGCGTGTGTRCCAAAATCAGAGGTGCAATCAACAAGTCATATCGTGAAGAACCAAATGAGGTACACTGACACCCGTGAATAAAAGAGAATATGTTAACAGAAAATGATATGCAGGGATGAGTCTTCCTGTCTCTTCCCAGATGTCCATCCCATGTCYAGGTCAAGTTCATAGCTGCTCATATTCTGCAGCATGCAGATGGCGAGTTGGCCGTTAAAGGTGCTATTGATGTAAACTCTGCCTTTGGCAATGCTCCCTCGGTCAGACCCACTCACAGAAAGGAAAGTGACTGCAAGACAATGATTTCAAATTAATATGTTCTTCACATCAGACCCTTAAAACYCTGTAGTGAGCTTTATCATAGTAGGAAAGGTCTCAGCACAGTACTTCGTCCGCACACACATTCATTGCAGCTCTGTTCAGAAGTGCACGAAGCTACACATAGGATGAAACGCTTGTCAAATGGACAGATGCATCAAGATGAGGCATGGAGGGCATGTGTACAGCTCAGCACGCCGTCTACAAAACTTGTGTTTCAGACACCTGCATGAAAGGACAAAGTGTTAAACGCAATCTGCTAGTCAGGTCTGTCACATCATTCCCAGCCATTGAACTCCACCTGTTCTCATCAGAGTAGATGAAAAGTGGAGGGATGCTGAAGATCAGACCTCAGCAAGTGGGGAGGAGTTGTTCCCAGGAGCATCTTCAGAAGAGTTAGGGAGTCATTTCCAATGCAATGCGAAACCGCATGTTGCTGAAGCTCCTAGGGCCTGAGTTACTGCATTCATTTCAGGCTCTGTGAACCATGCTTCATCCACCTACGCCCTTCAGCTCTGGGAGAGTTTAGGGCTCCCAGGACAGGCAAAGGACAGCCAAGGAAAACTCTATATTCTAATCAAGGAAGTTAAAGGATTCTGCCTAGGCTTCAGAGGCGAAGAAACGGTCCTTGATTTTTGCTATCAGATCAGGCRTTCTTGAATGGAAGACTTCAGCTGTCAGGCAGTAAAAATCAGAATTGTCATTAAATTAGCAGGAATGACACTGATTTATATTAACTAAGAATACAGTTTAAAGATTTTACCATAGAATTGCATATCCTGCGTTACACGTTATACATTGAATAACAAACAGTAAACAACTCCACTCCAAAAAAACTCCATTTAAGTACATGATTTCTGAATTATCTGTGTACACTTGTGGAATATTCTATTTTCTTAAGATATTTATTTATATTAAACTAGAGCATGATGAAATTCAAAAAAGGTGGAAATTATGCATGATGGCATTCTTTTAAATGGCAACAGATCTTGACTGTTTCCAAAATAAGCCTCATGGTAGCAAAGGACTTAGCAATTTTTAAGCAACAGAAGGTAGAGCAGGTGCAAATGGCTCAAGTTTCCTTGAAATCTGGGATGTCYTGAGTTCACTCTAGCAGAGGATCTAGACTAAATTTATCAAAGACTGGAGAATACTCATTATGTTTTATTGTACTAACATTCTACTTTCAAAATATYTTTTTTCATATAATTCTTAAATCCTGAACAGAATTAATGGTAAAGAAGCTATGCAATGTCTGGGAAGATGTTGTATGTTTATTCCGTAATCTTATAGAAGGAATGATATTTCCTGGTGTCAAAACTTTATTCCAAGACAGAATACAAATTATCTGTAAAGCTAATTACTGACCAGAGTGAAATGGCAGTTTCTGTTTGTAAAGCTACATATGCTGCTTCCAGATCACTACTGGCTTGCAAAGCCAATAAAACTTYGGACTCTTAGAACTACATTCATCTCCTGTGTTTCTCAAGTGATTTCAGCAAAATTAGACTGAATTTGACGTTGCCCCATCTTATGCTCCTGCCCTGTCTTGTCCAGTAGTTGCCAAAAATAATTTCCTAATAGTTGCCCCCTTTGCTCTTGATCTCTTTGTCTGATCGCTGCATTAGTCATTTTCTTTTTTCGTAACATAAGTGTCCAGTTCAATTTCACTCTTATGCAGCTGATACCTAACTTCATTTCTTATTCCATACCATATCACCTTTCTGAGTTCTCTATGAACTTCTGCAGTCTTATGTCCATTGATAATTTAATATCACTAATTTTTGTAAAATTCTTCTCTTTTGTACTGTAAAAGTGAGGTGATGTTCACTTTCAGCTTGAATGGTGTTCATACATGATTTGCACTTGTCCTGAACAAGCAGCTTTGTGTCTTGCATCAAAAGCTAAATACATGCAATCTTGGATGAGTTTAGTCATGATAGAAGAAAAACTTGACAAATCAGCTAATATAGCCTTTGCAGYATTGCTCTGCTTAGAATTCGTCTGAGTTGGATTTCTGGAAGGTTTTGAACTCAACTGAGCTCAATTTATTACTTGGAGACTACCAGTGTCCAAAAATCTAGTATTTACAGGTATCAGATGATGGTGATTTGTTGGCTTAGCAACTTGGTAGACTACCAGTGGGAACGTAGAAAAAGAGGTATTTCAGTACTTCAGAAAAAACATTATTCCACAGTGTGGTGAAATAATTACCTGCCCTGTATGCTTTGAAGGAAATGAACCCTGTTAATGCCCTTATTGAATTCTGAATGGGGAGAGAAAAGAAGATAGCAACCACCTTATATCAATTCAAATGGTTGAAGGGGAACATCCACTGACAGCCAGTACATGCAGGTGGGATTTAAGTGCATAGGCCTTAGTTCTGCTGAACAGAGTACAAATAACAACGTGCACCTGAACTGAATCAGGTCTGGTCTCACATTTCTGCTGGTGGTTGGGTTGCTCTTTTCTCCCTATAGCCAGAGCCCTTTCTTATCTATAGTATATATCGGTCCATATTAGTTAGGATATTTATTTTAGCATTATCTGAAAAACTTGGGGTCAACTCTGGCTAAGAACAAAAAACGCCAATTATTCGGGTTTACAGAGTCATCTCTGCCACCATGGACTCCAGTTAGCATTCAGTCCGTTCATCTAAGGCATGGACTGGAGAAAGAATAAGCAACAGCCCTCAGATTTTGTYGACTCCGTAACACAGAATATTCTAAGTTTTTCTTAGTCTATGRCAGAGGAAGGTAACATAAGTGAGCACATATAAGAGGTGTTTGCACCACAAGTGCTCAAGAGCTTTTGCATTTACTCTGTTTCTGTTGACTGTTGAAGAGATATTTCTAGTCACTTGAAATATATATGCAGTTTTGTTTAGGAACACTTGAACCTTTCACATAGTGATAGTCTAATATCTTGCTGCTTGCTGTGTATTTTTAATAAATCCCGGACAAAACTACAGCTGAATTTTGTTATTGAAGACTGGGCAGAATGATTTAACGTGAGATTTAGTAAATTAAGCATTAGGATACACTGAAATGGATGGAAGAACTGAGTGAAGGTTGATTTTCACATCAGAATGCTAAACAATGAACAATGATAAGGCAGATTTTAATTTAGTAATGAACATAAGTTATCAATAACCTACTGGTCTTACACCAACGATAACAATATAATTAGATTTGAAATCAAAAGATGGAGATGAAAAAACTCAATTACTAAGATAAAAATGTAAATGGTGGAAAGTGCAGTTTACTGGATTAAAGGAAGTATGAAAGGTTAATTGGGAGCAAGAACTGAAGGAAAACTATTAGCAAGAATCTGGAAACATTCAAAACAGTGCTGGGAAAATTACATGCTAAAGCTGGGAACTCCACACCTAGGAACGAGAAAGAAATCGCATACATATGGCCCCTCTAAGCGAAAAAGATATTTTATAGTTTAAAAAAAAAAGAAGAAAAAGTCTATGTATGATGAAAGGAGGGCACAGAAGGTGCTGGCTCCTCCTGCTCTGCAATCCCACACTTGTGACCAGCAGGTTATTGGCATCGCTCCCAGCAGGGGCAGGAGTCCCCTGCACCAAAATTCGGAGAGGAGGGAGACRAGTCCAGCTGCAACCAGCACCAAGCCAGCTGGACCGAAGCTTCTGATTCTCAGCTGATGAGAAATGCAAAACATTTGCTAAGTCAAGTCAGACTTTACAGGCAGAGAAATCACTCTTACCATGGTTTCCATCTGGCACAGAAATGATCCTTTCTAACTGGAAGTAGACATAATGAATGCAAAGGTTACAATAAAATAAATTTTTATCATGACCATGAAGCTCAAAATATAGGGATGGTTTGAATCTGTGGAGCGTAGCCTTAGCTATATAGCTCAAATTTACTTTTTTGGGTATTTCTCATATTGTGATATATTTTCTAAATTTAAAAACTTTAGAATTTACAGAATTGTACCCAATGTTCACATAATGCAGTATTTTGTTTCTGACAACAAGAATTTAAAATTGATGACTCAAAGGAGGGTTGGGGGCCTGAAATAAACAGATGAAGAATAATCTGCTCTGCAAATGAGGTTTCACCTTATAACTAGGGATTGTTTTGAGTTGTGAAAAAAAAAAATCAACAACTTCATCCCTTCCACAACACTTTTGTTATGACTAATTGCATGCACTCTGGATATTCTTAATATTCATACTAGCCACTAATTCCAGGTCTTGCCATGTTCTTAGTTTCATTAATTTGCTGAGGTTGTGAGTTCCACAGGGAAATCACTGTTTTGCATATGAAAACATTTTTCTTTTGAATATTTTTGAATGTCTTTATGCTCTACTGCTGAGATGGGGAAGGTAGCAGTCCCCAAGCTACCTTCTTCAGGCCATTTGTTATCTACTAAATGCTGATATTCCCACTCCATTTGTCTCCTTTTCCAGGTAATCAACGCTCACCTTTTCAGCCTCTGCTCACCAAATCAGTTCTTTTCAAGTTAGAATCTTTTCCATCTCCTTTCCTTGAATTCCTGTGGGTTTTTAATTTTCCTTTGAAGGAAGCATGTCATGCACATTGCCAGTGAAATCTCACCAATCTCCTTAAGTCTTAGATATTTTGTCTTGTTCACCATGTGACCATTCCACATTTCAACATAACTGCTTTAGGGACCACAGATATGCATTGAGCAGAGTTTCCTATTATACTTTAGTGGAGCTTATGTTTTTTTTTTTTTTTTAAAAAAAAGAAATCAATATAGACATACGACAATTTGTAAGTGCTTTCCAGATGAATGGAATATGATTTCCCTGATTCTTATATAATCTGAATCAAATGAAGGAATTGGAGTCATTTTCTAAATGAATTGCCTATATTTTTAAACTGTATTTTATAGGTATTCAGTGTATTCTTTCAGCATACAGAAGTTACAGTGATTCTGGAAAAGTGGGGACTAATGTTTGGAAATAAATGACCCTCATTCAGACATAACAGCTAGGTTAAACATTCTCAATATTTTTTCCCATTTCACATTATGAAGCCTCTGAAAAGTCCTAGGTGTCACCTACTAAAATCCTACTAAGCTGCTGTAAGGAGCAGCTTTCCATAGGCCTATCACTTGCACTAGTAATGCTGTGAAAAGTTTTGTCTCAGAATATTTCAGATATGCCAGAGCTTAACTCTGCAGCTCATTTTCACCAGTGCCCAAATTCCTCTTTCTCGCACTTAGCAGGCCATGATGAAATAGGAAATTAAAATCAGGAGAGGAATCCATTTTTTTAAAATAAAAATAAGAGTGCACACATGTCTCTAGGGCTGCAGCAGTTATTAGCATGCCCTCGAAGCTTCACTCATGGAGCAGGAGGGAGCAGATTCAGAGCTTGAAACAGGCAAAAGTACAGAATAAAATCAGAAAAGCCATTTCTAAAGAAAAAGGGGAGAGCAAGAATAGCACAAAATTTGAGACGAGAGTGGCATTTACCTGCAGGGATATAAAAACTGAAAAAGTGTCACTGCTCATGCATCTACATGCTTAACTCCAGCACCACCCTTCTCGGGGACCATGACTCTGCTGCAGAGGATGCTGAGCAAAGCAAGAATTTGCTGGGTTATCACAATGTTTGCTGCTCCCAAAGGAACTGTGCAGGATGRCTGTGCAGAAGCATCTTTCTATGGCCTGGAGAGCAGTGTAAAATGCTGGCTAAGGAGTATGCATAAGGAACAGCTCGCCAAGTCCAGCCGGGGAGCTGCAGAGTCCACCAGCCCAAAGGACCTTGGTTGCACCCTCTTTGCAGGCCTGCACCAGGAATGCAAAAACCACTGGTTTTTATTTATAAAAACCATCATCAGCCTTCAAAGGCAAGCCACACAGCCAGCAAAGGTGGCGGCCACAGCAACTGAGCATTTCATCAAATAGGAGAGATGTACAAGGAACAAAAAAACCCAACCAACTAGGCTGATTTGACGCATTGGCCCCTGTCCTAGCCTCTTTGCAAGCACAGGTTCACTCGTCCACAGGCAAGCAACCTTTGCCCAAGGTGGCAGTAGCTGTTTCATGGCAGATGTGACCCCTCCAGGGAGGGCATACTGCTTATTTTCCTGCCTGACAGCTACCAGGAGTGCCTTATTTGAAATAATTTCTATTTTGGACTACACCAAGGCAATACAAACTCAGGCTTTGTTAGGAAAACCTCTGTCTTGCATTTTCTGCAGACTTCGTAAACACATTTAAAGCAGCAAAAATATAAATGATGCCATTACATATTAATAAACTGAGCTTAAATAGATGAAAAACCCAGTGTGTGATGCAACAAGCAAATTTTTCATTATTTAGTTGGACCTGTTGGCTGTTTACATTTAATTTGTCCTTTTACTACTAGATAGTAATTAACCCAAGCAGCCCTGCCAACCAGATAGTGAGGACTTCGTACTGGAGCAGAGCAAATTAAACTTTGATGTGATGATGATGACTGCCAACTACTTAAAGGTGAATCATAAAGACTTTAAAAATCCTGTTTGCAGGATTCACAAATGTGAATAGAAGCCTTTGGCTTTAAACGGTAATTAGCACTGTAGTTAAACAAAATTTGAAATTAAAATGAGGACCTACACATTTTCCTGGAAGTTGATCATCCCTTTCCGAGCCAAGAAGACTATTTCTTCCATTATAAACCTACTGGAATTTGAAATAACTGCTCAGGTCCAACTCTGTGTTTTCATTGCCTAGGGAGTAAATCCTTTGATAACATTAGCTTTTGGTCTTCCAGGGCCTGTTGCTCACTTCAACTGAGCAGCAGTCCACGGTGCATGTTGATTCCTTACTTTCAGCAAATATGCCCTGCAAAACTGGGTCTAATGCAATGAATTTGCAAAGACAGTCTAAGAGCCATCTTTCCTCTGCACTGCCAATCTACCTATGAGATGCTGCCTAAACCTAACAAGATTTAGGCCTTAGAAGTAAAAAAAAAAAAATGAAGTATCACACAGAAATGACATTTTGCCTGAAAGCTCCCTGGACTCCTGTCTGTGCTGCAGTCCCTTCGATACCCTCAAAGGAAGGATTACCAATGCAGACACAGAGGCTTCTGCTGCAGCAAACTAGTCCATCAGTATTCACAAGGTGTAACACAAACAACAAGTTTACATTTTATGTTATATCCTTTTTGACTCCTCTGAGAGCAGCATTGTAATAAGATGCAGATGTTACTTCTGGGCAGGCTGTTGCTCAGTTTGTGYGGGGTTTGTAAGGCCTTGAGACATCTGGATGGGTACCTGAGCTCTTGCTGTCTGGCCTAGTTTAGTCAAGCAGGTAATCCAAATAGACATCATTCCTAACAAGGTTATGTATAAAGTGACAGTTCACACACTCCGGGACTCTATAAACACTGCTGCCTCTGCTATGCAATAAATGCATACTTCATAGTTTAATGAATGATAGCTGAATATGCTAGAGTAGACAGCCCACTCAGCAGGGAGACGGATTTCTTAATCTCTAGCGTGATGTAATTTCCTTTGGGCCTCACAGTCTTTAATATTATCTGAGATAATAGCATCTGAGAATACTTTTAGTATTCCTCTTGTTATTCCATTAGTATGAGGACTATGGTGCTTTTTCTTGTTCACCACTTCCCCTCCAAACCCACTACATGCGGAATATAGTTTAGAATTATGTTTATACCTTGAAACTTGCACAGAGATTGTGCCAGAACACGCATGAATAGTCGTTCTTTTTTCTAAAGCATTTTAGGTGAAGACTCAGTCCTGTAAATGTTTCTGCACATGCTGAGCTGTGTTTGGGATGTGGAGATAAAGCCCTAGAGCTCCAGTATGACGCACCACAGTGATGCCCCAAAGTGGTTTCAGACCCAAGGGGAACTCATTAGCCAAAGCTAATGCAGACCTTTCGGCCCAAGAGCTCATGACAAATCTAATCCTTGCTTTTCAGTACAAACTTCCTTATAGGTGGAGATGATTTAAAATGCCTATCCAACAGCTATGAGAAAAAATTACTTGCAAACAATGAGTAAGAATTGAATTTATCCCAGTATATTTGAGACCTCTGATTATCTGTACACAAATTCTGCGCCATCTTCAGTGTTGCTTTTGCTTGGAACAGAAGAGTTGCATTTTTTAATAGCCAATTGTTCTGTCTTCATATTTTATTCTATGTGTAATAATTTGACAAATTAATTTAGATATACATCAAAATTCAAACCCCTTTCAGTAATTAAGGCATCCTATCAAAAGTGATTTGGGATTTTATTTCCTAATTTTGATCTTATTTTCACTTTTATTTAAATAGATTTGATTCATTGATAACAATAACCACTTTTATTACAGCATCTTTGAGTAGTGAATGAACAATATTTTCCTATTTTGACAGTAAGTATTAGTTTATCTAATTGTTTTTCATTAATTTATTTGAAATCAGAGAGAGCATAAAATAAGGAACAAAAATATTTTATTAACTATCTGTTCTAATAGGAACAGCATTTACTATTCATTGTAAAATTCATAAAATTACTTATCCTAATTCCTCATTCATCTCCTATGCAAATGATTAGGAAATAAATGAGGTAATTAAAGGAGGCTATAGTGAAATAAGGGCATCAAGGCTCACTTTGAATAAGGGAGAGCTTCAGGCAGTTCAGTAAAGCCATGTGCTTCAAATCATAGTTTCAGCCTTACCTGCTCCCTTAGAGCATCCATGGCACTATCCAGAAGGCACTTTCAGCCCACAGACAACATGACCATCAGGAGCACATTGGTTACACCTGGAACAGTTAAAAACCTCTGCTGAGCAACACAGAGCCCCCCAAAGCATCCTCTGGGCTCCTGGGGCAGCCTGTCTCAAGGAAAAGAGATCTGAGCCCAAAGAAAATAACAGACCATTTTGCAGGTGGTCTCACAGCCCAAAGGAAAGACAGTACTTAAAGCCCTAGGAGAACTCAAGCTATGAGGGAGGGAAGGAAGGAGATCTAACAGCAGCAGCCTCTCTAGGTTTGCTTTGTAATTTTCTGGAGATGGCCAGATCTGYAGGAGGAGAAACATGGCAGCATTGGCTATGCTCAGATCATCCCCAGCTGAGGACTCCWGGGAGACACCCAGAGACCATCAGAAGATCAGCTGGTTTCTGCACTCAGAAACCCCCGTAGATAACACCTCACCAGCAGCCCCATCTCTTTAAACCAGGTGTAGCAAGAACTACATTAAGCTTCCAGARTGACTTTAACATTTCCCAGGAGATTAGCTGAAGTGCCTACCAAGAGCAGCCACTCACCTCAAGAAGGAGCAGCACCCATCTCTACAAGCCCACAAAATGAAGCCCCTCAGCCATAAAACAGGCTTTATAGCCACCCGGGCCCTGCCTTTTGTGGATTTTGACCAATAGCTGAAGAGAGGATGGTTTTAACACAAGTTACTAATTACCCTTTTGTGAAACCAGCTTCTTGGTTTCTGCTTGTGACTAATGATACAGCAAATGAATGTTTAAAACCTAGGAAAAGAGTATCCTTTGAGAATCATTTAAGAAATTGTGCAAACAGTCTACAACTAGAGCAAACAAAAACTTAAAACTTAGGTTTAAAGAATGGAAATTTTCCAGTAAAAGCAARAAGCAATTCTTAAAATCTTAGCTGCACTCCGCTTGGGTGGAGGAGGAACAACCAAATGTTACGTGCTCTGCAAATAGCCTCTGCTGCTGCTGAGCCTCAGTGAGGCTCCACGATGTGGTGGATGTGAGTTTGACTGGAATCTGCTTTTTCTCCTAGGATCTACTTAGGAAATGCTGTTCTCCCTGAGCCTTATTTGCCCATATGTGAAATGGAGACAGTAGCGCAGACTTGTCTTTGTGAAAGAGTTAACGGGTGAAAAGTCTTCTATAAGGACAGAATGTTACTARCAGCTAGGCATATAAATTTCACGGTAATATTCAAATCATTTTTGAGCAATATCAATATTCAAGAACCAAGATTTATTCAATTAACAATTTTATGGTCTCAGTTGTGTTTTGTTTGAACTCCACAGGCAGTAAGTGGGAACATGACTGGATGACAGTTCTCAGGAAATCTGAGTGCAGACACTTCTATCCAAGCTTGTCTGTCTCGATACTCTCTTTAGTCAGTGGAAAGAAAACATATTTAAGGTGCTCTTCTATTTTCAGTGTATACATTGGAGTGAGAAGCATTTTGATGGGATTCCTCATTTCTTGCCATTAATTATAAGGGAAACCTAGGTGGCAGGATGTGATAGATATCTGAAGTGACATATGCATATTTGTAGGCATCTACAATCGATCAAATGTATCCTACATCTTGGGGCTGATAGTGGTACTTCAGCAAYGTAATTGCTTTGAAAATTGTCCTTGATATGAATGCACTTTAATAATAAAACAGGATAACTTTTAGAGGCCCAGACCTCTCTGAAAAGCGAACATGAAGAAATTAGCTTGCCACTAGCCATAACACCTAACTCTTCAGTAAAACTCACCTAGCTGTGTACAACATTCAGGTGAACTGAGAAAGCCCCTAATTTCTTGCCAGCTTATAGATCACTACAAAGAAAAGGCAACAGATTCTGGAAATCAGTAAAATAACCCTAAAGCCTTAAACTAAACCTTAAATTAAAGCAACCTTAGGATATATAGTTGTGAAGGCAACCTGAACAAATGAATGACCCTCATTTAGCTGCTGCCTGCGCACTGCATCTGGGAAATGCAGCCTAGGGAGAGACTAGGACTTCCAGGATCTGTTCAAAAGATCACTCAGGCCCTGAAAAGGGAATCTGTCATAGGAAAGAGGAAGGAGTGGGTTGCATGATAAAATTTTCAAAATGCCAGAGATAATTGAATAGTTAATATGCTCATTTATTCAAGTTCCTTAAGCCTCAGAATAGCATTTTTTCAAGTGTTTTAATTTTTTCCTCATCAGTGCCACATAGGCTCCTTCTGAGCTCGAACACCCGCTCAAGTGAGGGAATTCGTGACAAACAAGCGGGTCGTGAGCTCCGGGTGCACAGCACCGCCGGCCGCGGCCGTGGCTGCCGCTCGCAGCGAGTGGCAGGGTCAAACGGGATCGCCGTGCACAGCTTATCCACGTGAAAGTCTTCTACTCGTGATATGAATAGGTTTCCCAAACTTTATTTCGCTCTCACCTGTATGTATAAAATCCTCACATGCACATGGAGATAAAGTAGCTGTGGCTTGATACAGTACTTCCACGCTTCCGTGYGCTGCAGCAAAATTGGCATGTACCTTCTGGGCTTCTCCTTACCAAAGAGCACATTTCCTCAATCTCACATATGTATTTACTGGAAATATAAAGCACAGATGGAATATATTCAGCTCCTTGACAGAGAGAATGGCTTTCTTCAGCTATTTGATGCAGAAGTCTCTTGTTTTACCTAAATCCTTCCACTGAACTGCTGAGCAGAGGAGCAGGCTGCAGCTTTGTGGAGCGCAGCAGGAAAGTGCATCCATGCACGTATGCTAGGAGCCCGCGTGCACCTTGTGCCCCAAYATGCCTTTGTCTCCATTTCACCGCTACCTGCTCTCTCCTGGATGAGGACCTGCATTATACCCACAGCCTGAGAGCTTGCAATGGTGAGTACYTTCCTATCTGCAGCCAAGTGTCTCGTTTTGAACAGCCAAAAATTTAGGGAAAACTTCTTAATTCTTACTAAAAACACCAGGTGCTCACACACTATGCGCCTCCCCCCCTCAAAAAAACCCAACAAGATTGGTATAAATCTAATGAGATTTAATAAAATATGAATATGTTTGGCTTTTTTTTTTTCTGTGTCCTTGTCCTGAATGCCTGAAACTGAGTCTCCGTCTGCAGACTTCTCTGCCTAAAACTGGATGCTCTAGTGATAATGCAACTCAAGGAAGAAAAACAAGCCTCCGCTTTTCGGGAGAGTCCCCGCAGCTCGCGAGCCGCAGCAGTGCGGCAGGGCTTAGTTCCGGCGCAGCATTCGCGGGAAGGTTAATAGAATTTGCGGATGTAGCGGCAAGGCAGCTGAGAGCTGCGAGATTCATCTGGCACAAATTCAAATAGGATTTAAGGGCTTAGAGCAGATAGAGCTGATGAATGATCATGGTCTAGGCCCTTTGTACAGGGATGAATTTCAATTCCAAAGCCAAGAGCCTCGGAAGTTGAGTTTCAGTTGACTACAAATCTGAGGAATATTAATGTCTCCAGACGCTCCGGTTCAACAGGAAAGAGACGTTCGCTATCCTGTTTCTGTGAGATTTTCTTCCACCCTGATGGCACAAAGATATGCAGAGGGCCATAAAGGGGGGATTAATGTGCTTGAGCAGAAGGCTTGTCCAGAGCCTATTGCCAGATCTGGCTTTGCTGCCTCTCCGGTTTTCTCCTTCACTGATYGCTGAGAGTCTCTAACGACAGCTTWATGCCCTGGCTAGGAGGTGAAGAGCGTTGCTTCAGCATGCAACAGTACCCTCCCAAGCTTTGAATTCCTGGACTRTTTAAATGCAAGAGAATTTTGCTGTATGCAAACATTTACTTGTCTGTTCTACTTGGCAGGTGAAAATTAAACTAGCAGCCTGGGTGTACACCAGGGGACTCCAGGTCTCATGCTGTGAAACAAGTGGCTGGCATCAAGATGTTTTACCATCAAGTCCACAAAGGATAGGTTAAGTGGCCAAAGCACAAGGTTCCGGGAAGTCCAAAGGATCCAAAAGCAGCACTGTAAGAGGCTATCGGAGCTGCTGGGCCACCCCATACTGGAGATGCCAGGGTAGGGCAACTTGCCTTGCTTCGTCCACCCTGAACCTCCTCTGCGTGTACGTGTGTAGGTGCACGTGTGTGCATGCGTGCATGTGTGCATGCACAAGCTCTCAGCCAGCAAATGCAATGGAGGAAGGCTGAGASRGCTACTCCCAGCCCAAACTTCAGGGTAGAGCTCGGGAGCCAAAATTTTGGCCTCGCCAGGAAAGCGCTGTCATCATTGCGCACCTGCACCYAGGTGGGCCCCTTCCAACCGTGCCRATGGGTGCCAGGGAAGTGGTGCTCAGCAGACACCCTACTTGTTCAGGCCATAGAGCCCTTCATATGTAGGCTCCCCAGGAACAATCCGAACAGTGAAATTCAAGTCTGTCAGAGATGGAGTTTTTCTAATCACAAGCCATTTGGGTCTGAAGAGGGAAAATGATTGTCCAGAAAATCATACAAATAATCAAAATAGTTACTCCTAGAAATGACAAACTGAGCTGCAGTCTCATATCCAGGATCCATTTTCACGTTTTGCGTGGCTGAAGCTATTTGCTCGATTCAGTCTGAATTGACAAAGAGCTTTGGCCACTCCATGACTGCATTCTTTTCAAGAGACTAAATGATAAATGTAGAAGAAAAAATGCCCAGCTGCAGCCAGGAGATGTTCCAGGCCTGAGCACAGAGCTGCTCTGTGACTCCTGGGTGGCATCAGCCTCACCACAGCAAGCGTTCATTTGCAAACCACTGCTTGCAGGCAGGGTCCAGTGGCTTACGAATATCAAAACTGTAAATTTCAGCCTCTATTTTTCTTACCATGATTTTTCATCTAGTGTAATTTTTGTTGTTTAATTCTAAGGGGCAATGAACAGACAGATTGTCAATAGCACCAGCTTACTGAAGGCTTTTGCTTGAATCATGCAAAAATTTGCCTTAAATAATATCAAACTATGGTTAGATCGCACTGCATCCCAAATCCCACTGGATTACCAAACTGCCACACAGAGAAAACTGCACAGCCTGTGCCCTTCAGCCCCTCAAGGTCAGTGTCCGTTGACCTAAGACCAAGGAAAAGACCTGTCTTGAATTTTCCGTGGGCAAAGATAACAGTAAGCTCTGAAGCAATTGAAATATTGGAAACAGCACTTCAGATTTGGAGATTTTGTTGCTCCTACTTAATATAGAAATTTTCTTCCATGTCCCTGTTGCCTTTGATTTAACAACCTTTCTTGGAAAACACATTCAGCAAGCTCTGAGTACTGAGAGGAGTTTCGGCATTTGTGTTAAAAGTCCTATTTTTTTCACACCCATCAGGAAGAGTAACCATGTCAATCTGCACCATTTTCAGTCTGATTCCCTTTTAGCTGAGCATTTGCTTTTTTTTCTCCTAGCTCTGTTTGCAAAGAAAATACATTCCTGATGCTGAGATTTTGGGAGATGTTTGCAGTTGGGTATGCAAATCCCGCTGAATTTCACCTAACCCCATCGGGCTTGGTTGAAAAGTGCCGTCTCGCACCGCCCACGCCGTGATTCTCGCAGGAACGCGTGCTGCGGCTCCGGGGACCACCCGGCTCTGCTGCGCCTCGTTGCTGTGCCGCCTGCATGGACCGTGGGCCAATTTCAGATGCTTTTTAAAAGAAGTTGATGTCTCAAGGATGATGCATTGCTGTGGATTTGTGTGGAATTTGGAGACTAGGTGGAGGGGGAAGATGGAGGGGGAAGACCCATGTTGGCAATCACATTGGGAGAAAGGAGGCAGAATTTAGCTGTTACATGTTTTATCCAGCAACAAACAGCTGGCCAAGGGGACGTCTGAACTGACTCATCAGTATCAACACACTTCAAATTAGTCATGAAGATGGTTTTTCTTGCCACTGGGGTTATCACAGAGAACATAAGATCTTGGATGGACACGGATGTATTTTATTGGGATAATCTCATAGGAAATCAGCCTTTATGAATCCTCCTGCTCACAGCTGGTACTGATGGCAGTGATTACTATTATTGTTATTAGTGATCGTGGTCCCATTTTGCTATTGTTCCTCAAAGAATAATCAACAAAAAGACAGCTTTTGTCCTACGTTTCCTAATGTACAATGCAAGAAAGCAAAAAGATACTAATAAATGACAGAAAAAGTGAAAGGGAAGTCACTAACAGTATTAATAGGTTGGGAATAGACATAAGCATCCTCCAAAGCTTGCGGTGATATACTGCAGTGCTTCCTTTTGACTTTGGTGGTAATATTTCAGAGCCTGTATCCCTGGGTGGATCCAGGCACACTTCTGAGTACTCTGAATAATAATAGCTAATAATAGCCAGACAGAAAAGCTATGAAAAAGGGGCCGAGCACTTCATTGTGTGCGCTCCTCATCAGGTATTATTCGAATATTCCACTGATAATGCAAGAAAAGAGTTTCAACTATACCAGAAATGAACACTCTGGATGTGAAAAGGAGAAGCACAATGCCAGATGCTTATGGTGTGCCAGAGCTTTGTACCACACCACAGTAACACCTGTGGCTCTGAAATGTGGCTTTCTGTAAGACTATAGAAAGCAGCAATGCCACTTCTGACACTGARGGAGGTGCCTAGACTCCCTCCTGCCTTGGCCTTACTAAGATCTCCATTAGTATTTGCTTTCCCAGTTGATGAAGGGAAATAATAATGGTGGCAGGAGTAAGAGCTTAGAAAGACACTTTTGGAAGCTTAACYGGCCATCTCCTGCAAGAAATGTTTCATGTGGCTGTAGCTGTGCTGATACTCACTCAGCACAAGGGGAGGAGCTGGCTGGCGGGGATGCTTCGAGGTCACCTGGCCATCCTCAGCAGTGGCCATGTGGCAGTGTCAAGCAGGCGACCATCAGCCATCACACTCAGTCTCAAGAAATAGATGGTTAGTTCACCTTCAATGAGGCTAACAACTAGGACTGTAAAATGCAGSAGTTTATTACCTATTAGTGCTCCCACCTCATTCTCAAAAATGGACAAAAGTCTGACATTTCCTCAGACCCCATGATTTTGTGCAGAACKTGGGAAGTCACCTTCCAGACAGCTGTGCTTTCAGGAACGGTGGGGTGTAGCTTAACRCATGCTGGTGAGCCAATCTGTTGCATTGGACGTCTTCAGAGAAGGACAGAAATAATGATACGATAGTCCTGTGAAGAGAGCTGCAGAGGAAATGTCAGCCAATSGCATACGCAGGCTCTTCTGTGTGCAGGCAATGCCACCAGACGGGAACCAGAAGGGCCCAGGTGTCTGCTTGGAAAGGCAAGGCGAGGCAGGAACGAACCCTGGCACGTGGCTGGCTGGGGCGCCACATCCACTCCTTGTGCAGAGCCTTGCCAATCACRCTGAAGCACAGAGCATGTATTTTAGGAGAAGCTAGGGGACGAAGCAAGTCAGTACTAGAAACGTAGTGCTGCTGCCGCTGGCCGAAAAGGGCAGTTAYTTAGCATTCGTGCTCTAAGGCTAAGCATAAATGTGTGCTGCAGCTTTGTCTRGCTTACAGGAAAACATTTTCTTGAATGGCACATTGAAGGTCATGTTTTATCAATCATGTACAAGGTAGAGACAGCAGTTGGTTGTAGCAGCTTCCTCCTGTAAAACACATTCCAGGGGGAAAAGATTGGTTTTGCCATGTTCTGTGGGAAAAGTGACAGACTAAGATCACTCTCTTCCACTCACGTCTTGCTTTCCACTCCCCACTGTCTTTCCAAGTTCATATCACACTTTCTGTCTCTCTTCCCAGTTGCAGGCTCTATCCTTTACACAAAGAAGCATGTTGCAAATATTTAAAAATATTTATCCACATTTTCTTTTCACTTATGTCAAAGTCTGCTTTTCTTCAYGTCTTGCCTAGCAGTGATCAAATTGCCTATACAAACAACATATACCTAGCACCTAAAACAGTTCCTCAAGGCAGCAACTGTGCAGCAGGCAGTAACTGAGATGGTGAAAACATGAAGTTTAAGAAGAACTCAGAGAATTAATTCTAGCATGGAGAACCAAACAAAAGGACCCATATTCAAGAAGGGACAAATGTGAAAAGTCTGTGGTGATGGAAAAGTGTGATGATTACATAAATGACAGAAATGGAAAGCGCTGTCCGCATTCATAATGCTGAAACCAAGTTTTTCTCTGGAGTTTCTCTCTACAGTTTTGCTTTCCATACATTCTTGTATATAGAGAAAGAAACAAACAATGTCAAGTAGGTGATGAGAATTTTCTAGTTGGCTTGCATCCCATCCAGGTTCTTATTTCTTGCTGCTAGTGGTCAAGGAGGAGAACACGCTTGTTGATTTTYTGGCTTTAACAAGCCTCTTTTCGAAGGCTTACCATATTTTGAACATGGTCCAAAAGGGAAGTGTATATCCACAGGAGAATTTATATCTACTTCTGTTCTGACATTCATCAGGAGGTTTAAGGAAGCAAAATCACATCACAGTTGTAGTACTATCACTGACCCTATCTGGGCACTTAAATGGCTTTCTCTGCATGAGGACCTCACCGTCACTGATGGATTCTTATCTCACAACACCTCTCTGCCATTGGTCCCTGTGGCATTAAAGTCTGTCTGCAACTAAAAGACTTGAAGGAATTGTTGCAATTGTCTGAATTTGTGGATAACACAGCTATAGGGTCTTCCCTGCTTTAATTTTTATCTGGACTACAGTGTTACAGTGTATTGTCCAGTAAAATTTACAGGAATTTAGGAATTTGCAGCAAARCTTTGTGAAATTGTTCTAGGATTAATTACCTCAGTACTTAAAAGTTGATTCACATTTCTAAATTTAACTAGTTCATTTTCTAGCCATTGGACTAAATAGAATACCTCCTCCAGAGATATTCAATGGATGTCTACCCTGAAAGGATGTTCTACTTTCTTTATTCTTCGATGTCTGGCAATTCATTTATGTGTATTAAGTCACTCAATGTTTGTTTTTACCTTTCTTTACAGCCATTCTAATAGCTACTCATTAGTGCCMTGTTCTCTTTGTAAGCTACCACTCTCTTAACGTCATCTGCAGTTTTAATTAGTGAGGATTTTGTTTCAAATACTAACACAGTCAAGATGCAATATTAGGGTTACCAGCTAGATAACAATTTCCTATCAGCTAGAGAGACTTTAATTCACATAACTGCCATGCTGATTATCTATCATTCCAGTGATTGATCTGAGTGTCAGGTGGGACCAAATGCTTTTTGGAAATCTAGGGGGWCATCAGTATACCCAGTTGTACGGACCTAACTACCTCAGATATATCTGGTAGGGTAGCTCATCAAAACTTCTCAGATAGGCTGGGTCCACATTCAGGCTACCCTGTCAATTTTTAAAAGTCTAGTTACTGCTAAGCCTGTTGTACACAGAAGTGTCTCTAGGTGCAGAACTCAGCGTCTTCAGGCCTGTGCCACTTCAGATCCAAGAAGTGAAAGTGACCCCTGTAAACCTTTTCAAACTTCATGAGAGGAGAATGGAGATTTCAGAGCTTATTGAAATCAGAGCCAAAGCACTGCTGGCCCAAAAGCCCCTAGCCACGAGGAGCCCACAGTTGATTCTCAGGTAATACCAATCATTAAGTGGTGGATTTTAGCCACTCCTGGAGCAGCTTTCCCTCAAGAGATGCCTAGGCAACTTTATTGTGGCCTCTGCACTTAAATGAAGGCAGCACAAGATGCCCACGCGCTCCAGAGGYGCTCTGCTGAGAGGCCAAGTGAGCCGATGTGACATGAAGCAATTTCTATTTGCACTATATTGGAGTGTGCAATTATAGGCATTTCATTGTGTCCGTCAAAGAGGAAAGTTGTACTGTATAATTCAGACACATAATTTAGTTGCTTTGAATGGCCYGCAGGAAGCGTCTAGCCTTTTGCTAGGTAAAGAAGACGCTGTGAATATCCTGCCACCTGACCTGTCAGGTTATTTTTCTTCGCTTCTCCCCCCTCGTGTTTTCAAACTGACCAACATAAAGACTCTATTCCTAGTAACACATGCACCCAGTGGTGTTTTCTTAGTAGGTGGTATCTTCTGCCTATAATAACAGACGAAAGCGAGCCTTTTTCATCCTTTGCCAGTCCTTGTAGCATAGTTCATGCCGGTATGCAATATTCTCAGCATGGTCACATTGAGTAATTCCCTCTAAAAGCAAAATGACAAGATTCTCAATTGAAACAAATCTATTGAGTTGAACGAGGTGGTATGATCTGCCATAAGGCAGAGTTTTCACCATGGTGACATGGTTAGAATTGGAGTGCAAAGGACATAAAAAAGTCAAGTGTCTCTCATGTTAATTGTAGATTGCAGGCTCTGCGGGGCAGGGACTGGCTTTGCTGGATTTCCACTTGGTGCTCAGCGCAGCTGGGTACTTGCCTGCAGATGCTATTAACATACAAAGATGAAATAGTAATCACTTTAACAAGACAGCATGGAAAAGGGGGCTATTTTCCTCTGAAAACTACAAGCATATCCTATCTGCGTTCAGGTTCAAAAACCTTCTTAAGATTCTTCTTTTTAACAGTCTAGTTTAATCTTTATTAAAATTCTCTCCAAAAAGTTGAAGGTATTAATTTCATCTCTCCCCTGACAGACATGACATTTATCCCTTGGCAAGTCTGAAAACCTCAGGCACTTCTAATGAGGGATATATTTTAGCTTCATGCAATGAGAGAAGTATTATATTGTTGTCCATTTCAAGATGGACTTGTTTTCAAGCTTTCTAAAGCAGAATTAATCAATAATTAAAGCCATCATCAGCATGTGAGCTCCTGGAGTTTTATTTATTACATTGCTCTGTGACCTAGAGCAATATACAGTAGTTTCGCCTGTTGAGAAATAAATCATGTTACATTTTTGCATGCACATATAGTTAAGGCTTATCTTCTTTAGTCGTAAAGGAACAGAAATTTCTTCTGGAATTGCCTCTTTCATCTACATTTAGTAATCTTAATATTTGGGACACAAAATGATTTCCAAGCCATGTTTGCCAGTTGGGTTTAATCCTTTGAGTTTTTAATTTTGAAAACTACATGACTATGTTAATTTGCAGAAGTGAGATTAAAATAAAAACATCTTTGTGTTTGTACTTAAAGTGCAGAGATTTCCATGCCTGAGTATCTGAATGAATAAATATATGTTCATTTGGACTTCTGGGCAGGAAACTTTCCACAATGGGGAAGCAGTCTCTTTGCTTAGATTAACTTTCTGAAATAAGTGTGCTCATATAGGATAGGAGGTTGAAAATCATAAGGCCACATTTCAAAACAATTTGTGTGGGTGAGAGGTAGGGAATAAGAAGGAAAAGCAGTTCCGACTGTCACAGAAAGCACCTTCACGCCGCAAAAGAGTTGGAAGAGTTGCAAGGAGTGAATAAGTAGAAAGTGAGTGACAGGTTTAAACGTTATATCTGTTTCAAATATAGAGAGAATTAATACATAATGAAGGTCGTTAGCAGGGGATGCCTATCATTCCCTTTCCAAGGATGAAGCTCTGTGCTACCTAGACTGAAACACGCTGTAGGAGTCTTAGGTCCTCATTGCCAAGAATGAGACCTGTTATCTGGATTGAGAAATGAGTGATACGGTACCAAGGCATAAGTTCTGGACTTTGCAAAAGCTTGAGTACCTAAACACGTTGCAAGGCACAGCACATGCAGAAGTGTCATCACCACAGGGACCCAAGAACACTGTTATATGGGGTTAATGGTGGCTTTCCTGTGCCACAGCAGCTCTGACGACCTGAGGAGAGCAGAGCACTGGTGATGCTTGTTTGTGACACCAGTAACGCAAGTGATGCTGAAGGAAAAAAGAGAAACTGTCAGCATGTTGTTAACTGAATCCTGGAGACATCTGAGCAAAAATACAAATGTTGGAAAACAACTACATCAGGTGGCTTCTTGATTAATCAGCCAACCACACTGACCTTCTCTTACCTTTTAAACCAACTGCGTGTGTTCCCCTTCTGCCTGATGCTTTGTATATTTTCCATACGTTTGGGTTCCACAGAAGGGTCTGCTTTCCTGTAGTATACATGAAATTGCGTGGCCCAGGCAAAGGCTCTGCTATATTATCAGTATTTTGTGATTCTGTATGATGATCTCAGGGGCTACTGTCTCCATCTCTAAATTGACCCTCTCTCACTTTGAAGCCAGGATGAACCAGTGTTTTTGATGTTGAGGCTTTTTCACAACATTTGTGAAGTCTTCAAAACACCTGCTGCATGGGGGCTCTCGATCAGCATGTCCAGTAATTCATGGGGTCCGAGGGGASCTCTCAGGTGGAAGAGCAATAGTTTTGGAGATGTGCACTGCTACAGATGGATCTCCTTTGCTGGATGGAAATGTTATGTACAGGGCTAACAAGGCATTGGTGTGGCCAGCCCTGTGTATACGTATGTGTGTGTTGTATGTGTGTGTGTGTGTGTGTGAGGCTACCATGAGTACATACTCAATCTCACTCCTGGCTGGATCCAGGGGCCTGGAGCTGTCACCATCTCACCTCCGTTGGGCTGCCACATTTACATCCTTGAAAAAAAAATAGCAAAACTAGAATGAATTAGTCAGAATGCCAAAAAAAAAAAATCTTATTCAGACAAGCTTACATCAGGGGATGTGTGGTTCATATCCTACATTTAAGTGCAAAATATGATACATCCTATTCTTTCTTCTTTGAGATGAGCAGTTGTGCATYGTGAAAAGCTCCCTTTGGGGACAATAGGACTGTGCATTAATGCCATCATAGCTCCCATGAGACAATGTGAAAACCCACACTTTTTTACTGAAAATCTTTTATTCTTTTTTCCCACAGAAATAAGAATCCTCCCCCACCAAAAAAAAAGCATTAAGGAAACCAAATCCAAAATGTCAAGCTATATAATCTTTTCTTTAATCAAGAAAATAATTTTCTCATACTTTCTGTTGCACTGAGAAATACGTTGCTTCATAACTAACTCCATAGAAAACAGAAAATGATATTATGGTGTTTGAATAAGTGAAATCTGGCCAAATCTGGCAGTAAAGCAATCAGCATACATATTGACAGTAAAGATATTCTAGTTTGAAACCAACCGAAGTTGACAGGAAGGCTATAAACCATCTTCTTCACTGGTCTTAAATCAATGTTTTACTTTTGGAAGCTTTGAGGGTATTTTCCCAAGAGCAGATGACTACGGAGCTGTCTAACACAGCCTTCCTTGCTACTCTCCCACAAAGCCCTGGGATTTGGATATTGGATTATTACAGTCCATCCCAYGTGTACCCCACCTGTGTGACTTGGGAGCGGTGCGAACTTCCCCGGCAGTTCTCTTCGGGCAACCCTTTGGTTGATGCTAAACTGACTGAGAAGTAGTTTTTAACCTGCTCGTACAGCTGGAGTCTACAGACTTGGGAATCATTATTGTCCTTGTTTTTTTTTTTTTTTTTTTTTTTTTTNTTTTTTTAAGGAGCTTGTAAGGCAGAGGGCAAGTAACTTTTCATAACTTTTCATATTTGACAGTATGAATAGTGGGATTCGCTATAATTCTCACCTAATCTGGGCTATGCACAATCAATGCTATCACCATATGCCTTGATTTAATATAAATTATGAAAAGAAGTTTAGTTATCAATATAATTTTTTTGTCAATGAAAGCTTTCTATGTTTCAGGAATATTGCTGCATAAAAATTAATGTGGAATAGATGATTCAATATGCTACAGCCACTGTAGGAGCAAACAATGTCTAAATATTTAAACAGCAGGAAGATAAGGATTCCACAGCACACTAACATGTATACAYCCCACATCTCTGATCTTTAAGGCTGTAAAAATAATAATAAATTATTTTATTTGTCAGTTTAAGAGAGGGCTTCATAAAACCTGGTTTAACAGCTAAATGTTGATTGAATCCCTGTTGGGGTTATATTTAGTAACTCATATTTACATTCAAGCAAAGACCAAAATTTCTCTTCTCTATGATCCCCAAAAGATTTACAAGAAAGGAATTTGTGCTCTACATTTTCATGGAGAGCAATTGCAGCTAACTGATACAGGACCTTTCCCTCAGGGCCTCTGGCTTCCCACTGTTGCACTAGAGCAATTTTGTACATCTGGTATCCTTGTCATTACCCAATTTCTCAGTATCTTCCAAGCCACTGTAATTTATCACCACGGTCAGATAGAGCATCAGCAAAGGAGAGCTTTCTGATGCTGCACTGATCCTATCCTTATACAGAGTAAGGAGAAAACAAACTTTTTACTTGAAGAACAAGTTTGTGTTAAAGCATTGAACTGAGACTCAAAAACCCAAGCAAGTGCAAATGGCTTTCTACTGGCGTGACCTCTGGCAAGTCACTTAGTTTCTCTGTGCCTTCATTACCCACTAGCAAATGGAGGTGACATTCATTCTTATTTCTCTTCTGTGTGTTTGATTTGTCTATGAACACTGCACTGCTGGGTTAGTCATACCGCATGCAGCAATATTGGGAATGTCTCTGCATTTAACCCTCTACCTGCCACTGAACTCAAAAAAGTCAGTAACAGGAGCTTGCCTGGCCCATACGGCAAGGTCGCTGCATAAATAAAATGAATATACCTAAACAATATACCTAGGAGACAAAGTTCTCCCAATTTTTGGAGCTGGATTTTTACTAGTTGTTACAATGGTGCTGTTACTGGGTTTGATGTCACTCAGCCCCGGGGAAGATGCTGTGCCCCCTCCTAGCTATGCAAGAAGACCAGGAGGGCACTTTCAGAAGGCTGACACGCTTTGGCAAGAGGAAGAAAATTGCTGAAAACAGCAAACATTAGCAGAACCACTATTTTGTGCAGAGAAGACTCAGTGTGGTCACCTCAATTGCATTGGAAAGAAGGAGCGGGTCTGAACATTCGCTGCTGAAACTTCTCCTGAATGTTTACAGTTCCCACCTACGTCACCATTTGCTTGAATCTTTGAGTGACAGCAAGTCCCACTTTCGGAAATTGGTCCAAATGACTTGCTTAAAAAATAGATGCATGTAAGCAATTCTAAGTGCTTCAGCTCCACTTTTCTGAGTCCATAGGTTGATCACCAGGTCTGGAAACTAAATCATATACTGGATGTGATACATTTCATCTCAGAAATTCTCTTAAGTATGAAGTGACAAAGGTGTGAATAGGGATCATTTATAGGAAAATACTGCCGCTTCCAATATGGGCTATGTGAATGAATGAAGATCAAAAGAAAAGAAACACTGCAAATCTACAGTTGATGTTTTGATGTTTTTTCAATGTGGTAGTATCTTTTTCCTTTTTTTATTCTTTCTTTTTTGCTTTCTTTTGATGTTAGATTAGTTTCTTCTGGACAGGGTCCCTATTTAGTCCAAAATAATTTAGCTATCACCATCTTTCATTTCCTGAATTGCAAAATTGAGTGCAAAATTGTGTTCTGATAAATGAGAAGCCATCAGAGGTGGTGAGGAATTTGCCTGGGAGCAGGCAGAGTTTATAATAACCAAATTCTCCTCCCTGTGAGTAGTTGCATCATTACTTTCTGTCCTGATGAAAGTCAATCAACTGATTGTCCAGGGCAGTGTCAAGGAGGGCACAGCGATGACCATTTGTGCACATGTATGAAGTGTGCACAGGAAGCAGCCCTCTCCTCGAACACGCAGGGTTACAAAAGCTCCCYTGGCAGACCTCAGGCTGATGAAGAACGGGAGCCTCAGCTCCTCTGTCCCCTGGTTAAACGGTCTGTGCCTCTATTTTTGTAATACCGTAATTGCTTCRAGAGCAGGAGATGTGGTTCGCTGATGCTTCATCCGCATCAGAAATGCTGAACCCTATGCTGATTCAGTTACTATTGGACATAGTTTTGTTAATGGATGATCAGCAATGTATCAACACCCACGAAATCACCTCCTAAAAGGATTTAAATATGGCTTGGTTCTGTTAAAAAGAGCTGCGTAATGCTCCAGTCTTTTTATTGTTGCTATTTTTAGTTCATAGRTGATCTGGTTATGTTCCAGCAGCCTATATATCTTGGAAATTTTTAGGAAGAAGCAATCAAGTTGGGAATAGCAAACCTTTTTCCAGCAGTCTGCTCTGGTGCCAGGAGAGGTTTCAGCTCTTCACTACAGTTGCTCAAAGTAATGAAGTGATGACTCATCACAYGGATGCATGACAATGAGATCTTAAAACAAGCATTAAGAAATTCATCTCTAGTAGACTGCAAAAGTGGATGGATGGCAGCTAGTGGCTGTTGAGTTCAGAAGAATTTTTCAAATCTTTTTTTCTTAAGTGAAAAAATAATGATTTCTCTGTTACTAAGAAGGCTCTACCAAGAAAAAGTAGTTTTCAGTTGCTGCAAGGAGGATTTGGGCTAGACATTGGGAAAAACTTTCTAGTGTTAAGGGTAAAGGAGTGGTGGAATAGACTGGCGAAGGAGGCTGTCACACTCTCAAGGTCTTTAAGCACAGGTTAGGTGCACTTCTGTCAGAAACRGCTTATAGTTGATCCTTTCTTGAACCGAAGGGACAGATAACAAGACTTCCATTCAGTTTTGCAATACAGAATAAAATCATAGGATCATGGAACTCTTGGTTCCCTTTTATTCATTCATTTGGTGAACTTCCTTAAATTTGAAAACTTTAAGCATGATTCAAGATTTTGGAAGCACAGCCAGTGTCCTTCTGAGCTGAGAAACAAAAAGTCTCCCTCGATCAAAACAGAGAAGGATTTCATAATCCTTATTTCTTACATCAGAACTGTCGCTGTGTATTGTTTCCAGAAGGAACCAAACAACCTGGAGAATTTAAAAGAGGCATTTTCAAAATGCCCCTAAATATATATAACTGTATTCCATCGAAGCGGTTGCATGCACTAACACAGACCGAGTAGCTGGAGTCCTTGGGGTGCAATTTCCAATTGCTTTTTGCTTTGACAATGAGCTGATAAAACTCCYTGATTGTTGCTTACAAGTCCTCTCCTATTAATAGAAACATTGTCACCAGGCGCCATTCATTGTGCTCAGCAGTGGAAATATAGAACTATATTTCAGATCCAAACGATTTTGTGTGTTGCGCGCTAGCGTTTTAACACCGCTATCATTCTGCTCATCCTCTTCTCGTGTCACCGGAGACTGTAACTCATCTTTATGGAATGTTCATCCTTGTATTTTTTTCCCTGAAAACATTGCCCTCTTTTTGGCTCAAAGGCTACATTGCTTTACAGCTTTTGATGCCAGCTGGAGCAGGTATTCGTTCCCAAACATCTGACAACTACTCTCTACTGTCAGAATATATTACTCTTGAGTGGAAATAGGCCTGTTACAGCATGGATTGAAGCTAAGGGATCCCAGACAGCTAAGGTAGGACTATTCACCCACCATTATGTATGTCCGCGACAGTCATCGTGCTCAGTYCTCCCCTTACTCAGGGGAGTGAAACAAGTGCTTCTGGGGAGCAATTCATCATGCTTCTGCATGAGATGACTCCCCCAAAAATGCCTGTTTCTTTCCACGGATTGTGAAGGGAGCCCTGACAGTTACTTCTGATGTCAGCACCCACATCTTTACAAGTGAATCTCACCCTAATTATCTCTTATTAATATGAAAGCCTATTCGTTAAACAATAACAAATGGTACCATGGTGGTGCATGCAGAGACACAAAGTAGCTCGTGACGAGGAGGCGGAGGAAGGGAATAGAGGCAAAGGCTTACTTTTAATCCTAACAATGATTTTTCTTTGATTTATGTGTTCAAAGCATTTTGGTCAGCTTTTCTCTCAGTGTAAATCAGTGTYGCTGCTTTGGAGACTATGAAATATTCTGACTGATGCCAGGGGAAAAACTGGCTTTATATGTGAAAAGAAACAGGACAGGAAACTTATTCCATCAAATCATCTGGAAGATGTGCAGGTAGTCGTTCTCCCACCAGACCCGCGTTGCCAGCCGTCRCCGCTTCTGACCACGCTGTTTGGCCGCAGCTCTGCGCAAAGACTGCTCAGACTCCTGGCAGGTTTAGGGGACGGTTTTTCAGCAGTGTTTGACACCTGAGCAATTCTGGTCCTTGAATCCTATCATGAGGATGAGCAAAATTTTGTGAATCTTGGAGGATGCCTCTAGTACGACAATTTTTCCCGTTGAGATTCAGTGCTTCCCGAGTAGGCAGCCTTTTAAAGTTTTCTTGTGTTTCATTCTGTTTTAATGTGGTCACTGGTGGCTCACCCGTACTTGTTACACGGTATATACAGGCTGAGGCTGACATATATAAATAACTTAGTATATTATCAAACTGACTCCAAAAAAAGTCAAATAGGCAATAGGGGAATGATGAAGACACTTAAAAACAGGCACAAACATAATTCTAAGCATGTGCTCAGATATCTTACTAAAATTTGGCCTTCAGAGTGATACACATTTGTGATATATGAATGTATTTGCATGTATATATATACTTGCATACATGTTTATCTAGTTTACTCATCACATTATAGAAAATCTACAAATAATCATCACACTGCAATATTTCTTGGCTTATTTGATTTTATGTTAATAAAGAATTAATAATATTATGATTGTTTGCATTTAAAAAGCAATGCAGATCAGATATTAACTTTCCATATGTCACTGCTTTAAGTTTTAAGTAGGCTAGGCAGAGTTTAAATTAGATTCCAGCTACACATAAAGGCTATTTCAATTAGAGAAATCTCTTGTGATCTAATATTCCTAACTKTAAAGTCATACTGCATTAATATTTTATTACATATTTAATAACACTTTTYCATAATCAAGAAACTAATGCATATATCTAAAATACGTGCATTTAAAGAGCTGCTGACATGACATGGGAAACTTTGAAGAAYACTCTATTTGGGAATTAATTCAGCTTGGGGCAAATTTCAGAAATAACGTTTAAGTGGGGGGACTTGAATACATTACACATTCCTGCACAGGTCTGAAACAAAAGCCCAGGTTTGTACATATCTTAAATGTAAGAGTATATTTCCATGAAGTCAATTCACATTTGCACTGTTAGGAAACACTTCTAATGGTACCATGGTGGTGCATGCAGAGACACAAAGTAGCTTACTGGATCAACACTAAAATTGAATTTAAAAGAAGCACTGAGGAAGTCACTATATAATTTACTACTAGGAGAAACAGTGTTTAGGAATCAGCCAGCAAGACAAAAGCAGTCATTCAGTCTCAAGGTGTAAATTTGTCACAYTTCCATGTTTTTTTTGAAGATTTATTACTAATTAACATTATTATTATCTTACACTGTGTGGCCCCATTTAATGCAATAAAATGCAGCAGGACAACTTTTAATGCTAGTTTGAGTATGCTTCTGTGAACAGGAGATAGACAGGGGAAGGATACACTACAGTGTAATGGCATGCTGTTTGTCTTTGGTTTAAACAAGCCATTATGATAAAGCTAAAGAGAAACAGTGGCTACTTAATTAGGACGCGAGTCTAGCACTGTACACAGTTTAAGTAAACAGACTGGCATGTTGGCACGGGCAATTAGTAATCAAGTGCTGATCCCCATGACTCAGGCAGCAGCCTTTTCTCACAGTGAAATGGGACTCGTAATCCCTCTGCAATCCTGATTTGCAAAGTCTTCTACTCAAATGCATCATTAATTTAAGAACAGTTTAAATGATTCGCAGAGTATGTTGGCGTAATTAATTCCTGATTTATTCATAATCTGGGTTAAAGTCAGTGATAATGCATGAGTTTGTGTCGATTAAACTATTAAACTGAGTTAAGGCCTGATCCCAAATCACTTGATATCAACAGGAATCTTTTCTTAGATGCTCTCAAGATCTAATGTATTTATCTCCTGGGCAAGGTGGGTACAGCTTATTCGGGAAGGACAAAGAAGTCAGTGCTCCACATGATGTCTCCTCCCCCTAGTACAGCCAAGAGACTCACAAAGTTGGGGAAGGAAGGGGTCCCCTCTTCAGAAAAACAGTTTAAATACTGCTGATTGTGATTTGCCTTAAAACGCCATGTGGCCGACATCAGCGGTTGAGCGACTGATCCGTGAACATCCTAGTGCCTAGAGCCTGGTGGAGGGCCCGGTCAGCCTCGCTGCCCGCTGGCCCATAGCATGGTGTTGCTCTATATTTGAGACGTGAYGATGGCTTTGACAGAAGCAATAAAAATGTACAGAAAGCCAAGTTTAGGAAACTTGTTTTGGAAATTGGAATTTCAATGGATAGGAGTTGCCCCCAAAAGGGGTATTCAAGTGGAAACGTGTACGCAGTCTTAAGTATAAATGATGCTGCCTCTTCCTTAGCACATACCCTTCTTCTTACGTCAGTGAAGTTATCGACCAAAATGTATTGTATCACCTCTTGTATCACATCTGTAACATCAGCTATAATTTTACCATGTAAAATCGTGAACCATTATTTTCAAAGCAAACATACAAACGTCTTAACTCTCCTGAATATCCTACATATGCTGTCTTCCATTCATTTATTTTCAGTTTAGTAAACAGTAGTTTGTTATCTTTTCTTATTTTGGTGTGTAGCTTTTATTACAGATGGTATTAGTATGGACATTCAGTTATGGGAGAAACAAAAAGGCTACACAAAGAAAATATATATCATATATTTTCATCATTTATAAAATTGGACAGAAAAATCAATTTTAATGAACATTTTCAAAGTATTTCTAGTGCACTCATGAGGTAGGAAAGAGTTAGTAAAAGGAGTTGGCAGATGTGAAATGATACAGACATACATTTTTTCTAAATAATTATACAGATGCTATATAAGCCATCATCTTTACTTTAACAAACACTTTGTAATGAGTTTCTACATTATTTTCTGTCCTACATGTAGAAGAGATACTCCAGTAGGGGTGGTTTATAGTTAGAAAAAAACGGCATATGAGTTTGAACAGCTTGCACAGTAAAATTCCTTATGTACTATGGATGGAAAAAGCAATTTAAACTAGACAATACTAAAATGAGAGAATTGCAAGACAGTATTTTGAGAAACATAGCCTAACATAGCCTTCTTTAGATCTGTTTTAGTCCAGAACTTCTTAAAATGTCTTGTTGCTGCCTTCCATATGCTTTTTTAATTTGTTAATATTGAAGTATTGCAAGAGTTGCCATGCTGAGAAATGCATAAAACAACAGTTTCAAAGTAGAATTTAACTCGGATCCATCTGTTTCTATTGCCTTTCTACTAAATAACAAAATGATGCATTTTTTTAGTTTTACATTCATCCTTATTCCTTTGAAGTTTTTTTATTTTATTAGATTATTTTGGGGGGAAATGTTGGATTTCTAGCAATGAATATTGGCTGTCTTAGAGAATCAGGTAAGGATCAGATCACAATTTTTTTTTTATTCTCTTTAAATCCTGGCTAATTAATTAAAGATCAGAGATGTTGTTAGCCATGAACCAAAATACCTGTCTTTAATAGTTAATTTCCATAGAGGGACTTGTCCAAATTTTGAGCGAAATCAGTAAAACTACTYAAGAAAAACTCAGCCCAATGCAAATCTGTACTGGCTATCAGAGTCTGAACTGACTCTGGTTTCAGAACTCCTCTTTTTCTTTTGCTTTCCCTCCCCAACTAGGATCTCTTAACATCCACTTGTGCTCTAGGTGAGAATAGTTGGTGACAAGWCTAGAGATAAGGAGGTGGGGATCCAATCCAAAACAGCACGTGAAAAGAATATAAAGGGCTCCCACTGCTCTTTTCCTCCTCTTCTTCAAGCAGTCATTCTGACAAATGCCTGTGAAGCTGATGTTGATGGATATGCSTCCTCCAACACTTTTGGCACAGAGAGGTCACTGGGATGTGAACAGCACATGATGTGTCTCCAGATGGAGGGACAGAGCCAGTGATAGCTGAAGTCAGGGGAAAGTCACAGATTCCCAGYACTCCCAGTCTCAGCTGGCTTAATGAACAAGACACCTCTTGAAGCACAAGGACAGCAAAGTGTCACTAAGTTTTGTTTAAGTTTTCATTTATCGTTTTGTAGTGCAGAAAATTGCTGCTAGCCCTAGAGAGAGGAAATTATTGCATGAACCCTTAAACCCAACAGCTGGGCAGAAAGCACTAAAAAGTTACAGTGAGAATAATTGGCTTTCTAATGCAAATAAATTCAGAAAGTACATAGACAACAAAGAAAGTATTAAAGCAACTTAGCCAACACCCATTTACACACAAAAAATCTCAAAATAAAAATCCCCAAAGCACGGCACAACAGAGCTGTTATATTGACAGAGAATCATTCTACAGCCCTAAGCCAGCATCTGTTATCTCTAAAAACATACTGCAATGAATTCCCTCTGCTCTAGAAGCAACTGTGATTTGAAAAATACCACTATTAATTGATTCCACAAATTAACTCCTAATCCAAGAGTCCTGATTATGATTAGGTCTGCTAATCAATTTATTTGATAGAAAGCTTTTTACATTTTACAAATTATAGTTCAGCACTTCTCTCTCTCTGTTTCACTCGTTTCATCTAATTAACTGCTTTTCCTAACAGTGAAAACCAAGATCTTCCCTTCTTAATTGCCTCTTGACCCTTTCTTACTCTCCAATGCGGCTGCCTTTAGAGGTTCTTCATCATGAGAAAATTAAAATGCTATAAAAGAATTAAAAATACTGTTTGGCCCAGAGGAAACTTCCCAGCGTGTCTGTGAATCCTTTGGAGTTATATTTACACAGCCTTCCTGGCGAAAATCTGACTCCCCAGTATTCTGGATTGCCCTTCAGTTAATACATGCAGATGAACAACCTCCCTGGCGACTCTGCAAAAACTGGTTCAGTAATTGCTGATTGCAACACCAGCAATGAGACGTCTGCAGTGCAGAAGAGACCTGTGTAGCGAATGGGCAGCTKGGATGTCCTTAGTTAGCCAAGGAGTCATTGGGATAACTGCTCAGCGGGCTCAAGGGCTAACTTCAGACACGCTTTGTGTGTACTCGAGTTGGGGATAGTAAGGAGGAATGTCTCAAGAAACCATACAGAAAGTTACTGTGCTTTTAGGTAAGAGGAAATGAAGTGCAGTGCAGAGCTGTAACATTCACAGCTGTCACTGGTTGTCATTCTCAACTTCAGCCTTAACCAAATGGCTGGACTTCTGGAGTGCACTAAGGCTTTTCTTGCTGATCCTCTCCCCTCGTCCAGAGTTACAGGTTAGCTACGGATCACAAACATAAAGGAYTGAACAAAAGAAAAATCCTTCCACACAGGCTGCCAATTCTTGGGGTATGAGGGCAGGACAACATAACTCACACTCTTTTTCCTTCTTCTCAGTAAATGCGCAGGTTGGAGAATGGGTAGGTGGGGTTTTGGCTCACTTCCTACAGCAGAGAGTACAGAAAGGATTGTCTTTTACTGGCAGTACTCACCAGCCTTAAATTAAGGCTTTCCAAGAGCAACAAGGATATACTTCTCAGTGCATGCACAGCTCTACTTGCCCAGATCTCCATTTAATATGTGATCTGTCTGTAGAGGCTAAGATGGAATTYCATCCTACCTTACCATGCTATTGCTGTGACAGGCATATCACGGTCATTCAACTGCATGTGGTGCTGGTTTTGCCTGAATGGTTCATGTTTGTCTGTACCAGATTTTCAGTCACTTCAGTATGCATATGAAACCTGGCTTTACATCCTAGATGAACTGCATGAATTTCTTTTTTCTTTTTCTTTCTTTTTTTTTTTTTTTTTTTTTTTTTGTCATCAGGCACTGGCAGCACATTCAAGCACTTCTGACCCTCGTAGCCATCGCATCTGGTCCACAAATGAGATTACGGCCAGTTCTGCCTCAGCGTTCCCAACCTAACTACTGCTCCCATAAACAACAGACTCAGTCTCCAGTCTTAGTGCCATGTCTTTACCCACTGTCATGTCTTGCATATACACCACCTGGGTAAGTAATACTAAGCCTAGAGAACATACTGTCCTCTCAGATATCTCCTCCTTTTCATTAAAGCATTTCTTTTCTGAGTAGAAGCCAGAAGGCTATTGCTCAACTACTCACAGTCCACATCTCAACCCAGGATCCTATTTCTGTGAATGTCACTTGTTGTAYGAACATCTCACAATTTCTATGTGGTTTAACCACATGATTACCCTACTTTTCCTATCAGCCCTTCATCCTCCTTCTCCAGAGATAGCAAGATTTCCATTAAAGCTCTCCTGAACACTGAATTATTTGTGAATCTTCCCAGCTTTGCACAGCCCTCTTTTGCTCTTTGCRTCAACACAAGGACACTTAGTCAAAAAATCCCTCCTTGATGCCTGCGTCTGTTGCTTCCACCCCTGCAGACAATGTATCTTTGTCTGGATTTCTCAGCCCATCTTAAGARGAAGTCTTCAGTCACAAGACACTGCTGTGTAATTACACTGCCATGWAATGCTGCAGCTGGAATTTAAGATCTTTACATCAAGAACCATTGTTCTTATGCACAGCAGCTATCCAACAGGGCTACAATCTTGTGATGCCACTTTGATGTAAGTAGTGACAATCATCAAGATTAAAAGGACTAAGGATTTTTTCAAGAAGTACGAAGCACTCCCTCCTTTTTCTTTACAAGTGGCTTTATAGGAGGTGGGGCAACTGAAAATCCATGAAGAATTTGTTTTTAAAAATAAATACACATTTTAAATAGTATGTTTTAAAAGCTGAATGATGCTAAGTTTATACCCATGGATTTCAGAGTATTTAAAACATTCTCTTAGTGCAAAGAAGAGAAGGCCATGCTCTTTTTCCCCATGAATGGAGAACACATAGGCACTTGCAGCCTACAACACGCGTGGCATTCATGTATTCCACGATCAATTACAGCTGAATGGAAGCRAGTCATCTGATAGCTTCATAGCACTATAAAAGCATAGTTCTATAAAAAAAAWATGCCTTGTAGCAATGTGCCAAAAGGATTTTTTCCCTGTAGCACACAAGTCAGTGAACCCTTATGCACAGGTGAGCAAACCCTTTTGGGCAACTCTACATTTATGCTACATTTATACAGCTGCCACAGTTGCGATTGATTAACTTCTGTCTTTGTCAGTTTTTCATTGACTTCAACTCCTCGATTTAAGCATGAGAGGTTTTAAAAAGGATCTAGAAGATGATGATATTGGTCTAATACATTAATTATATTATTTGAGAACATGAATAATTCCTTTGCCATTTAATGCCCGCACCATTTAATATTGGCCTACATGTACAAAAAAATTTAAAATCCTGTATGACAAAATACATTAAATTTACCTAAGCCTACTGAAAATACCCTCTTTCCACCCATCTGTCCATTTTCACCTCACCTTTGTGTCAACTTTCAGCAAAATATCGGTATTGCTGTAACAAAGTACTTAGGTAATGCTCAAGCAAGGTACTGGGATTCCCATTAACATTAGGATTGAAAAGTCACTCATTGATTTAGCTTCATTACAAAGATAATGAGTAGGTATTTTTCATTCAGTGATTTGTAATGAAAAATGGCTTTTCCATTCATTAAGTTGTCAAATTCTAATGGATTTGTATTCACARAAATCTCACATACAGGTAGAAAACAAAAGTCCAGCCTTTGCCTGGCATACGTGAARATACACAGTGCAATGTATGCTACAATAGTGTTAGCTCTCTGTGAGCTTGCTCAGTTCCTGGAGGTATACCACATTAAAGCAAGATTCTGCCTAGGACTATATACCTTGCCTCATCCTTCTCGGATTGTACTTTATTGATCTTGTATCCTATGCGATGAGGTTGCATCTGATGTGSCACAGTCATGCTTGTTGTGCTCTAATTTAAACTATCTGAAAAACTTAAATTAGTTATTTCTATTATAGCAGGCTYGGTATGGCTTGAAGAAATGTTGAGAGCCTGTCCATCACATTGTTTCTATCAGTATACGATGGATAAACACATATTCAAACAACCTGTCAGGCTGGCAAGYTATTTACCAGACACCTGAGGCTTTCAGATCCTGGCATGTCCATGCACACCATGCATCTAGATGAAGGGACCAGAGAGTGCTAGGCTGTCCTAAGGGGTGGCTATCATTAGTGTCATAAATCTTACTTTTATTATACTACCTTTTGTTACCTAGCCAAAAACAGGATGGAGGTTGGGAAATCAGAGGCAATTTCCCTCCATCATTTCTATACCAACCTTTATTTCATGAAAAAAAAWCCTAAAAAAACCCAAGGTCAATTTCCCCTGTTGTTGTCCCTTAGACAAGGAGTTGTCCACACAACCTCAGTAACAACCTAAGGAGGAGGTCTGACCCCTAGTTCAACAACTATCATTTCAAGGAAGTAGACAGAGCAATGGTTTTAATCTTTCAGACAGTTTGAAACTGTAAATGCAGTATTAGCTCCTGTGCTACCTAGAGCAGAAAGCAATTTGATTTTCAATTTCTGGCMTTTGTAGCATGTTGACTAAAGAACTCTTTCTAGTAGGAAATCTACGAGTGTATTTACAGGCCCTGACTTTTATGAAGATCAGCAATATTTCTGCAAAAGTCACTGGAGTTAGACCTGTGGAAAATTGATGTTAATGAAAGGAGAATTCAGCAAAGCCTAAGGAAGTGGTCCAAAAACTCCAGCTTTCACAACGATAATAACTGATTCAGAGAACTTAATAGCAATGYTGTATGGAGAAAGTTGCAATCCTTTCTCCATTTGTTCTTCCTTTTGTCCATAGGTCCATCTGTCATCACTTTTTTGCTGGTAGTTCCCCATGTAGTACTCTTGCTCTTCCACATACTCCTGGTGTGCTCTCACCCATCTCCTCTCATCTGCTCGAGCACTGCCTACCACCCTCTCCTATCTTGCCTACCTTCCTTCCTTGCTCTCCAGTCTCTCACTCTTGCRTCTCTTCCTCCGGCTGTGCCCTACCAGTCCCTCCCCATCAGTGCTCTCCTCGCTGCCAGATSCTCTCTTGGTCCACAGTTCTGGATGTCCACAAAGCTGGAATTGCCCCTGTAGCACCTCTCTCCTTGACTCCATCATGACTGCAGTCCCCACCTGGGCCTGAGCGGGAATTGCTCAAGAACCTATTGTTGTACAGACAGTTTAAAAATGTGGGGATCTGATTCCAGGTCTGGACGAAAACAAACGCCAAAACAGCAAAACATTTAGAGGAAGTGTGCATTCCCAAATAAAAAATACTTATTTTCAAAGAAGTCTCTTGTTCACTTGCTCTTTGTCCTTACTGTAGCCCCTATCAGTACAATTTCTAAACACGTGGATCATGTTTGTTACCCAACTGATTATATCTATTTTAAACGCAGCCCTTTGCACTGAATTAAATCCTTTCTCACTCTGCATTTCTCTGGTTTCTTCTTTCCTCACTTTTCCAGGCCTATGTATTGCCCAGTTCTTTTTCCCTCCTCAATTAACCTTATGTTATTTCTTTCCATGTGCAAAAATACCTTATACTGCAAAACAACTGTCCCTTCTGATACTGTCTGCTCTTCTAATAATTATTTTATTACACTTTTTTCCCTTTTTATGAGATGGTCAAAAAAAAAAAAAAAAAAAGTAGCCCGGTATTATAAATTAAAAGTGACCTTAAAGAAACCTTATAAAATTTTAATAATATTTTTATGTGCAGTTTAATTCTTATTGATTTTCAAATAGTTTATGTCAGTAAGCAAAAGTAAATTGCATGGTTTTTAATAAGAAATTTGTTTTCTTGTAATGATAGTGATCAAGGAATATAAAAGATTCTACTGGAAGTTTTTGACTCACTTCTCAGAAGGAAAAAAAGAAAGTGGTATAAAAAAAGGTAAACATTAATAAACATGAGAGGGGCAGAGGGAAGGAAAGGAAATTAAATAAAAGATACTGCCTGAAAAGGTATGTGGGAGACTAAATTATTCACAGCAGGTACAAGCAATTAAAAGCAGCAATAAGATAAGATATTGCTTTATTGTTTGACTTAAGTTAAGCTAAAGATCAAAATACAGTACCACAAATAAATCAACAATCCGCATGTTGAGCAATTAAACAAATTACCTTATACTTTAGCACATGGTCCCAGGGTATACTTATAGGACTGCTARTAACTTGTGTTTCAGACATCTAACCCTTTATGTACTGCACTATTTTTTACTTCCATCGATGTTAAGACAGATACAAAAGGCAGACAGCAACAGGATGAGAATTTTATTAACATATTTGATAATATGGAATTATACTAGGTTATATCAGCTGAGGATCTGATCCTTTAATCTTTTTTCCTATGTGATACATAAAAACATGTATAGATGAGGACAGAGGTGAAATATAATGTCATGCATAAGCATTTCTGAAAAGACTTGGATGTTAACTTCACAGAGGTATGACAATCCATACCGGCTGTGGATCTTTTAAAATACGACAGTAATAAACATRTGAAATATGCTAAGGCTTTTCCCTAGAGTAAGCATTTAGGCGACAGCGGGGACAGCAGCGTCACATGGTGTAAATCTGTGCAGCTATACTGACAGCAGTGAAACTGGGCTGCTGAAAACTGGTATTACTTGCAGCTTATTCTAGTTTTATACCAGACTCCCCTGTCTATGAAGTGGGACTTGTCTGGCACCCCCAGGCTGAGACTCCTGCTTCAAATGAGTGTGAGCTTTCTTAATATGTACTGGCAAGGCTGATAATGATAGAATCATTTTGTTACCTAAATTTAAAGTATATACAAAAAGTGAYACACATACATGTGTACATTTGTATAGAGACAGTAAAAAATTAATCAAATGAAACCAAAATTCCAAATACGGTAATAACACATGTCCAAAAGATTTCTGCAAACATGCTTTAAACACAGCATTTTAAAATCAGTGCTCTGCTTTGGTAGCAATGATCGACTTCTACGTCTGCTGACTGGCATCTAAGCCAGCAGGCAATGCACAGATGTGACGGTGCAACCTTTGTCCTTGTCTCAGAGCCTGGGCAGCGCACAGAGCCATGTCGAAACCATGTCACTTGACTTCACCTGCTCAAAGTTTCCCATGTGACTTGTGGGACCTAGGCCCATGCTTTTTGCAGCTAGAGTATTATAGCCTTCTTTGTGGCTATAGGTTAATGCAAAGAATCACATTTCACTTTTAATTTGTGCATGCTGTCAAAAAGCACACACTGGGAACAGTTTRCTGTGCAAGCTGATGAGTGATTAGTTATACATGGATGTTTTTATACTTCTGAAGAGATGTTAGAGTGGCTGCAACTGCATTTTGATTCGATAATTGGATTTGAAGGACTCTTAAATCTATGCAAATGCTTGTCAGTCTTTAAAAAGGTGGTTTAAAGCCCCTTTATATATGATTTTGACAGCTGTTAGAATCATTACAGTAAGAAATCAGATAATCAACTGGCAAACTTCTTGGGAAGTTTGATACTGCTGTTTATCAAGGAAACACTACCTACCAGGAGTGTCTCCGTGTGTGCTGGATGCTTCTTCCRTACTACCTACTCACTATAATACAAAGGAAATGACTTTTTGTCGTAAATGGGTCCTAAAGAAAAAGCCAGATTGAAAAGCTTARTTGCGCCCTACAGGGTAGCCACATGCCACGAACAAGCCTGGGATCGATCGCCCTAACCAGAGCAGCTCGCACAGGCTCCAGGTTCCTGAGGGCACACAGGGAAATGGTCAAACCAAAGCTGTGCACAGGGAACCAACATACCCTGGGGAATGTTCTCCTAGTTATAGGGCATGGGGCTGATGAAAAAGAAAATAATTAAGGAATTAAGTCCAAAATAAGTTGAGCAGGTTTTTCTTTTAGGAAACGAGGAAAAGGCTATTTTCAGAGAGAGCCATTGCATCTTAATTCATGTATCTCAAACCAAGGGGTGAACCATTTCTGGATGTGTCCATTTCTCTCCAGCACCTCCAGGTGGACTCCAGATGAATAGGTACCAGATGCTTAATTTAACAAAAATGCCCAGAAGGAGGTAAAATAGATTCCATCTCCAGAGAATCAAAGATTATCCCTTTCAGTTTTGCCCTGTTCTTCTCTCATAGAAGGACACAAAAGCTTTAAGCAGCAATCGCAGGTACACAAGCCTATTCTGCTTATGTCATTTCTGAAGCGCTGCTTTGGGATTYCTAGCCTGTTTTGCAGTGCTGGTACCTCACCTCACTTTCTTCTGTATTCCTTCTAATGGAAACCATCCAGCTCCACCTATGTTCATTACAGTAAGTAAAGCTATGGATGCCAGTTTGTGTTAGCAGTCACAAACATGAGGAGCCACAGGAAAGGCAGTGGAGATATATAGCAGTGTTCAAGTGCTCTCATGTGTGAGCATGACTACACAGTCTGATTCCCAGGGATGGTGAACTAGAAAGCATCTCTCAGAGTATGCTTTACAATAGGAAAATATCAAGTCTTTGGGGTTCCAAATTTGCCTGAACATGTCTTTTATTCATTTTGAACAAGGCAAGCTCATGCTGGTAGTTTTTACAGGTTTTAACTTAAAATTACGGTCCTTTGATTGCACTTTTTCTTTGGAAAAAATGTGATTYTTTTTCCAGAGAGGACACAMAATCTCCAGTAAGTCACGTTATATGGCTGAAATCATTAATCTGATTGCATTTAGCCATGTTGTATTGGGCTGAGCACAATAAAGGGAAGTTACAAAGTTTTTTATTCATAATCAAAAGGAAGGTTAAGAAATGTGACTTGGTTCCAAATCTAACAGGTTTTGTGCTAGATCCTCAGCTGTTTAGATTAGCAAAACTTCATTAACAACTCTGAAGTTGATATTTTTTATAATGAGAAAACAGAACATCGTTCTTTGTAATGCTCCTACACTTCCTATCAATAAATCAGCCGAGTCATATCATTTTATATTAASAGGAGTCTGGATGGACATCCAGTCTGCCATCTCCCAGAGTTTTCCACTGAAAATACCAAAAATAGCAGACTGCCTTGCACAAATTAAAACAATTATGGTGCAGTTCTGTATCAGAATTTATAAYAGCAAAAGCGTTAAGCTTTTAAAAAAATTATTGTTTCTTAGAATGAAACTTAACTACTAATAAATTAGCTTCTTCACCGTGCAGCTATATTCCATTCTTGTATTCAAAGCCTCTGAAGTTGCCTTCCACTTCTCTGTMATGCCCTGAATCTGACAATAGCACRAAGGTGGTTTCCTAGGCCCTGACTTTGTACTCCTGTTCTTACTGCTCAGACTAAGAAGTTTTACAGCCACTCACCTCTCCTCAGCAGAACTACTCTGAGTGTGGTCTGTAACATTGTTCTTCTCCACATTATCTAGTAGACATAAATAATCTGCATGGAACATCCATACCAAGCATTGTAAGTGAGACACTATTTTCATTATGGTCCTGGCAACAGGGAGGAGGAAAGCTGAACAGGTCTGACCTATCGAGTTTGGAGATTATGGGCACAATTCTATTTGGTAAGCTTTTTATGAGGATAGAGGTGTTTTTAATATCACTTTTGTGTAAAAAATATATTTTCAAGTAAAATATTAGTGCTTTACATGTGTATTAACATATAACAACATACCTCTCTATTTGACAGATTGGAAAACATTTTTATCTATTTATAGATAAAAATGTATAGAGAAAAGTAAAAAAAAAACATGTTTCCTAACTTTTTGGTCAAGAATATCATGAATGAGCTCTAAAAGATAGTTTTCTTTAAAATTTGGATTCAACACCAGTCAGTGGCAATTTAGCATCATTTGGTRGTATAAGACTACATTGTTCATTTTGAATATGTTCTTACTTCAGAAAGGACTGTGCCGCTGCACACTGTCATAGACAATAAAATCTGTAAAACCACACTGATATTCACAAAAGAGGAATCCATTTTGTCTGTTTTTCTCTCTAAATGAAAGCCAGACCTGGACATTGGTTCTTTTGTTTCTAAGATGGAATGTGTTGAACTAATTGCATTCAGAAACAACACACACTTTCTCTCAGGTATGATAAACCTTCCATACTCCTCCGTTATTTACCCAACATACGTATTCCTCAGTTTTGCAAGTTTTCATGTTTTAGATGTTTCAGCTTTGCCTAGTTGAGCTACTCGACAGTCAGTAATGGGCATGCACATTTGGGCTCCAGAGTTCTGACATCCTTAAAGAACAGCTTAACTAGTAATTCCTTGAAAACTCATCAGACAAATGCTCCATAGTTTCACACTTTTATTTTTTTGCCTCTTCAGTTTGTAGGMTTTGCCTTGAATTCAGTTACACCAAACTGGTCTCTCAAATCTTGTGCATATGCCTTGAAAGACTTGATAGTGTTCACATACATGTTCACATCAAATGTCTTCAGTCTTGCTATTTCATTGAAATAGGTTAGTATTTTGTTCCAAATAATGTTTTAAAATATTGATTCCAAAATCTTTTTTTGCTGTAATTTTATGTAAGCTTCATGACTTGCATGTTTTTTGCTGAAGTTGTTCACTGTCCAGAGAATCAAAGCTGCTTTAATCTTTTCATAGCTCAGCATGAGCCAACCATCAGCTGTTAGATAACAGCTTCAGAAATATATGATTCCTGCAAAGAAAAGAAACCAGCAAATTCCAGCATAAGAAAACAACAGAAAAGCTTTATACAATTTTTGCTCAGTCAAAATATTACATCCTGTGGAGCATCCACACTCCAGAAAATAAACCATTCAAAGCCATTCGGTATGCGCTGTGTCTTCACACTTGTCAAGTGTCCTGACATGTTTGATGAAACGGTCATCCAATTGATCCTGGCAATCTGATAGAGATGCATTGCTCTTACAAGACTCTCACTAGTACTTCAAAACATACTCAACTCTAAGGCTATGACTGATGATTAAAAAAAATAAATGGAAAACCCTCCATTGATATTTAATAAATGATCATCTTTTGCAAACTGAAATTCAGGTGATAAAGATGGTGTATGTCCTGTAAGGAGCTTGTACAAAAAGAGTAATGCTCTGTTTTCTTAGAAGATGTAGAATGCTCTCACCTGTTTAGATATTAAATTCTCTTGAGATAAGTCTAAATAAGGCTCATTGCCAGCCTTCCTGGACATGTTCTTCCATTGTTTCAAGGAGTGAGTTGTCTGGGAAGYGACTCCAAATTTCATACGCAATCCGTATTGCATTTTAATCCCCTGATCTGATTGTCTCCTCTAAGTCCAATATTGCTAAAGCGAGAAAAAAATCATTCAACTGAAAATCATTTTAAACTCTTACAAATATAGCTGTTCATAACTCAATCATTTACTTCACTTTCTAAATGACCTGCTTCTTTTTGCCTATCTCTGTATCTGAACACAGGAATTTGAAATTTAGGATATTCTTTAGTTTACAAGTATGATTAGATGTATTCTTCACAACACTAAAACTATTCATAGAGAGCCTTGGGCACATAATGCAATAACAAATGCATTCAGGATTCACAATTCACAGTTGTGGTATACACTATCTTTTCCCCTTCCAAAATAGCTTTCATTAGTATCTGATTTTCTTTTTTTTTTTTTAACTTTGAAAAAAAAGTAGGCATACAGAGCTGAAGTTGCACACTTCATTCCACTAGATTTTTTTTCCTGCTCTAGTACTCACAGATGATGCACCTGATCAGGTCGATTCTAATATGAAAACTCAATTTGACTTCAACAGATTTTTATCTTTTCTATTTCTTTAGCTGTTTTCTTTTTCCCTTTCACGTCTCCACTTCAATATGCATTTGTCAACAAAGGTGACATGACACACAAATGCTGATAAAATAGCAGCAAARTAAGAATTATAATAGTCAGTCATATATATTTTATGTGTTACTGACAAAGAATAAATGACTGCTGGCTAAAAGGGGATTCTCAGGTGTGACAAACCAGTAGCGTGATTACCATCACTTAGCACGTGCTGGTTGCATTTCATCATATCATCATTACCAGAAAAAACAAGCATGAGTGCACACTGAGTGTTTTTAGTGGTTCAGGTAATTCTGTAAYTGCCCTTTTTGAATGCATTTCTCTGTCCAGAATCTGGTCCTTGGGCTCTGCCCCTGAATGCTGGACTCTGTGCAGGATCACATCTTGAACACAGCCATGCTGCCCTAGGCTCTGGCAGTCCTTCCAGCTGGGAGGACGGGTGTCTTTGTCCTAGGGACCCCYCCACAGTATGGGAGGGCATAGAGAAAAATCCAGTGTTTCTGCTGGCGCTGGGAGGAGAGGGGACTGCCGCAATATCCCCCCCGGCTGTGGAATGTCTCCTCTCCCTGTCTGCCCCTTTCTGGAGTGATGCTGGCTTGAAATGAATGGGGCAAAACTACCCAAAAGCTAGCACTGAATGACACCAACCTCTATTCCCGCCCTGAGCGGCAAGGCACAAGTAAGAGACATGGCAAACTGGAAGAGATAGGCATCTCCAGCAAAGCCGGGAGGGTGTGAGACAGCCATGCTGTGGGACAGCAACCTCCACTGCCAATCCAAGGAGCTGCCTGTGCCCTCTGAGCTCAGGACACCATATTCCCCCACCGACTCCAGAGCCTCAACCACCATGATTGCCTGGGAATTCCAGCCAAGCTCCTGACTCATCAAGCAGCACAACAGGGACATGCAGACTTAAGTGTCATCCTGCCTATTTTGAAGACAAATTAGTTTTAAAATCATTGCTTCCACCTGAAMCTTATTACTGGGTCACATCCGTATCACGTGATTCGTCTGTGTGCAAAGACTGCTATATTTGCATGGAAGAGGCCTACATGGAGTTGAAAGTTATTTCTGCTGTATACAGCTGTAAAAATGCTTATATAAAATGGCATTTATTATTTTTACGCTCATTTGAACTATTTATTGCCAGTCTATAAAACACTGCAACAGAAAAATGCACAATCAATCAATTAACTATAAGAGCTTTCTTYTTTCTGCTGAAATTTGTCCCTAAGGAGAAGACAAGCATGATAGTTATTTCACTCTCCAGTATTTTGCTATTCCTTTCCATTAAGAGAGTTCCTGCATGGAGKTCAGGAGTTTGAACATAAAGCTAGGTGAATACAGAAAGAAACTCAAACTATGTATATTCGTCTGAATACTTAAATGAACACTAACTTCAGTTCTGCTCATATGTTTGGTGCACACACATTTCATGAGTATTTTATCAAGTAAGCTCTTTGGAAAAAAAAGCCCATGGAAACAAAGACACCAGTGTAGCTGTTAGAAAACTTTCTGTTAGCTTTTTCTGAGCATTCAGATCTTCACCAGAAAAGTGATTCTTAAAAATCTTCCTTCGGATGGGATGGCTGAGCCCCTTCCAGGAAACCAACTCCCTTCATCCACTGTAGCGAAAGTCAAAGCAACTAGTTTAGACCAGATGCTGTAGAGCAAGAAAGCAGAGAAGAAAGGAAACAAAAATTGCAGAAGTAGCAATCTAATTTACATAAATGATAATTTTTCCCACTGTATTCAAGTATTTTGCTTTCTGCAATACTAGGAATGTGTTTATATGCTGGAACACAGAATATGTGCTGTACGGATAACTGGTTATTGGGGAGGCAGAAATTGCAACAGGTAGGAAGTAAGGCACTTTCATATCAAGAAGAGATTTGTGGTGACAGACAAAAAGGTACTGGGTCTTGCAGTGTGCAGCGGACTGGCCTGAGAGTGGCCAGAGAACAGAGCAAAACACATCAGGGAAGCAGCTTGCTTGTTGGCATCTCTTGGGCCTGTCTGGAGATACACAAGCTCACAGGCTGGGAACATGAATTTCCCAAAGGTTTTGGTCCCTGACCAAGAGGGGAGACGTAACCCTCTGTTTGTCACATGACACTGCTCTTCTGACTTGTATCACTGAGCTCTGCTACTTTCAAAGGAAAAAAAAAAAAAAAAAAAAAAAGAGTAATGCTACCTCACAGACCTCCCACGTTTTTGTAAACCAGCAAAAAAAAAATATGGAAGGATCATCACTGCTTTGACGATGTCATGACTTCTGCTAGCTAAATGTATGTATTTTAGCAGACTCTCTGTTGGCTGCTAAACTGAACCCAAACTTTGGTCCTTTAAATTTTTAGCAGAGTGCTACACAAATATCTGCCAAATTTTTAACCTGAAATGAAGAATATTTTCAGAATTTACCTCAGAATGATATTGAGGGGTTGTTTTGATGAGTTCATTACATTTGCATTTTGGTTTACAATAGTAAATGAGGCCCAGGTTCACCAGAACTGTTTTATGGCTGTTAAGTCATTTAATTGACATTGACTAAATACATGGCTAAATCTCGAAGGACAGTTATCTATTTTGGAAGTAAGAGAGAATTCTGTACTTCACAATTAATATAATGCTAGTGCAACAAGATGTTAGCTCTGTTTCTTTATGCAAGTGCTAAATCCATACGGTCAAGAACATTGTTTCAACATCAGAATTTGAGAAGGAATTTGACGGTTAGCAGTTAAAATAAGCAGGAAAAATGTGTCACTTTTCACCAATTCTCTATATTTTAGAACTACTTTCTAATTGCTGTGGGTACAATCAAACAAGTAAAAACTTCAGAAATATGACTGTAGCTTCAAATTTGAAAATATCAGTAAAATCTAAAATCACCTTATAAATTTKTCTTCAGCTTTTCATGGCTCACAGCTTTGAGCAGATCTGTTCTTCTTTTTGCCATCTCGTACAGAAGTTTAATCAACTGAATACCTGCTTCATAAGATTTTTTGTATCTCATAAGCAAACCTACATAGGTTTACGAGATTTATAGGGCAGTGCAAGTAACTGGGTTTGTCTGTTTGCTTGCTCCAGACGCCAACTAAAAGACAATTTTCATTTAATTTGGAGCTTTTTATGTGGTGACAATATGCTCTGTCATTAAGATTACTAGAATAAACAGTCCATGACCTCTTGTTCTTCTTCACTTCTCATATTGTACTGTTTCTTCTCAGTTTCAGTTCTTCAGAAATATTAGCGCTGGAAGACATTCTTCTCTTCCTGTCCTGCAAGTATCTTCCCCTCTAAGAGACATTGGAAAAATGGGAGGGAGAATGGGAAGAGAGAATCATAAATAAATAATGTTTTCTACTTGAATGTAAAATAATTTTATCCTAGCCATTTTTAAAGTAAAAGATCACTCTGAACTACCATAATTCAATCTAGGCAACAAAAGCCTCAAAACCCTCCAGTCTAATGCGCAAATTTGTCTAGTTCTCAACTCAAATTTGTGGTTTGCATTATGTTAGCTCTGCATCAGCAACACTTAGCTATAGCTTTGCAGGATGCCACCAGTAAAATGGAGTGAAAATACTCATGACCAAAAAAAAAAAATTGTCTGTCCCAGTGTGCAGACTTAGCCCATTGCAAGGCAAAACAACGGGAGCTTAAATCCCTCTTGCTCCATGTTGRCTAAACTAACCTGAAACACCCATATTTACTGCAAGCTGAGTGAACATAAAAACAGCAGTCAGCTGATGTCTGGAAATGTGTTAATCTGTGGCAACTTGATGATAGGTACAAATCCCAAAATTCTTGCTATAAACCCAAGTATCCAAAGGGATTTATACAAGATTTGATAAAAATCCAAGCCCTGTACCAGAGATTATAATCTAAAGCCACATCACATGGTGTATTAACATCCAGACACTTTACAATTTCTGCTTATGCTGGTATGTGTATGAGCATGTTTATATACATATATATACGTCTGTATCTGCCTACATACATATATATATATAGAGAGAGAGAGAGATGCAGAGCCACCTCAGACCTATTCTGCACTCCCCCTTGCAGTCCTTGCTGAACAGCTGTGGCAGTCTCAGTTTTCATGAGTTATTTTCAGGCTAGCTACACCAAACCAACACACATTCTGAACCATCATGGGTGTCCAAGGACTTTTTTTTTTCCTTACAGAGATATAGATAATAATTTTGCTGTTCTCAGGCAGATTCTATTTGTTTTTCAGTCAGTCTGAATGGAGTTTTTTGTCCCCTCTTGTGACGGTTGAATAAGAAAGAAGATTAATGCAAAATAGAAAATGAGATTGCTGCTGTTTCCCATTTTGTGCCTTATTTATATTAATAATTGAATACATCTAAGATTACTTTTATTGAGGAAACAATAAATGTTTAATAAGTGAATGAGCAGTCCATCATAAAAGTAAGTGCTAGTTATAAGGCTTTGGTGGGGGGGGAATTGTTTTTGCTTTAAATCATCACAGAGACATTTTACTACCGTTGCTGTGTCATTAACACCACACATTATTCTGCAGCAGGATGAGGTAACTACAAAGATATAATGAGATTTTAGTAGAGACAGTATGCAGTATCATAAAATGTGTGAGCTTTGGTGCTTAAATTGAGCTTAGAGGCTGATATACAGTAATAAAGCTTTCTCCAGGCTGCAGTCTCTTCAGCTTTAATGCACGGATGGGTGGTACTGCCAGTCTAAGCTGGAGCTGCTTTTTAAGCTAGAATTAGACAGACGTTTCTTGTCAAGACATTGTATGAAAGGTCTGAGACCCTGATTCCACACAACAGTAATGTAGTTTATAATTGAAGAGGTAAGGCAAATGTCCATACCTTGCTGAGGCCAAGGCAGGCATCCGAATTTTGAACTAGCCTTATTGTTAGACAACAGAAGGGTGAGATGCAGCCAAACAAAGCAAGCAAAATAAATTAAAAGCGTATTAGCAATGTAGAGGAATCAGAAACACACAGATAAGGGGAAAGCAAACATATTGGTGTTAAGTCCCTTGCTAATACCTTTGAATACATTCTTGAAGGATTTGTCCCAAAGATTTATTTGAATATATAAAGAAAATACCCACTTGAAACAGAACTTTGGTAAGAAACGCTCTCAGAAAGGAGCCRAGTGCCATTAATTCACCTCTGTCTAATTAACGAAATACCTAGTCATGGATGAGTAGAGAACCCACTCAATAGGACAGATTGATCCTAAAAATTGATTTTCAGCATTTCACATGTATGTTGTATGGATAAAACTTTGCATAAATCTATCTCTGATCCTGCTGTAAGGGGCTGCTCTAACCAGCGGTCGATGTGCATAAAAAYGCAAAGTTTGGAGAGTCAGAGCTTCAGGGTGCTCCACGCCAAGAAAAAATACTTTTTGCCTTTATGCAGCTGATACCCCCCAAAACTGATGGGCAACATGGTGTTGGAGTTAGGTCCAGGAAGCCTACGCAGCAACAGTGTTGGCCTGGCCAAAGGCAAAGACACACACTAGCCACAAGCAGCCTTTGCCTGGTATCTGTAGACTGGGGAACGATATTGTATCTGATACCACTAAAAATACTCGGCATGTGCTTTTAAAGCCTATTCTGACTTAACCTCAGGAAAACAAGTAAGATGTTTGCTACCAAAGCTAACAGCTCAGTAAATTGCTGCCTAGGGTAGGATAGTTTAGAAAGCCTGCAACATCCCAGCTGTGGAGAAAGGGGATGACAGAACACTAAGAGCAGTGATTAAAATAAAACAGAAACTCTCCCTGCTGGGACTCCTTGGAAAAGTGCAGAAAGGAATCAGGTCATAGAGTYGTTTGCTTGTGCCATCGAGGAGAACGGGAGGCCATCATAAGAGGACATGCTGTGAGCCTTTGCAGAAAGCTCCAGATCTTCTTACTTTGCACTTTCATTACAACAAGGATTTATTTGATGAAATGATTTCCCTGAATTGTTCCCAGTTCAGAGCTCTGGCCAAAATATTTTGTAACACTGGATCTTTTTTCAGCTTTTCTAAATGCATGTGGTCCACTTCTAAGAGGCAATAAAAGGTCTTATTGAAGGCATATCTGTAATCAGTAAGCTTAAATTCTTTCTATGGAGACCACTAACTCACAGGAAGCAGCAAATAAAATAAGGTAGTAAAGCATTTTCTTACAGCTAGCAGTACTCCTATTAGCTCCGATTAGTCACTAAAACAGAAGCTCTAAAAGAGACAAATGTGCTTCTGTCATTTTACAAAATAACTGCAGCACCCCACTGCAAAGATGCCAAAGTATTCACAATACAACTTAYCACAGACATATCAATACTTTAAATACTTTCTTCCTGACAAATGCCTTCTTCCAGGGAAGTTCTCTGTGACTGTATAAAAGTAAAGCCTGAGGTGGTGTACCAGTCCCTTTCATCCAGTGACCATTGCAAAAGGTGATGGGGTAGTCTACTCATGGCACTTTTATTTTCTGTGATTCCTCTTTGCCTTGAACAAGGCAGGCACTCTTCAGCTGTGGACTGATGCTGGGAGGCAATCTGCCTATGAAATCTTTCTCATAAAGACCACTTGGGCTTGTCCCAGTAGGCAGCCTTTTACAGCCCTGGGGAGTCTTGCATTAGATGCCAGCATCCCGCCCATGGCAATGAAGGTGCACAGGCCAGGGCTCACAAAGCACATAGTCCTCAGACCCTGTCTGAGAGYCTCTGCTTTGCTAGGTTCTGTGTAATAGTCTCCCTTGTCTTGTTATCAGTCAGTCTAGCTATTTCTTTCTACTTTGGATAGACTGTTCTCCTAGTCATATATTCTCCACATAATACCTAAGTCAAAGCCTCCTGATAGAGTGAGAAAATGATCACTCATTTAGAAGCCCATGTTTGCACACATTTTCATTAAATGTTCCTAGGATCCTGAACAAGAATGCCAGATTAGATCTGCTCAGGAGAGCTGAAATGTGTGACAGCTGAGGACAAAAGATGCCTCCTGATGCTATGAACATGAGCCCACATATGTTGCTCCACAGAGACGTCTCCAATAAACTTTCATCACTTATGCCAGGTTCCAGATTTAACTACCAATATGGTGTTTTTAATGGATCCCATAAATATGATTTCACGGCCATCAAATGTTGCTATTGGTTTCCATAGCTTTGGAAAGTAATGTAAGAGTGTTATGAAGATGATAAATCTGGAAATTTGCTGAAGCATCAAAAAAGGCTGGAAAAATAACTAGATGTGATATATGATACTTCTCACACAAGGAATTCATTGCCCAGAATAGATGCAAGTGCTGTTGGTGTCACTTATCACTGTGGACTACGGGAATGATGTGGAAAAGATTCCAAAAATTTATACCTAGAGCTTGTGTGTTCTAGCTATTCTAGTTAGCAGGTCTAAATTGCCCTGGTTTAACTACTGTTCTCTTTGCAAACCCCTCTGTTCTGTGTCCAAAAGAGAAAGCGAGGCTATCATATATGGGCAAATGACCCTGCTGAGCAGGGAGGTTGGACTAGATGATCTCCAGAGGTCCCTTCCAACCTTACTGATTCTATGATTCTATGACTTTCCAAGATAACATAACCAACAACACGGAAGGACACAGACCTTAATCACCACAGTCCTGAGCAATCGCTACGATACAATTTTGGGCAGGCTGAGTAAATAGTAGGAATGAAAAGTAATAGGAATTATAGTGAAACTCCATTTTACTGATGTAGAGCTCGTCTTTCCTAAAATGAAATTAATTCTTATGGCTTGCTAGACCACCAGGCCTAGAAACACAAGCTCCCTAATACAGGTGTCTCTCACTGCCACCTGTCCAACAAGGCCATTAAAGCTATTGCATTTGGAAAGGGTAAACATGCTTTGTCATGCGTGTCAGCTTCACACTTTCACAGAATCCAACTTGTCTCCACGGACTTTTGACTTTGTACCACTAATTTTAACTTTTTTTCTATCTTCCTCTTCCACAACTCCCTTTGTGAATCCATGCTGACTACTCCTGATCATCTTCTCATCCTTCATGTTTTGGGCTCCGTCTCCTAAGATTCTGTGAATACAAAAACAGGCTGAAGTTTCCTCTATTCTTACTTCTACTGTGAACATTTTGATCTAAATATGAAAACATAGAGTCAAAGTGATGGTGTTTGACTTGAGGCTCTGACCCACCGTACTTTTTTTCCATAAAGTTGTACAGAAAACTTGTTTACGTCATAGAGTGCCCACATAAAGGTATAAAGTGAAAAAATAATTACTCGAGAGGAAACAAGTGTAGTGGACATTATCCAGAAAGCCATGTGCTACTGTATTATTACACTATGCACTATATATAAGCTCATATATATATTATATATTACATATGTATTACTGTATTATACATAATTTCACCCCTTCATACTTATTACAGATTTGTTAGCCAATATATCTTATTTCAACGTACTGTTTCCTGAATCTCGGAGACAGCAATAAATCTAACATCACTGTTCTCATCTATCCTTCTTTAGCAAACAGTAATACACTTCTGGAGATTGGATTTTGAAGCGATGAAGTAACATCCAGAAAAGCTTACAGATATGGGCAGCTGGTTTGGGTTTAAGGGCTGCTAAAAAAATTGTTCCAAAACTTGGCTTTTCCAAGCCCAATATATCCTTCACAAGCTTTGCCTTCACTACAGAAGTAAACAGGCAAACAAAAAAAAATTACTAACTTGAGAGATTATTTTAGTCAGAACACTGTGGCATAATCCTTCCATATGAATTACCAGTGCTATGGAAAGTTCAACTGGGCCATTCATGTAAGATCTGCAATCTGCCCTTTATCTGCCTGGACTTTACTTCTACATAGTTAATCCAAACTTGGTCTATCATTTGGAAGAGGGAAAATCCTAAGGAGAATTCACTCAGAAACATGAAGGATTTTGTTTTTCTCCTAGGTAATATGTAGTCCATCACTGTAATTCTGATTCTGAAGTTTATGTCTCCTGGCCCATGCTTCTGAACGTATGTCTGCTAATTCTGCTGCTGGAGCTGTTATTTTCTCAGGAAGGTACTAATTTCTCCCATTTTATGAATCTTGTTTTAGCTATGTCCACACATCATCTTTTCTGCCATATCACTCTCAGTTTTCCACTTAAACCTAGAACTGGACCTCACTATGATTTATATGAGTTCTGAGATATTGTGGACAYCTGTTCCACAGTATCTCAGCCACAGCCGGCCTGAGTCAAGAGATAAAGATATCATCCTTCTAAATTTATGGTATTTTTATTGCATGTCATATGCACTTTTCTTTAAAGTTGATAGGCTATTTTCTACCTGTCGTCTTCAACCTCCGGAGTTTGATGCTCTCATTACCTGGAGGCAGACTAGAGCACTAATGGTAAGACTTCCCAGAACATAATGGATTGCTAATGCCAGAAGTGGAGGAAGAAACAGATAAAGAACAGGAATTCAGCTACATGATTTGAATGGGGAGTCTACAGAAATCTGGCATCATGTACAAGGGGCAGCAAGTTTTAAGTCTCTGGAACAGTAGTGGCTGTGAATAAAAGAAGTAACCTTCTGCTTCCTCAGCCAGCTGCTGCCAAGGCAGGTGGGAGGACTGCCACAGTCATTTCTCACTTGTTCTGGTGCAGATCTGCAGCATGTTTGCTTTGTCTCCGCAGCATCAGTAACCTGAAATAGTTTTTCCACAGGGGATTGCTCTTCTTTCTGTTATGTGTACAAGCTTGTGTGTACAAGCTAAAGTTTACATATCTCCAATCACGAATATTTAGTTTAAGCAGATCCATGATGAGCCCAAGGACAGTGAATACTGGATTCTRGAGGTACGGCAGCTCATACAGATATGCATAAAGTGGAAAAAACGAGGCTTGCCTGCTGTGTTTGTTATAGTACAGCTTCATTTGGCTATGGAAACCAGCTAGATGCGTTCACAGCCATGAGTCAGATGTACGATACGCCTTTCACTTCACAGATGGGCATGTTGCAGATAACAGAGATGAAACTGTAAACCACTAACTAGTGGAAAGACAGTATAATTGTGTGGCCTTATAAATTTGGGCTCAGCTCTTCCCACAGCCATGATGAACTGATGTCAACTCATGCTAGTCGTGGGTATTTTCAAATTGCTCTCAGAGGCTTGCGTTTTAAAACATATAATCCAGCTACTGCGCTCAAGTTATTTCTGGAACAGTTGAAGCTGAAATTCCTTGGGAGTTAATGTCAAGAACATTTCCCAAACTGACATGGAAAAATGATGGATTATTACATTTTTTTCTCACATTATGAATTTTTTGAAAATGTTTCTGGAAGGTATCAAGGAGCTACATACAACCCCAAAATCCAGACTGCTTATGATTGCTCTATTTACTTGAATAGATACCTCTGGAAATGCAAGTGAAAACATAGGCAAGTATTTAGTATTCGCATAACCAGTCAACTCTTCCTTGCAAAAGCCCTTTTTCTCATTGTATTTTGTGGACTTGATGTCATTCCATCACTGATGATTTCTCTGCAGCATTGCTGACTGAAGCTAAAAAAGTTGATTGAGAATAACTTACTCCAAAGTGTTACTGGCAAACTGCAAATAAATTCACTGAAGAATGCTACAACCTGTAAGCACAGCTATCCTGCAAGTGTGCTGACATAATTCAATCTTATTTCCTGAATTTAAGGCATACAGTAATATCAGGCAATGACTTGTTACTACGCGCTGTCCTGATCCTTTCTTTTTTTCAAAAAGCATTTTTCGGCATCCCATAGCCTTCTTTCCTGAGCCATTCAGCACAGTTTTAATATAACAAAGTTAGCCCAATTCAGTGATAGGCACTCTTGGCTTCGTTAGTTCAAGTCCTTTAAAGTCTTTCTGTTAAAAAGGTCTCCAACTTTTCAGAGAAGCATTATAGCCAATATAGATGCCTCATGACACAGGTCAGCCTCAGAAAAAATGTGGTGGCCGCAGCACCAGGACAAGCCTTTTCATTAACCACAAAGAGCACCACATATGGCTTTATGGAAGTATATTAAACATATTTTTGGGATATCTGATCAACGTGGAAAGAGTGTTTGCTTCTAGTGAACACCCTGTTGCAATTCAGTTTTTCACTTATGAAAAGAGATCATTTAAATTATCTGTTGCTGATTTACATCACAAACATGCTGCCTTTGAGTCTCACTGAAATACAGAATTTTAGGGATTACAACGAATGAGAATGGAGATTAGTTTATCTTGTCAGTCTATCTGGCAAATAATGTTGCAGCTACTTGTACATGGCAAACAATCGATTGCTGTATAATTAGTTACATTTTGCACCACTGGCACTAAAGTTCACCAGGTCTGAACTTCTTCCTGTCCTTCCTTGTTCATTAGAGCTTCATTCATATTCCTCACAGAACAGCTTAGTTTGCTTTTTACTTTTAATTAAAAAGGCAAACTTTTGGCATCTGCATACTCTGAAAATGCAAACAGTTCTTAATTAAAGTGCAATATAGTGCCAAAAATAGGCATAATTACTTGGGCAGTGCAGCAGTTAATAATGTACTTCATTCTGTGTGTACAAAACCACAAGAAAATGAGAAAATAGCAGAGTTTAGTAAAAGGAACAAAATAACCATAATAAATCAGCGCTACACAATTTTTAAACCCTTTATTTCCCTCATTACAATTATTCCTGTGAGAGCCATATCCGTTCTGTCATGGTATTACATTAAAATCTTGATATTGTATCTTCATATTCAGTGTTGTTAGTTATCATGCAACTGCATATTTATCATTGCTTATTCAGTCACATAGAATACCTGAATGCTGACTGTATTAGAGCCCTATACATTACAGCAATTTTGAAATATTGTAATATTCCATTACAGCAATAATCTTTTAATTTCTGCTGTAGAAGACTGATCCAGGTTGCAAAACTGAGATCCAGGAACTGAATTTCCAAAGCTGTTGGCGTTGATAGATGCATCCAGGGTTTTACTTGGGCTTATCAATGCAATTTAAACAATTCTTTTGTATATTGAAGAGTGATTCAAACTTGGTTATGAAAAATTTGCAGATAATCACAAACTGCAGAATCCTGCTAGAAACTACATTACCTTTGAGCCTCTAAACCCACAATTCCATTTCTAAGTTCTTTCAACTCTGAATTCAAATATAGCACTTAAAAATACTGAGATTTTTCATACATAATTAAGCAAATACTCTCCTTTCTGTTGGAGGATTTGGTATCCCTTTGCTGTGCAAGATATTTCATCAGAGTGAAACTCCAAGGAATTTGAATTCYGATGTGCATCTTTGTTCCTCCACACTGTCTTCCTAGGAGTATTTGATGATCAAGGTTTTGATTTCTCATGCAACAAACTCATTTCAAGATAAAAAAAAGATGAAGCCTATGAACTGCTGTTTCACTTTTCTTGGGACAGCTCCATTTATGTAGTTATGTCTCTCCCCTCTGTTTATGGATTAAAAAACCCTAAATACATCCTAAACCTAAGCCACACGTGCTTCAGGACAGAGGCTCAGTTGGTGTTCAGTAGTATAACTCATGCACTGAAACGGGATTGCTTTAGTCATATAACTACCCCTGTCCCCCAAAAATAAACTTTTGAATAAACTTGTGCACAAGATCCAAAAATCTTCAACTGGATTCTGTGCTCTAGAAATAGTAGCAGGAGCAATTTGTTTGAAATTCAATGGCTTATTTTCTCATATTTTAATTAAATGCTTGATTATGTTCAAGTTGAAATGTTCATCCAGTTCACATTCTGGTGAAAAACATTGTTAGTTGATGTACTGATTTTTAGCCTGTGACCTCGCTCTCAAAGTTTTTATGACTGACGTTAGAAGACAAAAACCTCTAGTCCAAATCACTTTTTACTTCTATATTTAAGATATTATTTTCTGTCTGTAACTTCTGGTAAAAATAAGGTTACCTGTGCTCTCAAGAGTCCCACTTGACCATCTGAATGAGTAAGTGCYTGATTTACATACAAGTGTAGGTACTGAAGCACTATAAACTATCATATGCTTTGAGCAGGAAGAGAAGCCTGAAAGGCCAATCCAACCTAAGTTAATTATTTAATTGATAGGACATTACAGGTCATAACCAAGCCATGATTCAAAGAATAACTTAGTAATGTCTATGGTGCTGAAGCAACCAAGACAGAGAAATAGCATTTAACTCTAGTCTATTTAGATGCCACTTTGTTTTTTACATCAGATGGCTCTACAGGCTGAGCTAACTTTTGCCTGGTTATTTTAAAGCAGATGTAAAATAACACTAAAGTTCCCTGCATGTACATCACCATAGCCACCTGGCAGCTTCAGAAAGTGGAAACAAAACTGTACAAGGACAAACTAAGCACCTCTGTCTGGTACAACAAAAATAACTCTACACAAGAACATTTAAAATATACTTTGTAAATCTACAGTTATACATTATTTAGCTAGGCCTCTTAATATAAGCATTTGAACATTATGGGAGGCTGGTTTACAATTTAGCAGAACACAGAAAGTGTCATCATCTTAGTAAAAAGGCAAGGTAAAATGAAAACCTAAACATATATTACTGTTTAGCATAAGACAACCTAGAAAACATAAACTGCTAGTAAACAGCACTGCCTTCTCTGCTTTTATAGGAGCCTCTAAAAATGCAATAAAGTATTTCTGATGGGAGACAGATTAAAAATAACTGCTACATATACATTATATGATTGTAGTGTATTTTAACAGGGACATTTTAAGCTTGTTTGGGTTCTTCCTCTAGATGACTGGTATTTCAGTAACATTTTCATTAAAAGATCCAGAAAAAGCCCATGACTTYCTCTTGCTTTGGAATTCTTGTAGCAACAGAGAAACTGCAGTGGAGGTTTGGACATGACAATACTCATTCTTCACCTCGCCTTTCCTTCCACGATTTCATTCTTCCCTTGGACCCACAGAGAGGGCATTCAATTTTGAACAGTCCCATTAATTTTGTCATGGTTTCAGCCAGCAGAAACAAGTATTGCTCTGTAGCACTTGAATCCAAGTCAGTTCTAGGATGCCTTGGCCAGCTTTCAGGACAAGGAGACAAAGAGGAAAATCTGCTGATTAATGTTTCTGTTTAATGCAGGTTTATAAATCTTCTGTCCTTCGACACATCCTGGCCTGGACAAATACTCTGACCAAAGACTGTTATCAGCTGAAAGTATAATGCAAGCAGGGAACAAAGGAAAATTCTGCACTGCTAGCTGGAGTTAAACCAGGAGGTGCCAAGAGAAACTCTCAGTTTAGAAAAAGTAGCTCTCAGGCCCTGATCTATTTGTATGTTCTCTATTTCAGTTGCAGGCAGAACAGTCTCAAAATGAGGAATTCGACTGCATTTAATTTACTGCTATTTAACATAAACTTTAGGTTACTGATTCAGGTATTGAGAAGCAAGGAAGACAACCCAATTCTTACGTAAATACCTTTTCTCCCCTTTCTTGAGGCTCAATTTCAGGCCAACACCATTCCTTCTCCCTTCCCATTCTCAGGCCCTGGTGGTCCCTGCAGTGAGGTGACAGGTGGAGCAGGAGGTTGGGGTCCGCACCGAGTCCCAGTTTTCCCACGCTAGTGGTTGCCCCCTCCCCCCCAGCCCCTTGGCAGCTCCAGCTGCTGCTCTTGGGTCCAAACGCCAGCCCCAGGTTGTGCCGAGCCCAGGTCCTGCCTGCATTCTCTAAACATTACTTTTGTTAGCAAACAGTCTCAAGGATTTGCATTGATTTTATTTAACATACTTTTAAGTTACTGATTCAACTATTGAGAAACAAAAACAACAAGCAATTCAGCATTTAAGGAGATATTTCACCATCACCACCACTCCACCCTCCCTTAGATCCTCGTCTTGCCACCACGCACGTTATACTTTGCCCCTCACAGTCCGTTTGGTGAGAGGACTGGCAGCACAGGAGGCCAGGGTCAGTGCGTAACGTTTTCTGCCTGCTGTGCCTAGCTTCGTACTCTTTTCTTCTGCTCCAGCATCAATCCTCCATGGGCCGCAGCCCCCTCAGCAATGCCCCTATTCCAGCATCGCATCGCATCGCATCGCATCGCATCGCATCGCATCGCATCGCATCGCATCGCATCGCATCCCATCCCATCCCATCCCATCCCATCCCATCCCATCCCATCCCATCCCATCCCATCCCATCCCATCCCCCCCAATGGCCGCTGCTCCCGCCCTTTTTCAAATACCTCTGAGAGCCCTCTGCTGATTGGCTGCAGTTTAAGCGCGCCTGGGAGCTGTTTGCAGCCGTTAAGAAACCGGCTGGAACTGGCTGTGACCGGCACAGAGCTGTTGCCGCCCTCCTCACACAGAGGTGTAGCCCTGGTGACTAAAACCGTGCTGTTCATGCCCAGCACATTTTCCTCGGAAACACTTTCCCACCCAGTATCTAGCAGGTGATTTAACCAAACTAGGGATGGAGGGAGAGCCTGATTTTGCATCCTCTTAGAGAAAAAACATCAGTAGTTGGTCATGGAAGAAGGAATGCCCTGGCTTTATTGCAGGCATCAAAATCTAGCCCTCTTCCTAAAGATCTTTTAGCCAAGGTATTGCTAGTGTTAGCTGTGGCTGCTGTGATGTAGAGCTGCAAGGACTTTGACGTGTGCCTGAAATTTTGAACCTCTGGACAGAATGAATTGTGCTGAAAGAGACATGCTGCTTCTCATCACAATAAATCAAAGACTTCTTCTTTGCATTGTCAATAAAATTCAGCATTACATCTTTACACACTTACAAACGTCTTCCTATTATATGAACTGGTATCCATAGGAGAGGATTGGATCATATCATTTTAGCTAGCTGACAGGAGTCTGTTCTAGAGCAGATGTCTAGGCTCCTCCTATAGCCAATGGATAAACAGGAGTTTACTAAAGATCACCCAAAAATCAGCAAGACCCAGCAGGAAAACTCAAGTTTCCTGTGCTGTTGCCCCTAGTTCTTTCTCCACATTCTTCTCACTCCAGAGGTGATCAGCCCCAAGCCCATAGTGTAGTCAAAATCTTCTTGACATGGTCTTCCAGCTTCCATATACTCCCTAAATGCTGAGCCTTACAAAATATTTCTGTTTCATTCTCTTTTTCAGTAATAATATGGAAGTCTTCTCCAGGTTATTTCTGTGACTAGTCCTTGCCATTAGCTACTTTATAAGCTACTCGGTTTTACTCTGTTCTTCAGAAGTGAAATGTAGGCTGAGCTGAATAATTTATGGTTTGTCACCTCTGTCTCATGGCATGGCCAAGTATCTGAAAATGCTTCAGTTCCAGTTCTTGTTGCGAGGGTCTGCACAGACGGTGCCAAAGTGCACTCTCTGCAGTCTGTGCTGAGAGGGCTTGGTGGCTCCTACACCCCTTTGCAGCACCTTGAGCTCACTAGAAAGGACCTTTCTTCTCTATTTGGCATTCCACAGATTTTCTACAGATAAACCTTATTTYGAGGCAAGTTCAGCAATATGACCTCAAGGACAAAGTTGAATCCAGTTCATGCATAATATTCATTTAGATGAATGTGTAAAAATATTTTCATAGTGTTTGCCCTGCTTATCTCTAATGCGGTGAACCTAGCATCCCATCTGATGCATGTGATGTGTAATATTTAGTAGGTAAGCCAATACTCTCCTGGGTCAGGAATTAATAATAGAACATCACTGTGCTGTACCATAGCCACTTGTTTCTAGGGTTGCTGAAAGTAAGTGCTTCTAGAAAAATGCTATGAGCAGAATGAATGAAGAATATAAAATACTGACTTTAGAGCTTGTATTTCTCTATTGTTTGTTCCCCATTTGTATAGGTAAAGCTCTTAGAATCTGAATCAATATGATGAAAAACTAATTCTTAGTGTGCTCTTCTGCCTAGTTTGGACTTCTTGCAAGTAATGAGAAAATCATGAAGTAATAGACATATACATCCATTTTGCTACTGGTCACACTGTTTTCTGGAGCTGAAAATTTCCTATTGACTGCTCTAAAAAAGATGAAAGGACAGGAAAGTCACTGGAGAGACCCTAAGTGGAAAGCCACGCTCAGTGCAGGCTTAAGTAGTTCATGTTCTGGCTTTTTAGAGACTTATATTCAAACTTGAGATATGGACTAGCTCCATTTTGTTGCAGACATTTTCAGTTGACTTTTCTAAACAACTCTGTGTGTCAGAAAATCATTGATCCTGGGTGTTCTTTGCTCAGCAAATTCCTGAGATTGCTACCTCAATAGTCAAGTTAATTAGGATTGAGTTATCAGTATGTGTGATGACCTTCAAGCATCCCTAGACAAACAAGTAAGGAATAAGAAAAAAAAAAATCAAATGTACTACATAATCACAGCTTTTCCTGATCCTAACACTTTACCTTACAGCATTCACGTAACTAGTACTTTAAAAGTAGGTAGGATACTTCTGAGGTGATTCTTTTCTTGTGTTTCTTTACAGTAAATGCCCTTGGACAGATGAGGATCATGTTCAATGTACATCTGATGCATACAACTGTATTTCTATATATACAGTATTAATCAGACAATTACTCTTTGTTCATAGAGCTGATGAAGACCAGTGCTAAGCTTTTAATGTTAAGTCTTCTTGCAGGGCTTTTTGCAGTCTTCTTTAGGATATCTATCAGCTACTTCGCAACAAAGGCTTATAACAAGGCAGTGCATACCTTGGCCTTATCCCATGTCCATAGTTTTATCCCATTTCTAGAGTAATCTTGCCTTGGGAATCAGGATGAGGGGAGCATGTAGGCTGCATATGTCATATGCACACAGGGAGGATTATTTTCCAGTTTGCAGTTGTAGCCTTTTAATTCGAAAGCATGTTCCATGGTCTTCAAACTGAAGTGAATGCGTGGTCTGTGGTACTAGAGCATCTTTCTTTTCCTTGAAAAATGTGTTGCTTGTTTGGGGATTTGACTGATGAAGGCTCCATTGCTCTCACATCAGTTTGCACCAGGTCTACTGTAGGATGTTACTGTAAAGGCTATAGTTAGCTGCTTGTTGTGGAGTGAAAATGAACTGAAGTCTTTGGTCATTTTCCCTCAGGTAGATATTTATGTCTTCCCATCACAGTAGCAGCTGGCTTTTTTAGTGGCTGTCTCATGGGAAAGAAGTCTCTTCTCGCTAGTGGACAGGGATGCACTTATGGCAGTGTTGGTCTCAAGGGCCTGGCCGACTAGGGTGAGAAGAGGCGTGTTTGGAGGTCCAGCTCAGGAGGAAAGCTTGGGTAAACCATGTAAGGCAGTGTGAGGAAGTCTGTGCCAGGAGTGCTTCAGCTTCAGCATGGAAGGGAGGTGTGGAGCCTCCCTGAGAAGTTTGTTTCTTGCTGCTCAAAGACAGGAGGAGAGGGAGGAGCATTTGATGCGTGCTGGCTACAACTCTTTTCCTCCTCAGAACACAGAAAGAGTATGCCAGTGGTTTCTAGCACAGCTGATAGCAGAAGATGGTCTCTGATCTCCCATCCTTCTCATTCTGGTGGGATTGAGTGGAAATCTAGTGATTTAGCAGGGAGAAGGAGACGGAGGGGGCATGCTTTGTGTCACTGGCCATTACTAAGTTCGGAAGAAAAACCAAGGCTAATAGGTACTGACAAAGAAACATCCATCAGAAAATTACCCAGCATGGCAAGCCTTACGTCATGCCAAGATACTGTTCTATAAACTTAAGATAGCTGTTGAAGATAGCTTAAATGTACAAATAATTTGGTTTCAAAAAAATTAGAAGAAAATAYGCATATCGTGTATATATAAGCCATTCTCTAATTTGCTAGATTATCCTATGTGGAGGAATTATGTTGTACAAGAAATAGTAGAAACAGCTTTAAATCTCATCAGTGGATACAACTATTTCTGGTATGTCTCTCTTCCAAGATAAAATGCCTGTGGGAAGTGGGTGTTTTAAGTAAAAGCATTACAAAAGAAAATTCTACTGGGAGATAGATGCTGCTTCTCTATAGAAAATTCCTTAGAGCAAAGTGTTCTTTAGTGAAATATGTGTTGGTTTTCTGAAGAGTAAGCTTTGTGAACCATGAGTCCTTCCTGGCTTCTTGGAGGTTTTATGGGGGTAATTTATAGACTCTATCACTGAGCCAGGGGAGAACATTGTTCAGACATTACCCCTGCATCTCCCATGCTTTTGAGGTGGGTTACTGAGATAAATGTTAATACAGGCTTCTCCTCTGCAAGTCTGTGTCTGTAGTTGCACCACTAAGTATGTTACCTCACAGGAATGATACAGTAAAATGCGGATACTTGAAGGAATAAGCATACCGTTGGTTAATAAAAAAAACCTTGCTGTCATCTAATCACCAGGCTGACAAATAGAATTGACAATTTGTTTTATGTTTCAGATAACAATTTGGAAAGCCGTTGCCTTGTTTATTTGTCCTCCTCCCAAACCAAGGCCTTGCCAGTATTGGTCCTAATCAATATATGTATTACTTTACAAGACTTTGGATGTTAGAGAATTATAGAATAAAACCAAACTCAACCTATCCTTCTCTTTCCTTTTTTATTCATGTACTCCTTCCTCTTCTATATACCTTTTTCCTTTATAGACATCTGCTGAAGGAAGAAAACAATTCTGTTAGGATACTAGCATCTATAGGTGGTAGGTAGAAGCATCTTCCTACTAAAAATAAATTTGAAACATATCCAGGTTGCTTGGCATGGCTCCCAAGCTCTCATTCTACTTCTGGCTGATGACAGAATGATACTTTGTTGAAATCATTAATCAGTGGCTGAATGGCTCTTACCACATAACCCACCGCTCTATCTAGACTCTGCAGCCTATTCATAGGATTTTGCTCATTGTCTGAATCTTCTCCTTCCCTCTTCTCCAAGAGACAATGCCTCCTGTTTGCAAATGTCCTAGGTCTTGCTTCTTTTTCCCAGTAGTCTCAATCTGTGAGGTAAGAGTTCACTATAAATTAGTAATTGGTCTATCACTAGTATATTTGTTCATTGCCAAGAAATAAAGTGCAAGTTTTCAGAAATGAGTTACTAGCCTACCTTCTGTTCATGAAGGACAATTTAAAAGATCTGCCTCTGCAAAACTGCAGAGAACCTCTGGCCGAGGTTGCCTGAACATCTTTGAGTAGGTGCAGAAAGCCGTATCTTCAAATAGAGCAAATACACAAAATTATGTGTAGAGTTTGAAACTAAGGAATCTCACAGCTTTCCTCTTCTTTTTAAATGAGTCATAAGCATGAATGCTCACTGAGCATCACATTTACTGCATTTTACTCTTAATCATCCCAGAATAAAAATATGTAAGTCCAATGCAAGAATGAATGAATTCAGCCCTTAGATTTATCAATTATTTTTCTAGTCACTATCTCGGAGCAGTTATTGTTAGCAGCTGAGTGACAGGTCACAACTATCATTGTCCACAAAAGTCTAAACTGTAATCCATAATAGCTGTTGTATTTTCTTTTCCACTTCATTGCGAATATGAAGATCAGGATTCGCACATTATTCCACAGCAGGATTCCTGCATGCATGTTAAATGAGTCTCACTGTGGAGCAAGGTGGATTTGTTATTCCTCTCAGCTGATCACAGTCAATTGCTTACATTGAACCTTGCTAAGCATTTTGGTATCAAGCCTGGCCTTTTCATTGTAGGCAGTCACTATTCTAGGGAGGTAAATATTTTGCATTCATTCTGTAGAGAAAAATGTTCTGTTTATATCAAGAGACAAGGAGGTTTTTGCTTGCGCAGAATTGTCAATTAGACACTGGTCCTAGTGGCCCAGCACAGAATTTTAGGCTGTGGGAATTTCACAGTTCAAAGTGCCAGGTGGAACAGAAAGAAAAAGTTCTTTGTGAATTCCTTATGTATCAAAGTTTCCCATTTCCATTTCCCAATAGTGCTTCAGGTCAATTGACATATTATATTTTGGCAGTTCCATTCTATTTTCCTTTTTAAATTTCCTTTAAATGTAGAAAAATCAGAAGTCCTTCGCAGACTGCCAGTCCAAGAGCTTCCTTGGAAAAAAGTTAGCTGGAATGCTCTGAACTTTCTGAAACACTCTTCTGCCTCCCTCCCCCCAGTATCTGTTTCAAACCACATTTTTTATATGTGGAAAATTTCTGTGCAATGTATTTTCATGAACATATCCTTTCTGTCTCCCAAAGATTTCACTGAAAAGTTTCCAGGTGGTCTCTGTAGCCAGTGGGATATGTATAGATGATGGTCCTTCTTCCAGTGGGTAAACCATGATTGAATCARGTCTTACATTAGTCTGTTTGTGAACTTTTGAAAAGTTTGTCATCCCAGTCATCTTTTCCTAAGTTTATTCTTCCATCCCTCTTCCAATTTTAATACTCTGCAGGCACAGTCAGAGTAGACATAGCACAAAGAATGCATTACTGTAGCAGTGTGCACCATGGCAAGTCAGTCTGCACGCCAAGGTTTCTTCATGGCAGCAGTCAGTTCAACTATTTGCTGAGAAGAGAATTGAAGAGAACTCTTCTCTTCCTTCTCTCCTTCCTTTCTTCCCCTCCTCCTTCACTTTCTTTCTTGCTCTATTGCTCCCTTCTGTCCTTCCATCTCCCCTCCCTCTACCCCTTCATCCTTCATGCTTGCTTTCCTGACTTCCTTCCTGTTCTCTTGCTTTCCAGCAGTAAACCATGTGACAGAAACAGTAATGTTCATTCATGAAGCAGTGAATGCTCCTAGTTCTCTGCTCTGTGAATTACGAGAAAGCTGTTTATTCCACCTGGCTCCTCCTCCAGAACAGTGGCTTTATCTCTCAGATTATAATAAGAATTTATTTATAAATCCTTTGTTTATTCTTACCCTTGCAGGACACAGCTGTAATCTCTCTCAGTTTCATGTGCAGAGTGCTGGATAGTAACATGAAAAGACATCCAGGATTCTAAAACTAAACTGCTTTTTTATTAAGCAAATTATTTACAGAGATGCTTAAACTGAATTTGCATTCTAATGGTGTTCTTACAGAGTCTCCTGCAAGCCCTTCCTCCTTCCATCTGTGCTTTTCCCTCCATGCTCCATGTGAGCTGCTCCATCTTGTCATTTAGCAACTGTTATTGTGTCTTTTGTGCCAGCTTTTGTTACCTTTTGGGGGCAGGAGTTGGTAATAAATTGCTGAACCTCAAGCAGCAGTTTTCAACTTCTTCTTCAAGAATGCATACTCCAGTGCTCTTTGGGAAAAGCAGTTAAGAGAAAGCAGCATCAACATGCTTCCACACAATCTGTGTAAGTGCAATTTCTAAAAAGACCCACTTCTCCACTGGAAATTTCTGGGTTGTCGTGCACACTGAGGAAAAGGCTGAAAACCCCTGCTGCGGGGACCTTATCTTTGCAGCCAGTGCAGGTTTCCATGCAGTCAAAATTATCTCTGTAGTCCATGTCAGTGTACTAGTTTCAGTTAATAATCTCACAACAATTCAGATCATGACAGCTCCCAAGTATTTACTCAGCCCTCAGGGAACACTGTGCTTCTGCCGTTACCATCATGTAGGTCCTCAAACTGCTTATGTTACAGCTGACTTAAACTCTGCTGTGACTGTAAAGAAGGCATTTTCTCTTTTGTGTTACAGTCCAAGATGGGAGATGTGCTTCTGGGCTAGTAAACTCTTACCTAGAGCCACAATTTATCATACCTAAGATGTTACGGAATATATGCTCAAATTCTGTGTGTTACAGAAAAGCGTAAGTAACATGGCTTTTCCTGGATCATAATGCCTACGTGCTTTTCCAGATGCTTAGCAATCCTCAGCCACTGAGTGATTGGAAAAATGGCTGATATGCACATAGAGATACTTTACCTGCTCACTGTAGCTCCAACCCTAAATTCATTAGTCTGCTATATGTGCAAGCAGCTACGATACCACTTGGATAGCAGGTCCCTTACATCTCGTTCAATAGACATATCAATTTATTTTTCTGGGCATGTCCCCAGTTTTAACATTTAAAATGTGGCAGCCTGGTGTGACCGAYTGTCTAAACATAATATCAAACGCATTAAGCAAAATTAAGCATCGGCTTCTGGCTCATGGCTCTTGCCAAGAAAAGGGAGCATTGGTCTGTCGTGACAAGGTAGTGTCCGTCATCAGAACTGAACAAATCACAGGGCTGAGTGAGCTGTTAAGAAGTGTCTGACAGATCATAGTCAGATTTGCCATTTTTTAGCCCACGGATTTCATTACTGCCATTTAAATCCCTCTTCTCCTTGCCACATGGTTTTAGAAATGTCCTTGCGTTTCTAGATGGCTTTGTGATCCATGGTTCTTTTTACTGTGGTACATGTTAATTGAGAGGATTGTAATTACGTGATACAGCAACTGATACTGGATAAYAGAATAAAGGTTATCTCTTCTTGCACAGATATGGTAAGAGAAAGGAAATAATTAGCAGAGGTGCAAAATCTGGGTCTTATCTTACACTGTAGTAAGAAGGATAGAATTCTGGATTCCACACACAGTAGCTAATCCCTAAATACATAGCCTACTATCATCATGATACCTTACATTTCTTAGGTATTTGGGAAGTAAATACTCAAGAGCTACTCAGACTGTTAACATGCAAAAATCCCTTGAGATATATTATCTTAACGTATAGAAATAAAAAGGCAAAAGTGGAGGGATACTTGCTATTACAAATTTAGTTTGCGGGGAAGGAAGGATTTGTGATCTTTAGAAATAAAGGTCTTTAAATAATTAAAGTTCTTTAGAAATAAAGAATTTAATAATTTACGTTATTAAATGCCAGCTGTTCTTGTTTTATGAACAACTTAGATTGAAGACTTAGATTGTGTTATTATTGTTTTGTACCATGCCCAAGACAATGGGATGCTGGTTTATGATTAGAGGACATAGACCCCATTAGAAGTTTTTTTGTCTTGAGTGGATTGAAGGGGTACCATTTAGTCTTCTCCAAAATCTAGTATTTGTATTTTCTTTTTCATGATTCTGATTGGAAGGATTACCCTGTAAGATTCCTTAAGATTCACTGCTTGTGACCACTATCACCATCTTTCATTGAAACACCGTTACATCTTTGATGTCTATTTATCAAACTCTTTTTAYCTTTCTTACTGTAGATCCCTCCAGTCTAAAATTCGTTTCCTTTTCAGAATCAGATTCTGTGAATCCTTGAGTTGCAGAATAAAATCAATGTTTTCTGCCTCTGCACATGTATTGGTAATGTTTAATTATGACTAAGCTTTTTAGTCATAATTTACTGTATGTATAAAATGCCTGTGACATGCAAAATATCACCAGCTGAGGAAGATGCACTGGAATGATGCTGTGGTATGCATACCCCAAGTGTTACTCTCAGGTAAGTAGCGCTATTACCTGTGCTTAACAGGGTCTCTGGCTCTCCTCTCGTGCCCAGTGAGCGAAGATACAGTCTGATACAAGAGCTCCCAATTACAACAGCCATGTCTCTCTTTTCCAACATTCTTCATGTGGTTAGGTATAATCACCAAAGATTACATACTAAAGCATCACACTAGAACCTATTTCTGTACATGCAAAAAACTGTGAACATGTTCTGGCATTCGTCTTTGTCTTTTGAAATTCTCCCCAGTTAATACAAGATACGAGTTTAAAACGAACTYCAGAAGAGAAATAAATATATACATCAAGGGCTGACAATTCTGCCAGGCCTTTTGTATTTAGATCTTCTCAAATTATGTTGACCTTTTTTCTTTCCTATCCTTCTTCCAGGTAGTCCAGAAAGGTCAGGGCAGGATGGAAAGCTCAACCCAGTTAATGAGGCTAATTTGATCTGTAAATTAAATGAAAATCTATTTGAGTGATCAGATTTCATCATGCTGGTCTATGTAGAATTCAGATTCAATACAAATCTTATCTAATGCAATCCTAATCCACTAAAACTGATGGCCCATAGGGAAACCATTAAGAAGACGAACATAAGCAATCCATTTAGAGTTGAATTCTTGTACAGAGTTGTCAAGCTAAATAGAGAAAATGGGACAGGTGAAATGGAAAAGGGGGTAGTAGGGAAAAAAATACTTACAAACAAGTGATGTTTGCACTCGTATATTGATTGGAATTGGTAGTTCTGAATAGGAAAATAAAGGAGTCTGAACAGGAAAATAAAGCCACAAGAACTCAACCACTGAAAATGTAGGTCAGCACTGAAAATGCATCTGGTWTGGGTGCACAGTACTTCAGAAATATATGGTACTTTGTGTTCCTAAGATCTCACGGATCTCACGTGGCACCAGTGTATTTTGTCAAAAATATTTGCCTGTGTTGAGTCCATGAAAAGCTTGAGAAGGCTTACGGAAGTTTGACTAATTGAAATAATAAAATAATAACTTAAGACTTCTACCCCTTGCTCCTCCTCCTCAAAAAAAAAAAAAAAAAAAAAAAAAAGGCCCCCAGAGCCAAATGGGACTTGCTGCGGTATGACAGCTGAAAGCCTGCCTATCTCTGGAGATAAGATGCCTGACTGCAGGCTGCATGAGATCTTTTTACTCACTCTGGAGCCAGAGACCTGGATCAGAGGGCAGGTCTATGAAGTCATCCGTGAGGAAAARCAAAACAAAACAAAACAAAGTTGCTGGTAGCTTTATCAGTTTATATAAAGCAGATTAATAGTTGAAGTTGTCACCTAAGAAATAAGAAATCTGATTAAATGTTTCTGTGGGCAATGACAAATCAGCCATCCTTTCCTTCCTGTGCTCCCCTCTGTCTCCCAGGAGACAATCAATCAGTAACCTTTGGACAAATTTAGGCAGAAGACTTCCTTGCACATACTGTTGTATCGAAAGGAATGCAACATTTGGGAGCCAGCTACAGATGATACAGAGGTGCCTGACTGAAATGAGGTTGTTGCACTGATTTAGGGTTCCTTCTCCCTGCTTCATTTACGTGTTTTACATTAATTAACCACTGAGTAAAATACAGAAACACTGAAGAAGGCAGGATCCAGAATACAGATCTCTGTCTTCCTAGACTAGGGCACAAATCTGTAGCTCCAGCACTGTGCTTACTGTTTTTCAGCTTCTCCCTGGCTTCTTTCTCACCGCTCATGAATCTTGCTTTTGTTTCTGTACTTTGGTAATATTTTAACATACAGAATTTGGATTACTCTGCAGTGTTCCTGGTTCTTGCAGGCTTTGAGCCAAGCTGCTCAGACTAGAGCACCTTGGACAGTGCACCAAAGCAGATTTGTATACAATCTAGAGAGTTTTGCAAATGTACACAGAAGTCTCAAGTGAATTTAGGATGTGCAGGGCCATTTGGAACTGGATGTTTGAATTTAGAAACCAAAATCAATTTAAATCATGTTTTTGAGAGTGATGACCCCTGACTGATTTCATTCATGATTCATAGTGGTCTTATTTGAACCAGCGTCTCTATGGGAATAGAAATGCATATTCCTCAGTCACAGTCATACTACTTCACAGGAACATTTATAGCAAAACTTTGATACTGCCTTCTGCCTGCTAGTAAGAGAGGAAGCAGGGAACCAACGGAAGCTTTAAATGGATATATTTTTCCAGTTTCAGATCAGAACTGTAGGTGCTAAAATCTGCCCTTCCCCATGCCAAGATCTGCTGAGGCAGTAAGGGATGAAGGCTTAAAGGAAGTGCCCACATGATTCCTTGAAGTGCCTTCCAACCCTATTTTCTATCATTCTCTCACATTTTTTAAGAAAGGATATTGCTGTCACCCTTTTACAGATACTGATGTCGGACACAACAGTCTGATTTCTTCTTGTCATGTTCAGGGAGCAGAAACAGACCTAAAACCAAATCAACATCAGTGGTGTTATGCACCACTTTGCTATCATTGGATATCTAGTTCTTTTCCTTTGGAATAAATGTCTTGGTCATAGAAAAGTGCTGAATGTGCTGAAATATAAAGAAATCARGCAGTCAGACAAATAATTTTTAGCACAAAAGTACTTTCCTTTTGGGGGCGAGGGAGGGGGGAGAAGAGTAATTCTGCTAAATAAAGCCACAAGGTGTAGTGCTGGAACAGGTAGAAAGATGTGAGATGTCACCCTACTTCAATGTTCAGCTTCTTGCAGATCGCTGATTACAGAGCCAAGGGGACTATTTGGACCATATAGTCTCAGTTTTTGTATATCACAGGCTTCCCTGAAGTAATTCTATTTTGAATTACAGCATATCATTTACAAAATAATTAGCAGTCTTGATTTAAAATTGCCAATGACAGAGGAACCACATCATCCTCTCAGGGGCTGCTCCAGTGGTTAATTACCTTCGTTATTAACAATATATGMCTTATCCCTAGCCTGAAAAATTCTCTAGCTTTGAGCTTTATCCAGTGGAATGCCTCACGCCTTTATGTTTTGGATTAAGGAGTCCATTAATACYTTTTATTTCACTTGTAGATGACCAGTTTCTTTTACTATTTTTTTCAGTGAAATAGCTTTGGTTCCAWGAGCTTTTAACCTAAAATACATATTCAGACCTTCCGTAGGCTCTTTCCCATTTATCAGTGTCTGAATTTGCAGACTGTAGAAAAAGATGCAGTAATTCAAAAAAGCCTCTTCTGCCAGACTGTTGTATTTCCATACATATTGCAGGTACACTATTTTTTGTTTTTCCATTTATTTGRTTTTGGTTTTTGTTTTCCCTCTGTGTAACTCAGTTTATTGGCCCTAGAATGAAATGTTGGACTGATTGGAGGAAGTGTAATTTTCCTCTGATWTTCAACAGAACATAATTTCACCTGTTTTTAAACAAGTAGGAGATGAATGCTGTAGATGAGAGTCAGTCTTGTCCCTACACCTAACATAATCTATTCTTCCTATTGAAGCACTGTGTGAAATCTTTGCCTTTCAGACTAACAACGCATTACTCAGAGATGACAGAGAAAAGATATATCTGTGGGGTGTCATCTGTTATGATTATGGCTTAGTGGAGAAATGTTTTATTTCCTTTAGTCTACATGTGATTGATCCATGCCTGAAAGTCATACCAGAAAGGTTAGGTTTCTAAAGAGTGTGTGCAGATTAACGCTGGGAGTCCAGAGCATTTTCAGATTGTTTTTGAGAGCCTATGCATTTGTTATCAGATCTCTAAGGAAAAATTGTAATTTATTTAAAAATTGAGAACTAATAAAYAACTAATATCTAAGCTTCTCTATGAAAGGATAAGCTCTTGGATGGATGAAGAGAGACACCAGCAGCTTCCAGTGGCTYTATAACAGTTGCTGATGATGGAAAGCATGGAAGCAGATTGCTCTAGCCCAGCAACTGGGATTATTACGCTCTAAGTTGTACTTCTGTCCACTTTCTGGTCTTTCTCAAGTGATAGATTGGTGGATTCTTATCTTGTTCCCCTCCTTGCTGATGGCCTTATTATGTGTTGTCCTATCATACTGATGAACCCACCTGGATTTCATGAAAGTCTTTTAGAAACCTTTCATTCAGTTAGTTGTGGCTTCTGCTAGAATTCGTCTTGCTGAAGTTTAGTAACAAGATTCATGCAAGAWGAGAGATTTTTTATTACACCTTTTGCTAACGATGGGAGGGGGGAAGAAGCTTTCAGGTATATATGTTCTTCTTCATGGCTGAACTGGAAGRAGAATTTTCAAAGCAAAATACACGTTGAGAACAGTTTTGAATTTGACTACTGTGTTGACAGTAGCTTTGAAATCAGGCTGACAGCCTCATTGGGTGGATTGGCAAACTAATTTACGTGAAAGCATTAAAGAAGTTGGCSTTACACAGAGTTGGAAGAGAGAAAATTCTGTATGCTATTGCATTTGCAKCTAATGGGAGGTACCATTAATTAAATGATCTGCATCATGATTCAAGCTGTGTTTAACTTGAAGTTAACTTGAACTTCAGTGGAACTTTTTCTGTGCTTAAATGAAGGCAGAAGCTTAAGGGTTTAGTTAGATTAGGGCTCTGGTTGTTTACAAAATCAAAGATTTAGGCTCCAGTGTAAAAAAAATTAAAGTGCTTAAGCACATGTTCAATTCCTAGATCAGACCTTGACATTTACTAGTTGGTGCATAGGACATAATCAGTGCTGAATTTCTAATTGCAAATATCAAAATAGTCATAAAAGTGGTACACTAAGAGTGATAACCTTTTCYAGGGTAAGTGTAGATGTTCTGCTTACCTTCATTCTTTCAGTGCCATAATATGCAGTGTAATTTAGATAATTAAGGGACAACCATTCTGGGACCACCTTCTGAAGTAATTAAAAACCAAAAGCAAAATGGCTTCTGACCTCAGCAATTTTATTTTTTCTATGAACACATACTATCTTCTTCCATATCTATTTTTCAATCATCTTTTTTGCTTTCAGGTCAAAAAACTTGTTTTATCCTTAGGCCATTTTCAGGTCAGAAGAGAGACCAAAACATCACATCTGATATTAAATGATGAAAATCTCATGTCTACTGGGTTTTACTCCTCTTCCCTAAATGACTATTCTGAGGGCTGGAATAACTGTAATTCCAGGGTTAGCGTTCCAATGACCTTTTCAAAAAATGTCTTGAATACTAGGAAGATGTTAGGATCTACCTTTCTCTTATTACCTGACTGTCATGTTAGCACAGTTCTTACAGGAGCATGAACATGGACCCTGACCTCTGAACCCCTGAAGGGAAAAGATTGCAGACATTTAACAGGGTAAAAAGATGGCAAAGGGGCAAGTCATCATCTGAGACAAAGTACTAAGGAGAAAGTTATGACAGTGACTTTAATATAGAACAGGGCTTTGTGTGGTATGAATGGTCCCCCATTTTCTCCCTTTCATATATACCATAAACTTTCATTCAGAGGTAAGCTGTCTCACACTGATTCACATAAAATCTTCATGCACAGTTACTAGCCTGCAGCTTATACACGGTACCTTCTTTGCACCKTAAAAGCCTTAGTATCTAACAGTATTTACATTACTTTTATTTGTACTCCTCCTTTAGTGAGAGCAGACAAATACTCCCAGGCATAGAGGAACAAACTTCTGCCGTCTCACCAGGCACTGGTGCTAAAGCAGCRAAAGGATTCTGAATCTCTAGCTCCSAAATGGGCATYCAATTCATCTCTTTATCTRTGCAAGTTTTACTCCTTTATACCTGAGTACATCAACCCATCCCCAGTTAAAAAGCAGATCACTGAAAATGAGGCTATCTGTGCTTTATGCARCAAATTACTCTACAAAGCCCACCTATTCACCAGGACCCTTTTATCAAATGTTTCCRTACCTACCCTAAGGTGGAGACCCATAAAAGTGACAGTGCCTTTAAGCAGTCAAAAACAGAAGATCCCTTGAGTTTTATAGATCATCTTCCCCTTGTGCTATCACTTGGAATATCCTGGATCTTTGAATATCATTCTCAAAGTTCAGAGATGCACAGGAGGCAAAAGGAAACTGTGCTACCATGGCGCTATCTTTCAGTGAAGCCTCACTGTGCAGCAACCTCTTGCCCAGGGAGCTGGCTTAGTAACTCATCTGAAGGGCAAACTAAATAAGAGTCCATATACTCCTTGTCCTGTTCCACAAATAAAATGAAGGTTTGACCCAATCCATCAACCAAACAGATGGTGCACATACAGTCAATTAATATAACGATAACGCTTTAGTCGTTAGTGGTAAAATACTGTATTCATGGAAGAAGGGAGGAGATCTGTTAGTGGTAAAATACTGTATTCATGGAAGAAGGGAGATCTCAATGAGCAGACTTGCATTAGGAGTGAATAGCCTGAGCAAGAATTCAGATCTCTGTAGGTGTGCAGGGCTCTGTTGACTTAAATGCAGTGTATGAATTGTCTAGATAAAGAATGAACACCCAAGATCTTCTTGACCCACAAATCAGMATTTTGAAAATTTTGTGGGTACATAAACCAAAGATAGCTTTMTTTTGGCCCGGTGCCTAGAACAGGTAGGAAGGAATGTAAACAAGGAGTCTGTCTCTGAAAGTAAGAATGGATGGAGAAAGTGAAATTTTATAAATCAGACATGATTTTATTTAGGCTTTAAAAAGCTGAAGTCTTCTCTAAAAACTAGTTATGTCAATTTGCTACTTTCTATATATAGTATCAAGGTGAAATGCAATTTTAGTGATTTCATTTTATTGAGCCTATAGAGTACTAGTTTACTAATTTTAACAGTAGGTTTGTTTCAGATCTACTTTCAATCATCTTTCCTCACACCAGGACACCATTATTCTTAACCAATCAACAATTTATTCATTCATCTGGAACTAAATGCATATATAATCAACCTTTCATCAGGATACAATTAAATTCTGTGAAATATTTTCAGTGAATACTAAATGAAGAAAAGAATCTCTGTGGAATTTTTTTAAGCTGGTATCAGTTGCCTAAAGTTCTGATTTGGTTTAATGAACAACCTCTTCTATAGTTAACAGAAAGAGATCAGCATCCATATGCAGCAGTTTATCCCAGTTAAGGATAAATGCCTAAAACAGGTGGGATGAACCATATTTGAGAGGTGTCTGTTTCTCTCCATTCTCTAAAGAGAAAGAGTAAATGACCAGTTTAAAATAGATAC
>NW_028185384.1:1907816-1911773 GCF_003343005.1 Rhea americana
TTTTTTTGAAACTGCTTTTAAATATGACTGAAATTCACACAATAATTTACTTGGGAAAAATATTTGGGGAGAAGGAAGAACATCCTCAGAATATCCTAGAGCCTGGAAGATCTTGATTCAAATCCCTGCCTTATTTTATCTAGGGACTAGATTTGGAAATGAGCTTAACTCTAATTAGGGAGCTAATCACTTAGCTATTGGTGCTTCTCAGGATGTACAGTCACTTTTCTTGACACTGCTTCAGACTGTATAAAATATTTAATAAGTCACTAAGACAAAGAAAGCGAGCAAGACTGCTTGAGAGTTCAAACATTGCTCTAGGAACAGGGTTCCAGTGCTTGTTTGCTTATTTTAAAGGATTAGAAGCATTTAATCTGAATGAATGARTGTGTTCATGCTCACATAAACACATGTGGACTGACAACTGGTGTGCTTTCTGGGGACGATACAAACTCAATTTCTGGTAGATAGGGAGAGGAATTAGCCTGGATCACTGTAGTGGACTGCTGGGTGAAGCTGATGCGTTACTGCCAGTTCCTTCGAGAGCACAGTTTTTCATTTCTTCTCTTTTTATGTTTTGGGGCAGAGAAAGCACAAAGGTTTTAGATTTCTTTTCACTAAGGACAAAATATGAAGGAGAAAAATCTACTTGGTCTAAACTGACTTTTTGATTGCTGTTTCTCARTTTCACTGCTAGAATTAAAAACTTCAGCGGTGTGCAGCAGGGACAGCACGGATGCTCCCCGCTCAGCTTGCCTGCAGACCTGTGTGGGAGCCCCAAGAGGAGAGATGCCCAACTTCTGAAAAAAAGCTCACCATTCCCTCCAGACCTCCTTGCTTCTTACCATRAGTGACCATAGAAAGGGGAGAGCCAGTTTGTGGTAGTTGGCAACCATTTGATAAACTCAGTCATGCATTTCTTCTTGCGTAGCTAGCCGACTGTTCTTGTCCTATGATCATTGCAGGAATGGGAAGTAGTTTACAGCTCTTTGACAAACTGTGGTATGCACAACTGTGACCTTGGGTTTGGTGACCTTGACCATGTGCTGCAGCTGTCCTCAACTTTCTACCTAGCATCTTCAGAGCCTCCATGATCAGCTTTCTCTGTTTTTCTCCTGCTGCAGCTGAAATCCAGTAGATGGCGACAGGATATAAAGCATTTTTTTTATTCTTCCCTGAATTGGCGGGTTTTTATGTTTAATTCATTTTAAGGATAACAGTTTTGCATTTCTTCTTTTATATAAATGTATTTTCATATTTCAAAGTCATGGTTGCATTTCAGTTCATTTATCTTTCAGTATTCTCTTTGCTTGTCATAGCATATAATTTATATCATTTTGGGAGAGTAACAAACAACCTCCTGTAGTTCTTGCAAGTTTAGAGGAACTACTCTGGACATTCCTTGATTCTGAATGATCTACTATTGCAAGGACAAGGAGTTCCTTCTCATCAGTAWCTTCATCTGGAGATTTATGACCCATCTGCTTTCACTTCTAGGTCTGTGACCTTCTGTTGGGAGATCTGCAATTGATGTTCATTACCTCCCTCCCAGTTACTATGGCCAAATGGAAGGACAGACACTGCATTTGGGCTTAGAAAAGAACAGGAGGCATTATCTTGAAAACATAATGGTTTTTACTTCAGGTATGTAAAGGTATTATTTACCTGTGGGCAGACAGAGTCTTCATTTCAGAAAGCTGGAGTGCTTCAGAGTACAGAATGGAGGAAATCTAACAAATTTGAATTTTGTAGATTATGTGGAGCTTTGAGCTCTGGAATTATAATCTATTAAAAGAGCAATGCAGTCCCACATCTAGTCCCCAATTCTCTTCAAGGATGCCTATCAGAGCGTAACTCATGAGCATSCCAGTATGAGACGCTGTTACTAGTTTGGAAAGCACTTTGAGAACATAGATTTCAGTTCAACTTGCCTAAGTTTCTATAGTCAATGTATCGCTTGTGCTGCATATGCACATTTTCTCCCATTTTCTCTACCTGTTTTAGGATTAAACATCATCTGAAACAGGCAATGAGGTGATTCTAAAATCTGGGTTGTCATGGAGACAGAAATAGGTTGACCGCCTCCTGGTTACCTAAGTCAAGAGAGGCCTACAGTGACTTTTTACYAAGAGGTATTCCAGAGACCTTTTACGACCATATGTCTGACATACAAATACTTCTCTATCATAGAGAACAGTTAGATCATAATTTCCTGAGGCATTTGTTGTTATGACTGCTGTTGTTTTAGGTTTTTTACAGCGCTTGGCACAAGAGCCATGATTTCTATTGAGGAATGTGGCTGCCACCACAACACCAATAATAATCAAAAATGTACATCTATGCTCTTAAGGGTTCTGTGACATTAATGCAAAGGAAGAAAGAAATGTGTATCTGAAAAGCCAATCAAAGTCCTTAAGCATATATAAGCAGAGGAGTGAGATCCTGGAACAATATCCCAATCCCAGTCCCAATTCAGATTTCAGGGGCAAAGCACCTAAATTTTAAGATGAAGCTTGGTTATTTTCTGAAAGAAATAGTGTCATACTGACACTAATGAGAGCATGGGACCTGATTTTTCCAACAGTCCCTCTTCGAAGTCTGTGTTCCTGTCTTAAGTTTTTTTCTCTGCCCAATTTTCTGTAGTAATGCAAATAATATAAAGAATGGAAGGGATATCCAGGTAAGGGATATCCTAACTTCTCCATGTAAAGGCCACTTTACATGTTTCACAGAATCTAATGAAAGTAGCCAATAGTCAAATCTCCTGAGCACAAAAGCGTATGTCAAGCCATTAGCCAGCTAATTGTGGTAATTGGTACACCAATAAGTACAATTTTTACCACCATTAATACAGACAGTAGCCAGAAAGATCTATTGATTTCTTTTTTCCTCAAAAGCAGGTGAAAGCTCTTACGAAAAGCTTTATTGAAAACTTGTTCACCATCTGGAAGCAGAGAAGCCATTTAACCTTCCCTTGAATAGGGGAAAAAATCTTTACTTGTCATTTTCCAACACTGCTTTACAATGCCTGGCCTTGGATATTTTAAACATTCTTACAGTGCACCCCTCTGGTGGCAGTCCGGCAGCTCTGGAAGTAGGAGGAGATGCCCATTTCAGACACCATATGACTCAAGAGTTCCGTGAGTATGGCTTTAGGGAAAAATTAGCTCCACCATTCCTCAGAAGGACTTTTTTGAGCGCTAGTCTTTAAGATGCACCTTATTTTCTGATAGAAACTTGCACTATGTTTGAACATGTAAAAAACAGGCAGAAACAGTGGTCCATGCAGACCATATTTTTGACTCTATGTCAATCCTTGCAGACACAGCCAGGGCTTGTTGGCACTGACAGTCCAAATGCAAGCCCTCGACCATTACCTGTGAGGTTTTAGTGCTGCCATGACTGCTTTTTCTTCGATCGAATGCAAAAGAAACTGCTCATGCCTTCCACAGCAGACAGGAAGACCCATACTTTAACAACTGAAAGCAACCTGTCCTTTAACAACTGAAAGCAACCCATACTTTAATAAGTCAAAGCAACCCATACTTTAACAACTGAAAGCAACCCATACTTCAACAAATTAAAGCAGCTCCTGAACAAATGCACAGTTATTCCATATGGGTGAAAAGATGTGCACTGAATACCAGGCACCTGCTGATAAATACTGTGCAGCGTAGCAGCAGCCTCTTTGCCATAATGGGTGTGCTGAGCCAGCTGGTGAACCACTTGAGCCTTAACTGTACTCAGTTATTATCCCCAAACCTTTGCTTTCCAGCCAGGATCCCACTCTTTTCTCCCTGCTATCACTGTTATATTAATGACTGATCCTAGTAAAGACTAAACCATGCTGGGTGATGCTGAGACGCTCAGCTGCAAGAGCCAAGTGAACTTAAGCATGAGAAGAACTCAAGGCACTTGATGAAGCCAACCAGAGAAAAATGAGAAAATAAATCAAAG
>NW_028185384.1:1912188-1932814 GCF_003343005.1 Rhea americana
AGAGAAGAGAAGAGAAGAGAAGAGAAGAGAAGAGAAGAGAAGAGAAGAGAAGAGAAGAGAAAGATGGGATTTCAGTGTGCTGCAGTTTGCAAAACAGATCAACTAATTCTTTGGATATTTTACAGATCACAAATCTCAGAGCAGTACTGTTGGCCTGACAGATGCATGCTGAGGTTTAAATGACATTGTTCTGATGCAGCCAGCTTTTCTGAGTTTATGCACTAATAGCATGTTGTAATTGGCATGAAGCCTCTTCTATTGCCTGGGCTGAAGTACCTCTGCTTGATCATTTCTGCTACTGCAGCAGCCTCCTGTGGGAAGTTCCCTGACCTAGAGAGAATTCCTACAGGAATTTCTCTGCTAATGTAAGAGAAATAGCYTTTTCATGAAAAACAAGATCTCATAATTCCAAAAGTTTGGAATCTGTAGCAGAAAAKATATGCTTTCCTGTTTACAAAACTGAGTTAATGCAACCATTTCCCTGCAGAAAAGTGCAGMTTGATATACTAGAGAAATGAAAGGAACAATAAGAGTGGAAAAAAAGCAGATGGAGAAATGGTTGAAGTGATTAATTGTGAATCAAGGAGTGGCAACTCATTTGTGTGTGTAATCTGCAGTTTGCATAATCCTATACTGAAAGCCATCAAATTGTTCAACCATTATGCATATTCATACTTGATTCGGGCAAACACTCAACTTCTTTGGGATTTGAGCACCTGCTTATGACATTTTGCTGAATAAGGGTGGGATAATTCATGTGCCTAAAGTTAAGCATGTGGTTTCCTGAAAGAGCAATTATTTGTGATGTTATTTGGAGGAAGAAGATTTCATCTGATCTGAACATTCCTATAGTAAAGCAGATGAGTATAATTCTYACTTTCTGCCTTCTAGTAGCAGAAGTTGTCAAGAGAGGACAAATTTGCCTTACCACAAATGGGTGGGCAAGGAAGAARGAAGGTTGAGAGAAGAAAGCCTTCACTTTGTTGCCTAAAGCACAACAAAGCAGAGCTGAACCAAACTGGCATGACATAGGAACATGTTTCCTGAGTGAAACTTCAGTCCATCCTGCAAGCCAGTTCTTAGGCATGAAGTACAAGCCATCATGCAGCAGTCCTGTGATAAATTTCACCATAGATAATGCTTGAAAAAGTGCTTTTGACTTTGAAGAAGAGTAAAGCACAGCTTGGAACCAGGATTTGAACTTAAAAATGAGCATCATCAAGGAACCAAACTATGGTTCCCTGATTTTGTCATTGGTAGCCAATGCAATTAGGAAAAAAAAAAAAAAAAGATATAGAACAGTCCAGGTACTATACTGGAAAGGAGAATATTGTGGAATGAAGGAACAACCTCGGGGCAAGTTTGTATTCCCTCTGGGGGAAAAATCTTGTTCACCCATAGCAGGACTATCAAAATACACTACATTTAATCAAAAATAACAATAAAACCAAAAATCCYCTTATTTTTCTACTATAATGACCCCTTGCTAACCAAGCATTTGAAAGAACAAATACTGTCACTAGGGAAAAAGKTACTGAAGTGCCCTTGTTTCAGTTATCAGTTGCTTCTGTTTTCTTAAAGAGAATTAAAATTCTGAATCATAACTGAAGMAGCATGGAGGAAACAAAAATACCATTTTATTGTCCTAGATGGATCATCTAGTTTAGGGCTACCCCAAACTGCTGATTTTCTTTGTGTGTAGCCACTGATGACATTTTTAGTCACAACATTGTTCAAGACTATTTTTCAACACTGTTGAGATGTGCATAGCAGTATTTAGTGCTATTTACTTTTGAAACATTGAGTGAATCTGAAATTCCTCATGTGCTCCTGCCTTCAAATGCCTTAGAAAATTCAACCCAGAGGCACAATTTTCTCATTGTGTTGTTCCTTTGCTTCTGGTTGCTATGAAAGCAAACCTTACAGTAATGAGCAGTGAGATTCTGGTATTGTTAAATCAATAATCAAATAATCACGAATTACCATAGACTGGGTTGAGGAAYGATCAGGCCTGAAATAGGAATCTGCAGAATTGAGAAACCATAAAAGTAAATCCTACTTTATTCTAGCTTTTTGGAAAGGAGCTGATGCTTATGTTGTTTGGAAAGGGGGAGCTGTGAGGCAGGAATCACAAGCCTTTGGGTCACAAGGTGAGTCACTGAATACTCCTGTATGTCTTTGCAATCTGCCCAAGTGCGACCTGTGAAAAGAGGAGTGGTAGGCTGACATACATAACCCACCTTATACTGACCTCCTCTCTTACACTGCGGATATTTAGGGGTGTAGGCTCTGAAAGGAGATGCCATGTTCATAAGGAATGATTCATTTGATAAGAGATGGAAAGTGTACTATCAGTTCAGATGTAGGTACAGGGCTGGTGCCGATGGAAAGCGGTTGCATGTGGTTGTGGCCGGTATCTAATGTAGCCTAGAGACAAGACCCTTTTGCGTCTTTCAAATCTATTCCAGTAACCTGACCACAAAGAAACTTCATAGCAGGGAATAATAGCCTCATCTGTGTCTCGCAGCATCACTAGTTGATGAAAATGTGCTGTAAGATCTTGGCTGATTTCAAGAACTCAGACTATGAGTTTACAGTTTGTAAGAGCCAAGAAGTAAAAGCAAGAATAAATTGTCTCAGTTCATTTCCCTGCAGATTCATTCCCTACTTATTCTCTATGACATACGAACTAGACAGAGCTTTCATATTCCTATTTTCCTTGAGCATCTTCTCACCAATTCTCTTCAGCATCTTTTCCATAGTGTACTTATCAGGAAGTAGTTGCTGTCCATCCTGACCGTTCCCTGTAAGGCTGTGTTATTGTTTAGAGCTGCTTAGAGCAGATTTATACTTCTGTCTTTTACAGCTCACTTCCACAGGTAAGTGGCTACAACAGTTCCTTCCTAAATCCTTCTCCCCATTTTGAAAAAAGATCCATAAAGCCATTTCACTTTTCACTGGAAAATAATGCAGAGTCCTGTATTGCCTGTGCTTATAAAAGAAGATTGACAAAGCACCCTGATGACAGAGTGATAAAAACTCTTCTCAGTTTCATATTTTCTTAAAGCCTTCTAAAAGCAGGTTGCTAATGGAAAAGTTTCTAGAGAAGAGCCCAACAAAAGTCCGAAGAATATTTACTTTGACACATACTTTGACCCAGTCCTTTAGACTGCTATTTTTGCTAGTGGGTAATCCCCCTAGCCAAGAATTTCAGAGCTTGAAAGTCAGCATCTTTCATTCAGGACAAGTGATCATTTTGGCTTCGTCTGTCTTTTCTCTGGAGCATTTTGTCTGGCAGGCTGCCTGACACAGGGACTCAGCAGACAAACCCAGAACTCAGGTGGGATATTGGCTTTTTTTTTTTTTTTTTTTTTTTTTTTTTTTAAAGCTGTGGTTATTTTTTCCTGTCCCAGACACCTGGTGAAAACTCTTGTTTGCAGAAGAGTGGACTACCAAGCTTTTAATGGCAAAAAGCTTGAATCTGAATTCGTGCAGATTTCCGTGATAGTTTTAGATTGCCTCCTTTCTCTTCAGTTCCTTTTGTTTTATCAAAAAGCATAATCAAAAAGAAATGAGATGTCTCTAGCTACTGTCCAGGTTTCTACATCCCCCAGCCTATAAGTCTTTGGTATCTCTCTCTATCTCTAGGTAAATTTGGGGGTCATAGACTTTGAAACACAACAGGACCTAAGAAAAATGGAAGAGTCCTTCCCCAATTACTCTCAATTACTGTTTTTTCTCTTCCTTTCCAAAGAAGTTTCTTTTGAGCAGTTATTAGAATACTTGTAAAAAAAATGAGGAAAAATAATCCTGACTATTGAATCAGATACCTGTGCAACCTTCATATCATTCATGCCCCAATACAGAGAGCTGACAGTGTTGGGAGTTTTCATTTGCAATTAGCATTAACAAATATCAGCTCTTGTTGAGCCTTTAGAACAAAAACTGATTATTTATCTATGGTGGGTTTTGTTCACAAGCCCTGACTTCTGAAACAAAAAAACAAGATCCATTTCTTTTCCATTTGTTCCTGTATTTATTTGAGGGCTGAAAGCTCCAGATCTTTAAGGTATTGTATGAACCAGCCTCTGGTTATAATTCACTCCAGGAGATTCTAATTAACCCCCTTGTGAAACCCTGTGAAGGGACAGTTAAAAAGAATAATCTATGTTGCATCAGAAATGTTTGCAACTGATTTGGTTGTCTCATCTTGTCCACATCATGACCTGAGAAGATGGTGAATGCCTAAGAAGCATTCCTACGAACCTGAAAAACTTAATGGCTCTTTGCCAGAATATTCCTATGGGGAAAAAAAACAAAAACAAAACAAARAAAAAAGGTCACCTGGAAGAGATGTGATATAAGCAAGCAAAGAAAGGACTAACTTTGCACAGTAAAGGCAGCACATCCTGTGGCTATGAACTGGTGGCGTTTTTCTGATCAGCAGGCGTGGCAAGCRTGACAGTGTAGGAGTCTTGCAGCGGCCTCGTGAGGGGCTGAACACTGAGATTTGGGAGTGGAATAGCCGAGAGATGGAGGAAAGAAGAGAAATCGTGAACCTAGAGACAATAAGGGAGAGAAACAAGGACAGCAGGAGTCTGGGATGTGGTCTCGGACTGGAAACCAGTTCATAAGGACAGATGGGAAAGCAATGAGTGACAGATTCTTCTTAGCCATGTGCACTCAAACCCATATTCCTCTGATCAGCACGAGAATTGTACGGATGTTGTCTGAGGACTGTCTGGGAGAAAAGGCAGCAGTTTGAGCAGTGGGGAAAGGAGCACCCTGAGTCCTGCCTCTCCTTCCAGGACAGTTCTTGTAGTGACTAAGGCAAACTACAGAAGTAATCTTCAGAAAACGGCCTTGGACCCAAGTCTCCCCACACCTGTGGGACCACAATTGCTGGCCACCCAGGCACATGCAGTTTGGTCCACCACAGGACTCTTCAGTTCTAAATTGTATTGCCCTGATAACAGCAATAGCACCCTGGCAGCCAGCTGCCAAGTAAATTCACACCATTGTCATTGCGGCATATGCAGAAATTTTACCCCAAAAAATCTAGCTAAAAGTTTTGGTGTTTTGCAGTGTTTTCCAAGATTTTTTCAATGTTATTTTTAGCACCATTGTGATTCTTTGATACTACAATGTTACTGCATTAATCAATATTAAGAAAAAAAATCATATTAAGTATACTCTAAAGTTACCAATCAAGTACTATTGCTTAAAATGCCACATGCATATTACATAGTTTATAAATTAAAATACTGTGTTCACAGAGAAGAGGTAATGCCTTGACATCTGTGTCTTACTTGGTTTCCAAAGCCAGAAAGATCAGCTGTAAATAAAAGAGCAGCATAGGATTTGGCTTTTGGTAGAAAATGTAATCCATGATTCCTAATAAAGGATTTAAAACTGATATTCTGCCAATATGCAGCATGTTCTGTAACTTTAATATTTCTTTGAGGCTGATCTAAGGATGGATCCAGTTAAAGCATTTGTATTTAACTGTTTTTTGGATTTATCTAAATCTAGTTGTTGATACACTTAGCTTTTAAGACCAAATGGAATCAGAGAATGTGCCTTTAAATCCCATCAGGCTGCCAAGAGAACTGAACATGTATCTCTTGTTTCCTGGTGAAAGCTSTCTGCACTAGGGTCTTAAAATTTTAAAAACCCTTTGCCTCCTCCTCCTCCTCCCCTGAACATGCTGGCACATGGTCTCAGGATATATTTTAACAGAAAACAGCAAGTTACAGGTATAGATAGACGCAACTTGCTGGTGTACAACTTGCTGTTGTACATGATCCCAAAGAGAGGTGGGATTCAGGAGATGAGCCGTGGTCTCAGGTTTCTTCTTTCAGCCAGCTGTATGAAGCTCCCATGGTAAATGAAGGCTGCTGAGATCCTGTTTCAATCCAGTTGCTTAATAGGAGATATAGGTGATTAACTTTCTGGTTTAACTTTGTCTCCTCGCTACAACTACCTAAGATTAGGCTCTGCAGTGCACTTGGGATCTATACTTTTTCATCATATTACCTCTGCTGCCACATTTTTTGCAGGTGGTCACTATTTGTGCATTCAGTTTTCCAGGAACTGAATTTATACCCTAGCAGATGATTTGCAACTATGCTGAGCACTCACAGCTGCAGCTGAAGTCAGTAGGAATTCTACTTTGAATAAAAAGCACTAGAACCAGCTAAGGACCCTGAAATAACAGAATCAAGTTGTCCTAACCTGGGTATCCAAAATCAGTGAATAACTAAATGTAATCTCATTGTGCCTGGCTTCTCTGTCTGTAAACAAGGGTTAATAATTGCCTCTTATCTCACTGAGATGGCAAGAAAATAACTAGATTAAATCTGTGAAGCATTCAGTCACTCTAGCAAGATGCATTGGAGAGAAAGTCTACAGGAAATTAATATTTCTGTCTTCCGAGCAAGGCTTGAAATGTGTAGAGCAAATCAAGCTTGGCTGATACACTGAACAACAAGAGAGAACAAAATACTGAATAGCAGCTCATCCTGTGGAGTAGTCTGTCCTGTGAATGAAATGGGGAAAAATGTTGCATTACTACTTGAATACTGAGAGTGAGATGAACAGATGAAGACTGTAGCAAGGGGTCTGAGCTGCAATTTTCCCAAGGTAGTCCTAAAGTGAARGGCTCTATTTTGCAGTCTTAGAAATATTTTTAAAATTTAGGGGCATTGTACGTATATGTGTTGTGCTGTAACTATGTGAATCGTTCTTAGGGGTTCCTGGGAGAGGGARGGGGGGTTTTGTCCAAGAGCAATTCATGCCATTCCAAGATCACCATCTGAAAGATGGTTGACCTATCAGCAGCATGGATGACTTATTCTCTGGAGATCCCTGTCTCTCCTGCTTATTACCAAGGGAGTTCAGATGATTAACTGAGSAGAGGTATTTACCTTTTTTCAGCCAATGTTATGGGACATGAACCACAGCCTGTGTGGTTTTAGAAATCACTTTCAATTTAATGTATGTGTCAGTGTTTGGTAGGTAAAGTAACTAAGCAGTGAACATTCTTACTCAAATAAGTATAAAAATATAATCATATTAGCAAGATGAAAGCCTTGACTTCTTCTAGACAGACATAAAATACGATTTGGTTGATGGTTTGTGTGTTTTATAATAATGAAYGCATTACTGATGTCAAAGATAAATAATATCCAGAATGTTTTCCAAGGATGTGTGTGAAGTTGTGTATTCATACAACTGAAGATGGCAGCAGGAAAGACAAATGGGCTTTGACAGCTGTCCAGAGGGAGAAAGATCCTCAAAAGTGACAATCTTCAAGGGGGATTCTGGCAATAAAAGACAGTATTCCCTCTAGACATCTTGTGCCTGCGGGGGGAATGTGGGCCACTGAACCTGCCACGTGAACATCTGCCCCGTGTGGAGTTTGTCTCACCGTGCTCTCAGTGAGCACTTTATGTGTATGGGTTGCACGTGGATTTGTAAGAAATTGCAGAGCAAAGCCTTCACAGAAAAGAGGGTTGATCTTGATGTTTTCTGAGTCGTGTTGTTTTGTTTGCATTATCCACACCTTTTTCAGAAAGCAAATGCAAGAAAAAAAAATTTTTCTTAGAGCAGAGCTTGTTCCAGTGCACTCAGGCAAATAGTTTTGACATAGTTCTTGCATGCTTTTTAAGTATAATTGGATTTAATCAACAACAAAACAGGCAAATGTGTTAAAAAGCCTTCATCACAAGACCATGGGTTATAAAATCTGTGATCCAAGGCGTTTCAGCTCTGACTCTCCAGATTCCTTAAATGCTCTTTTAATTACCCTTTCTGTAATCAACATGTCGTTCTGCRTATCAGACTCTGCACACGCCCTCCAGCTAAAGCTTACCTTCATGTGCAAGGAGCTTTCTGACATGAAGGAAGCAGAAACAAAAGGGTTGAAATTAAACTAGCGTTTTAATCATCTATTGATCTGTTGTTGAGATGATGTGAAGTTACACCTTAAACGATGACCATCTGTAGCTTGCAGCTGAGAAATCTGAAATCATTTTGATTGTGATTTTTTTTTGAAAAGATAATTACAGAGGGAACAAAAAGCTTTTTGTAATTTTATTGTTTAATAATAAAATACAAGTGTAGAACTGAAGGTGAACAGGATTGTGCTGCATGACCAAATCCTCTAAAGTAATTAATTTGATGTTTGGGGGACTGTAACCTGAACCAAGTCAAGCTGATCTTTTTCTTTCCTTTCTTTTCACTGTTAGCAGCTAGGAATATGCTGATCTGACTCCCTAACCTTGTTGTAACGTATATTGGAGTGTGCGAAGGGAACCTTCATTCATTGTGTTACATCGGGCTGTACATATAGTTACTTGTAGGAATAGGTTTTGAGGCTTTTCAGCTCTCCTGCTATGCCTTTGTAATTCTTCTGTCACTGATAGAACAARTCAGCTAATTCACAAGAAGGTTGCATATATTGTTTTAAGCTAAAAAGAAATAATTTTTGTGTATCACTGAATTCAAATAATTCAGCAAAGCTAGCTGTCTGCCACACAAGTCAGTTCCTACAAGTACTGTCTAGTAGGAATACTGCACCTTTATTTATTCAGAGGTTCCTCTGTAGCAGTAAGACGCTGTAAATAGAGAAGTGGATTATGAGTCAGGAAACCTGCCTTCCAGTCTTAGTTCTATTAGCAATCTGTTTTATAACCCTCTGCCATGGGGGTTATATCAGTACCGTATCTCTTTTCACACTCTGCCATAGCTATGCAGACTGCAAGTTTGTTGGAGCAGGGTATGGATCACTGTACAGGTTATCATGTAGCACTCAGTTCTGGTTCACACTTAGGGCCTTGCTCACTGATTTCATGGAAGTGCAGGTCATTTTGAGGGCATCTTAGTCCTGTGAGAGATTCTACTCTTAGCACTGAAACTAGCAGTGAGGTTCCAACTGAGCAGTTCCACGGGGAACAGTGAAAAATGCACAAAACAACTGTGATAAGGTGTTGAATTTTGTAGCAGATATTATAGAGCTATTGTTGCTCAGGTATTTACTAGCCAAGTTTGTTTCCTCCATCTCTATCACTAGTGACTTTCCCWAGGGAAGAATGTCTGGCTCATTCTAAATATCTGTACTGTGGTATCACCACGGGGCCAGCTTCAAGGATGAGCAGTATTATAGAAATTACTAAGGGATTATCTTGCCCTTAGAGGCATCCAAACTAAACAGTAGGTAAGACATCACATATGAACACAGCAGACTGGAAGAGCGTAAGTCAAGAAAGAGGCAATGCTAGTCACCACCTGAGCAGTTATCACTGTGGACAGCAAAATAATTTGGTGATGTTGTTCCTTCCGGGTATGGCAGTGCATAGATCTTTGGCTTGTCCATGGCATCTGTAGCCTGAATGTTAGTATATTAAGCCATGAAATTTTAAATAYGGTATTTATTGGAACAATTTTTGATTTTGTGGTAGGAAATGGCCTGGAAAATGTACAGAAAATGAGAATAAAACTGTTTTATATATTCAGATACCAAGGGAACACAGTAAAGTTGACATGATAGCTTCATTACCTTTTTTTCTCTTGCAAGGGTTGTTTTACTGAGTGCTAGGAGTTAATTGGTTACTGTGGCCTACTGTGATTACTCCTTGATTAGTTCTGCTTCTCTTTAGAAGAGTGAGAAGTCTGTTCAATGCCTGTGGCTTCTTCTCTGGGTGGCCTGTGTCAATATCATTCAGATGGAGGAAGGTTTCCAAAAGAATAAAGCAAAGTCATTCTGCTGTTGCTGTACAGTTAAGCACACTTTTTAAAATACTGTGTATTGTCATGGACAGAATAACTTGTTCAATCACAAAAATCCAAGAAGAAAACCATCATACTATATCACATGCCAACATCTTCATAAATGTATTTCATGGTCAATTTACTYGCTCTGAAGGTGAACTGAAGCTCATCGCAAGTCTTTAAAGCTTGGCTGATGCACAGCCTGCAGAGTACAGATGACCAGCTATATCACCCAAAGTGAATTTCACTTGAGYGGTGACTTTTTGAAAAGCTTCATCATTGAAGCCCTGGATGACAGCAGGAACTTTGATGAAGAGGATGGTCTGGAGTCCAGGTCTGGGGAAGAACCACAAACTCGGTTCTTTTTGTCCTTCCACCAAGCTGGTTGCAGTGTTTGCATCTCACTGAGCAAGAACCATATCCAGTTCTCAAATGGGCATCTCTTCATTTTTATTTTTTTTAGAACTCCTTTTCTCTCTCTCCAGTGATGCTGACAGACCAGTGCTAATCACCCTTAGTCCGTGCCTTTTTGCACTGAAAACTCTGCAGCCTTGTGTGGGACAGATCCAGCTCTGGCTTAAGCTGAATGATTCAAATGATATGGCAACTTCATTTACACTGAGGCTGCATGCAGCTATAAATGTCTGGAGGTGATGAATAGGGGACACCATGCCGTGACAATGCAGGTTATGTTTTAGAAGATGGATAAGTCTTTCAACCTAATAGTTCAAGTACAGCAGTTTAACCCTGGAGTGCATTTTCCAATTGTTATACCTTGCTTTAGCCACATGATCCAATTGACTTTAACGGTAGTTGAACAGCTAAAACTTCTGTGAAGCTTGGAAAATGTATCCTCTGATGTCAAAAGAGAATGTGTGATACTGAAAGCAAATTAGGTATCCGTTCAGATCACTTGAAATATGAAAAAAAAAAGAAAAAACAGAAAAAAGGAAAGATAATTTTGATCTTTTTCCCCACMGGAAACTACAGAGCAAAGCGAAAGAGTAGACCTGGCTTTCATCAGCTAAGCCATTGTAACTGTTCGCAAATAAGATTTGTATTAATGAGTTCATCAAAATCTCAACCTTCCAGTATATTTAAACAYCATATATATTTGGTGGCTCTTAATTAGATATTTAATCAATGACTCAATGGAAGAGGATTGCAATTACACAGTTTTAACAGATACCTTAGCACATGAATTTTTTCCAATAACTGGCAAAACAAGCCAGTTTTGAATCAATTTTTGTTTTCTAGTTCTAATGTTTATTCATAAAAATGGGCCATCTGAAATACCAGCTTGCCCTTTGGATAAGTGGCACTGTTGCAGAAAGCTATAATCTTTGCCCTAATGTGAGCAGAGTCTTTGCAGGAGGAAGGGGGCAAAAATAATGGGGTTGAAGTCAGCGGGAAAGACGGGCAGCAAGAGCAATGAAAGGGTAGGGTCAGCCATTCTGCATGCAAGAGAAAGAGGAACAGAGCACTCGGCTGAAGTTATRAAAAAGAAGCAATACCTGTAAAGCATCAGAGAGAGGGGCTTGGATCTTTTTAGAAACATCTTTACAACCAATAATGTAATATATTTCAACCAGGTATTTTGTGACTCACCAGCTTGAACCAAGCGGCTTTCACAGGAATCAAGCTCTTGTGAGCCAGACCTATCATACCTCTGCTCTAAGGTATAAACCTGTCTGTTTGCAGCAGGACTTAGAAATTCACATGCCCTGTTCTGAGATCTGAATGACAAATTACGCTTATTTTAAAAATCTCCCTTTTTTGGAGGTAATGGGAAAGTCTAGTACAGTCAAGAATGGATCCAGCTACGGCATCCTATTATTATTATCACAATTAAAATTATTATTAGCACTGCAGTTTATTTTCACGTGTATTTTACTCTGCCTTGAACACTGATCAGATACAACAGTGCATGTATGTAACCATATACAAAAACAACTTTGGCTATCAGAAACCAGCACAGTTCTAAAAGTCAACACCAGYTGCATCAGCTAAGGGCTTGACTCCTTACACATACAGTTTTATAAAAAGAAAAAAACTCCCTAATTTCTCTGCAGTATGTGTCATATCAGCCATGTATTGCTTGGAATCATTTCATCCGCCAGCACAATCACTTTTTGGACTGTTCAAGAAATATTTGGGCAACCTGCATCAGCCTTGAGGATCACCTATACTAAAAAGTGCTCTTTAGCATTTGCTTAATTTTGCAATGCTTAGTCCCAGAGAGAACCTCTCAAAGAGAGCACCCCTGTTGTGCTTTGCTGTTCACTATCAGACACCCTCGCTTGAGAGATCATCATTTGCTAAGGATATCTATCATTTTGACTGTATGAAATGAGTCGTTTCAATTTTTCTGATCTCAGAGATGGACACAAAAGGAGTTGTATGCTTATGTCTGTGCCTTAGGTTTAGGAACTTTAGGAAAATTCCTGGAACAATAAAATTTATGTAGGAGGAACTGCAGAGTGAAATGAATTGTTATAATGGAAGTTAGGCGCCAGCTCCCTARGGAAAAGGGAGAGTTAAAATTCAGAAAATTATGGATTTAGCATCAATGCCGAGGGTCTAGATAGTGAGCAGCACCCTTCAGCTGAGACAGCTTGCTGGGATTATATAGCTAAAAGAAAGCACTAAAGGGAGTGACCTAGTTTCTACCACAGCCATCAGTTTTTCACTTATCTGCCAAAAATACCTATTTGCAGGCAACTCTGGTCAAGGGACCATGCTCACAGCTATGGTGAGGCACTTGAATTGATCTGCTCCATGCCCCATTAGCCCAGCATGGGAGCAGGCCAGTGGCTGACACGATTCTACATATTTCATATGGCTTCATCCTTGCTCCCAGACAAAACCTTCTGATGGCCATGCACCAGGTGCAACTGCCAGCATGCTGGCTGGCACATAGGAAAAGGGAGGGATTTGTGTTTTTCCCTCATCTTACTTCTTTCAGTTGTTACATGCTTCTGAGCGAAGGAAGACACACACAGCTCTGTGCCTAGCAGAGCTGCAAGACAAGTTACAAGTGACCATGGACAAGGGGGTGGAAGACTTCCAAACACACTAAGCAATCCCCCACTGCTGGTTGGCACTGACATGCCCTGTCCTAGATTCTGAAGGAAAGTGGCAGTTTAGATAAAATTATCATTCAAAGTGAAAAAGAATCCATTCTGAGTTTTAGCCTAGGGGAACACAGATTTTATGACTGCTCGCTTTCTCGCTGGCTGGAGTGCTTCTATCTCTAGCTTCAGAATGTGTTGGCTGATTTTTACTAAATTTAATAGAGGTGGAGACAATTAAGTTCCTTGTCATTTTGTAAAAACAGCTGTTGTGTAAAGAAAGGAGACTCTCCACAAAAGCCTGAAAAGAAAAATGGCAGTATGTGCTCGTATGCTACAGAAACCAGAGTGAACTTCTTCAGCCACAGAAAAAGATTTCATCAGGGACTGCAAACAACTACAAAACACCAATCTGTGTGAAACTAGTCTTCATTCATATTACTTGTTGCATGGATGCCTGTTAATCTTTCACAGTTAACATATTGCCATTGTGCTTTACGCACCTGTTTACTTTCTACTCTCCCACTTTCATATTAACCACGTATCTGGTAATGCAATCCTGGCTGGCAGGATTGTCAGAATAATACCTGTCCTTTCCTTTCATAGAATTTCAGACCCTAAACAACAATTGTTAGGAGTGAACTGCTTAGCGCTAGGATCACTCGACACAAATTAACGGGAAATCTTTGTGAGAAGTTGATAGGATTTTGGTTTTGTTGAATAAKCTCAGGAGCTTTGATCATTTGCATTAATGCACAGCCTGACAATACCTCATCAGCATTGCAGCTGGCATTGAAGACTACCTGAGAGCTGGATGCTCATCATCGTATTGTTGCTGGTTACTATGCCATAGTCTTTATTCATCTGTAAGACCACAGCAGTCTTTATTTCTTGGCGTAAAAGCGTTCCAGTTATGGAACAGAGACCACATGCTTGATTGTTTTCCCCTTGGTAGTGTTTTGGAAACGCATGTAAGAACCTGATTCCTTTGTCTCAGCCTGCAGCTCTCCCAAATCAATAAATACAGATTTGGTGACTTTGAATTGTTCCTGTGTCTGCACTAGGTCACAAGTCTGAACCTTACTGAGATCAGGTTTAAAGCAAGTTCTGTATGAAGATGGATCTATAAATAGCATATCCCAAAACTCCATTGCCAAAGCATGCAAAGTGTGTGGGCTTTCACTCACTTGCCCAGCCACGCTGCCAGTGGTCTGGAAGCAGGAGCTGTACCACTCGAATAGCACAGTCAGGGCCTGAACTGGCTTTCTGCCCCAGAGTCAAAGTGCTGCTCTGGGAATGCTGGTGGTGTAGAATACCAGGGAGGAGAAGGCAGCATGCAGTTAGGATGACATTTAATGACAGGACTCCAGGGAATAGAATATTTCCTGAAGTAGCAAAGAGAGTCAGGTTTGCTGCCTTTACTCCAGCTGCAGAAGACTTTCCACTTTGGGGGCTGTGGAGCAGAGCAGTAAGCTCAGTGTACACTGCAGTGTGGGGAGCTGAGGTAGGTGTTCAAAGCATACTGCAGAAAATGCCATTGGCCTTACCTAAGCCAGAAGCAGTGCTGCATATTCCTGAGTGCCATCTGCTGGTACTTCATCTAGTTCTTCTTTCGTATGCAACCACAGTCCAGTATGGACATTGCTCATCCATCCGACAGCTGCAGCTTATCTTGTGGCTTGCAGTTTACTTCCCCTTACCCTCAGGCATCATCTAATGTATCAGCTAATGCTAGATGGTATTTTCATTTTGTCATTTGTTCATTTCCGGATTTCAAAATTTACTTGTGTTCAGCGCTGGATAGAAATGTGCACAAAGGGTCAGATACTGCTTCTCTTCTCCTTGCCTCATCCATATACCTGCACCAATATACTTGCAGCTAGGGAGGAAGGCTCCAAAGTCACCTGATAGTAATTGCTCTCCTGATTTTCCACTCCCATTTTCCTTAAATTATGTCTCCACCTCAAGTTGCATCTGGCTTAGCCCTTCAGCTGACTTTATAAGATAGAGTTACAGCTGTTAGATGGATGTGAAGTCATTGTAGACTTCAGAAACAGTCCCATCAAAAATGTCACAGAAATCAATAAGTCTCCATGAAAGTCTGGTTTCAACAAAATATCACGGTCTGATGAAAACAGCCTAGCATTACTCTTTTTGAGTGAGGACATCAGAATGCTGCAAATACTTCTTAACAGCTGGAAATTACTATTGTTCCTGTGCCTGAGCTGGCACACCTGAGCTGGGCTGGCTAGCCTTGTAAGAGCAAAGCCCAAGGCACAGTGCCATCAGGCTGAGGAGGTGCCCCCASGAAGCCTCCCCAGAAGCAGTGGCTGAGGCACTATGGCTGATTTTRCTGGAGCAGTTTCAAAGCCACTGTGGAGAGGTGAGTGCAGTAAAGAGGAGTGAGAAGAGAAAGGGGTAATGTCATGGTGACCAACCCTTTTCTGTCTGGGACTTTCCCATGTTTGAAGAGGGTTGCCGAACTCCCACAGACTTGAGTGACAGCAGGGGCAGGCTCTAGGCTTTGAATCACTCCGATGTCCTTATGCTGCTCAAAGCGGACATGTGCAGAACATTTGTTTTCATGGTAACAGCATCACGTCTCCTGGAGCCAGGCCTGTGTACACAATGGCCAGCAGCCACCAGGAAATCTAAGAAATTGCATGCAGAGCTGCTGTTGAGCACGGGCAAGGGCATAACAGAGCGCATCTTTGCACGGCAGTGCTTAAGCTGAGGGACCTCTAAGAGACTGTGTGGGGGTGCAAAATAGCAGCACTGTGCAATATCCAGACAGATGAAACAAGCAGTTCAGCTGGTGAAAGAAAGAGCTGTTTTATGGTGGTTGAAAGGGAGCAGAATAAAGCTTTAAGGAAGCTATAAAATACTTAATTACTTCAGATTCTCATTTGAGTCAGTGAAGAGTTACGTTTTCAAGTCCATCTGCCCACATTTCCATTAATAAAATAATTCAAAAAGTCATTTGAGAGAGAAAACGCTAGTGCAAAGCCAAACTAAAGAATGGCTCAGCAGTGACCCAATAATTAATTTCTTTCCTCCCTCTTCCACTTAAATAAACTGTAGCTAAAAATCAACATGCATCTGGCTCGGCCCTGGCGTTGTGGGAAAGGGCTGCAGCAGGTGAATGAATATGCTGCTCAGAAGCACCTGTAGAAAATGCCACAYTTCTGACATTTACACAAATACTGAAAGCTACTGAATGATTATTTTAGCCCAAGCTAGGACTCAGTGACTGCTTCTCCTTCTGGAATGGAATGCCATTCAGAGTGACCGAAAGGGAGAAGACTGAATCTGGATGGCTTCAGAGTCATAAAATGCTCTGAGACGCAAACTTGAGTGTGACACCAGTGTGAGGCCGTATCTGGACTTCCAGGAAGGCCCATTGCTCACTCTGGGGGTTGAAATGTGTATCTTAAGGTTCCATCTTGCAAGGATCTGTGAAATTTTCCTCTTTTTTTTTTTTTGTTTTCTTAGTTTGCTTTTTCTTTAAAGGAGTTACATTTTTCAGCTCTCAAATGAGTAGCAAAAAAATTAATGAAGTCTCCTGTGAGTTACGACTTCTTGAGAAGTCCTTTAGGAAGGTTTACACGCTGCATTACCTGATGACGACAGTTTTGGAAGAGCCCAGATGGCCACCTATGGGCTCTGCTTTTGGAGGAATTTATGCTACCACTGGAAACACGATGCTCTTGGATGCAGGATTGGCTGAAGCACTTGGAATCCACTGTGGGAGATAAATAGTGTTGGCAAAATTAGTAGCTCAGCTACCGTGGGTCTTCACTGTAATGGAAGGCAAAGAGTTTTTTCTGAAATTTGTGAAAAAGCAGGACATTCTATTTCATCAGTGGTCCAGGTCATTTCACTACAGCAGTTTCTGAGTGGCAAGGGAGGAAACCTGCGGAAGGGCAATGCCTGATTTCAGTATTGGTCTCSTAAGAACTGACATTCCAAGTGTCAGAAAAGTCAGTTTCTGATGAGTTGAGACATACAGTAATTAATTTCAAGTACAATTTTGTATTATAATGAAAATTCATGCTAGAGAGGCTGGCAGCAGAATATTTTAATTGCAATAAAGTAATCTACCAAACTGCGGCAAAAGAGTCACTTTTCCCCGACAATTATCCAGTCGTACACACTTCACAGATGCTCTGAGCCTTTAAACTTTCTAGATGTCATCTGGAGTCTCTTATGCTCTTTTTTTTATTTTTTAAGACTGCTTTTAAGTTGATGCTCTGTGGYTGAGGTGAAGAAAAATCACTCTAATTATAAACATATTTACTTTTGAATCATCCCTATAACTGCAAATTTCCAAGTCATCATACCTATATAAAAAACTTCAAATGCTGCACTAAGGTTTATAACAGTTGCATTACTGATACCTTAATTTTCCTTTTATTCTTTCATCTCAGCTCATCTTGGCCATGAAAAGATCATTTAAAACTGAGTGGAGAATGATATTATGCAGGAGTGAGCATCAGGAGTTTTGCTTAACGTCAGTTATTTCATTTGCTGAAAACATCATTACGAGTAGAAATTAAAAAAAAATGTGTCTTTTTCTACAATTCATGGAGTTTTCCATTTTAGCCTGAAGCTTTAAGTAAAGGAGGTCGATATTTTCCCATTTCAAAATCCTGAGAATATAAAAAGATGACCTTTTCTTCATTTCAGAAAAGGAAGAACCTGATTACCTTTTCTGTTAAAATCCTCTCTCACTTTTAGATCAGCTGAGTGATGTACTTGCTGAGTTCTCATTTAAACATGAAACTTTCAACAGAAATGAAAAAAAAAAAAATAAAGGAGGGAAATACTTATTTCAAAGATTGATTTTCATCCAAATTGGTTACAATAACACTACAAATCTAGAATGCTAAAAATGAAATGATGGATATTTTATGCATACAGGTCTATATCTTTTAGTGCATCTCAGAATTTTCTATATCCTGATGGAAAGAGCTACTCGTATTTTTATAATCAGGCACTTTTTCTTACGGCTTTTTGTGTGTGTTATTTTCAAAAATGTTTCATGAATCAAAGACTGGAAAAAAGTTTTAATACAATCTATTCTGTTTTTTTTTGACAAAAATAACATCTATGCAACATTTGTGCAGCTAGGAATGCTGCAAGTACCATCGTATGGTTCTGCTCAGTGAAATTTCTCAGATGCTACTACTGAGAGCTCTGAATTGACTTTTGTCAGATACAAGGATGAGCAGAGGATTCTCTAATTATATCTTTGTGTATGATTTGCACCAATTATGAAAAGTAGCAGACAAGATTATTTTCAGTCAGATGTTATTTATGCTTCAGGGGCAAAGCCAAATTACAACCGTGAAATTCCTGACCACTGCCTGATTTTTAATATAACTATGTGTTTGTTTGTTTAGTGATATATAACACCCTGGTCATGCATCTGATTGCTAGAATGAGGTGTAAGCCAAATCTTTAACTGGGGAAATTTAGAATGAAAGCCAAACAGTCTATTGCACAGGGGCTTAGACTTCTAAGTCATTTAGGACATGTCTAGCCTGCAGTCGTAGAGGTAACATCTTCTGTCTAGGATAAATCAGACTATTCCAAATTCCAAATAGTACCTGGACAAGCTGCTTTGAAATTAGCTCTTAAATCACTACACTGCAGTGTAGAYCCAGCCTTAGTTCCTTTTAAAGATTCACTCCATAATATTTGTCTGTTCCTATACTCTTAGCGACCGGACTTGTCAAATTTTAGATTTCCCAGGTTACATTTTCCATCTGCACTCTCCAAAGAATTAAGCTGTGGCAAATTGCATACTTTTAGTGAATCCTTAAACATAATACATTCTTAAGTTAATAATCTTGGCAAAATAGAGGGGCTGAATATATGAATGATTTTCTGATATTTGTTAAAAGACTAAACTATTCTCTCAGATGTCTGGAAAAGATTTGAATGTTCATGCCTTGTCTTGAATTACTAGTATGAAAAAGAGATTTGCATTTTACGTGAGTTCATTAATGACTTCCTTGAGAAGAAAAAACCACACGCACAGTAGATTTCTGGTATGACAGTACCGAATGGGCGCAATAAGGATTTTGTTGCCTGTGAAGTAGCTTGCTTTGTTAGTATTGCCTTGCTCCTCTTATAATAAGAGCTCTCAGATTTAGGAGAGTAAGTCTATCACTGAGAGGTTTAAACAAAATGAAAACCTGTGATAAAAAGCTGAAGGGAGAGTTCACGCTGCAGATTCTCACTAACACTAGACACTCCTGAAATTGTTATTTACTTCCTTCTTCTGTGGTAACTGAAAGTCAGGATCTTCACTATGGATGCTGTTGGGAAGTAGAAAAGAAGTAGAGAGGAGAAAAAAAGCCTGAGAAATGCTTTATGAAGGGTCAAAGARGAGTGTCTAGAAGAAAAGCATCCAGTGAAGAGATACTTTAAGTGCTTCTGAMGCATAATAAAAGTTTGATGTAAAACAACTACCATTCTTAAGTGTGCTGCACCATGGAAAAATTATTTGGGAGGCTGCCCGGGGGCTTGCAGGGAGTCTTAACATTGTAAATTCAAGCTCTACAGGAGGCTGGCTGGAGGAGTGAGGGAAGCACATATTTTCTTCAGACGAAGGCAAGCGTCTAAGCAGGCTGCATGCTAATGTGACTGGCAGCCTTGGGAAACGCTGAGGTGACAAACTCAACCCATTACAATGACTGGAAATAATCCATTCCCAAAACCTGGGAGGGCAGGAACTGTCCGGGAGATGAACGCCAAGGCTGTGTCTGTGCTGGGGTGTTCAAACCTGCCCAGATATGGGAACCAGATTGTGCTTATAAATTGAGATGATGCCCTGAATGTGGATTTGGCTTATTAAAACCAGTATTTCCCAATGAGTCGGTGGGGCATAGACTGGAAGTTAGACAGGGTCAGGGATCGTTTCCAGTCACAACCTGGAGCCACTCTGTCTTGGAGGGTTGAAATGATTTAGCAGCATGGATCTGTGTCATTCCACATCAGCTGGTTTCAGGACCAGGGAATGTTCTTGGGTACATTTAGTATACAAACAGATGTGGAGCCTATGTTGCTGTGAGGGTCAGGCGTAGTATGAAGCKAAATAACCTTAGGGTCTGATCCAGTTTAAATCCACAGTTTATATGCAAGACCTTCATTTTGCAGAAATGTATTTCTACTTATTATATTTTACATTCAGAGCTTCATCTGCCCAAAAATACAGAGAAAAAGATCTGCCAGTCCAGGAACTAATCAATTATGRTGATATTAATAAGAAAATCAGCTCCAGTCCTAAAAAATAGACCTTAATTTCTTACAGTAGTCCAGATATAATGCAGGAAATTCAAAAAATAGCTGAGTTATTATCAGATACTATTCTAATAACAATAACTTCCTTACATCCTAGCCCACCTTGACCAACACTAAGTCAGGCTGGTTTTCTGTATCTCCAGAGCATCTTCGGAGATACTACAGCACAATGCAGAATTCTCCAAGCTAGAGCTGAAGGAGCACACTCTACAGTCCATGCTATAACCTGGCTTCAAGAGGGACTAAAAGATTGTTCATGGAGGTTTCCTCCAAGGCATTAACATTCACAAGCTTTCCTAAATATACTTGAATTATCCCCAAAATTATTTTCAGTAGTATTCACAGAAGACCTTTCATGTGTAGTATATGCATACTTTAATTCATATGCTTCATATGGAAGCATTTGATAAAATACATATGCAAGTTGTAGTTCTCCAAAATGTACTCTGATGGAATTTATGTTTGCATATGTGTAT
>NW_028185384.1:1932874-1938119 GCF_003343005.1 Rhea americana
AAAAAAAAAAAAAAAAGCCTAAATTTCTTTAAAATATTTTGCATAACCTGCATGACAGCTTACTTTGGAACCATTCAGCATTACAGAACTTGTTCAACTCCATACGCTTTGCAATTCTCTGCTAGAATAGATTCTCGAGAGCTGGAGGGCTAGAATTAATTAATTGGAAGAAAATGGCTGATCCATGGGGTTAATATAGAAAAACGTTAAAAAAAATCAAAGGATAACTTAAAATATAATGCTGACTTGGCAATAATGTGGCCTTTACTGCTCTAGTGTATTTTTTACATTACAGAAAAAAGTATCTCTTTGTTTTGTCACTGGGAGTTACAGCCTGACACTGAACTACATGTCAAGTGATTCTTTCTGAGACAGAMCATTTTCAGTGTTTCAAACACACTTAGCAAGTGAGGATTGGAATAAGAAGTGTATTTGCAGAGAACGTTCAGTTGGATATTCAATATTTGGTACTGAGGTTAAAGTTAGCCTCTGGCTTGGAAGTGCCTTGATGTTTTGTGTATTTAACCTCTATATTTTCATCCTATAAACACTGTGCAGGAAGGGAGGAGAGGAAGCTTCATTTCACAGCCTTACTGTTTTGATATTTCATAAGCCATTCTTAATGCTGTATCCATGCAGGCAAACCTCTGAAAATCTTCAGGCAAAACATCATGAATGGTGATTTCCTTTCCCTCAACAAGCTATTTACTGAATTCACCTTAACAAATGCCCACTGAAGCCTAGATGCCTGACGTTACCACTGGAAAGGAACAGAAACGCGTAAGTAAAAAGACTTCTAAAAGATTTTTCTTTCTGGGAATGCCACAAATTTCTGGAAAGACCTAAAATTTCTTAAGCCACYTGCCTGGGAGTGACCTGAAAAAATCAGTTACACTATCATCACCTCCAGTGTCTGCCTGGCAGACTTTCAGACTACCTCTCACGAGCGGTTCCTCCTCCACCTCCACGTCTCCTTCTCCTTAAGCCCCTGCGCACTTCCTCCTTCACAGTCCCACCACCCACACACCTGCCAYGTTGAAAAGGTAACTGCCCTTTCGTGGTAGCTCTTCACTGACCTACTTTTAGAGCTGCAGAAGAAGGAGTAGAGCAGCACCAATTAGGCCCACAAATTTTTTTCGTATCATTTGGTGTAAAAAGAAGCTTCTAATTAAACATTTGTATGTAATTTCCCTCCTATTATAATATTTCATCAGATCTTTCTCATATTAAACTATCCGATGACTAATAGCAAAAGGGAAGAGATTCAGCTGAAATTTGCCTGCTTTGTTTCAGGGTAGTCCCCAATAGTATCACCACAGTCCTTCTTCAGTGCTACTGCCTCGGCTTGTTCCTTCTACTTTTGGTCAATATTCTAAAAATAAGCAGGAAGCATGATTAGACCCAGCTTAAAATCATTGGAAAAAGTGAACAGACTTCCAGAAACACACCCCCTGCCACCCTTTTCCACAGTGATTAAAGAAATCAACCTCTTTTGAGTGCTACATTTTCAGTGACTTGACTACGTAGAGTTTCAAATACTTTGTGAATCAACATAAGCAAGTGCTTTGTGAGTAACGGGCATTACATAGACAAGGATATAAAATGCTTAGAAGGAAATTGGGCAAAGACGCTCAATGCTATGTTTTGAGCTTAAATTTTTTGGTCCCGGTTCAGAATAGTTAATGCTCAGAAAGCAGTTATTCCCAAGGGAAGTCCAGAAGAAATTCAAACTTGCTTTAAGCTTAATATTTTATTTATTTTGTAGAAAACAGATTAGACATATATTACCGGTGCTTTTTTTTTTTTTTTTTTTTTTTTTTTTTTCTGTATCTAAAACCTGGCTATCCACCAATGATGGAGCCTAGGAGAAAGAAGGAGCCAGGCCAATCCTTTTAGTCTCTCATCTAAGGTTATAAAACATCTGCATCCTGAATCCGATGGTCATGAAATGTGGCATAATCATTGTTCCAGTCTGAATCTGAATGATCATCTCTTGGTACTTCGGATTAACAGTTCTCAGAAAAAGAAAGACTATATTTGAAAAGCAGAAGACATCTTTGCAATTGTTGCCTACATTTTTAAATGAAACTTTTACATGTATAGAAGCAGCTCCAGCAAAGACAAATTGGCTGAAAATGCTAGTGTGAGCAAGCAACTAAAGATGTGTAACTACAGAGAATGATCAGATATGACAAATGTCCTAAGTCCTCTGTTTACTTTAGTATGTAGCTTTTTACTACATCTTGAGCTATATTACAGCTCAAGAAAAGGGGCCTTTTAAAAGAGCTTTACATATTTACAGTTCAGATATGAGATTTAAAAAAAAAACCCTGGTGAGTTCTGACCATAGAGACTCCTTATTTCTCTTCTTTTTTCTATTACGTTTTAGAGAAATCATAGAAAGAACCATTTTCTTTGACATTCTAATCCACATTCATGTTACACGTTATCAAGAGAAAATCTTTAAATCTCACTATACCTAATTATAGTGTCTTTAATTCATCATGCTCTATAAGGTCAGTGATGTCTTTCAAGGGAGGTCAGGTCTTCTTGAGAGATAAAATATCTTAGGTATTTGCAGAAGAACCTTGCTAACAGCAGAAACAATGTCACCAAAGTAGGCAAAGGCAATTTAGATAACTTCTTTAAGTGGTAGATAGCCTGCTCTGTTTTATTCTTGTGAAAATTTGAATTTACCAAATTATATTTGAAGTACTTATTCCTTTTTCATGCTCAGTAGACAATGAAAACAATTTTGGAAATTGTGTAGCAGTGAAAAAAAGAAAGGAAAAAAAGACAGGAAAAAAGACAACTTTGGGAAGTCTAGTAATTTCTTAATGTTCTGTTGAGCATTATGGATTTGTGAGGGCAAATCAGAAAACTTCTAAGATCAAATACTAAGCTTTGATTTTTAATACATACAGCAATAGTATTTTTATATTTGTTTTTTTTTTCAGGTAAAGTTATGTGATAGCATACATCAGCGTGCCACAGTTAGGTGACTTACAAATGAAGCTATCATTTCTTTTAGATAATCTTATCCTATTCTGCGTATCTATTATAGTCCAGGAGAATTACAAAAGATGTATTTATTGATATATCTACCTTTTTACGTGTTTGCTGTAGAACTAACTGACTGAGGTAGACAATTGTGAAAAAATCATCCCTGGTCAATTTTTTCATCTAATTTCTAATGATACAAGACTAGTTTGAAGCCCCAAAGGAGGGAGATTAATAGCTCTGGAAAGCATCTTTGTTATATTCTAATTCTGGATATTTCTGCTGCATAATTTCTATATATAGAAAATTCATTAAAAGTGGATTTGTCAGCCTTTCCCCCGTGACTTATTTCAGTCTTTTCAGCAGGAGTTCCTGGGCTGTAATACAGCTTTTACCCATGCAGTAAGAGCCTGCACAAGGGCTGTTCCCATAGCCTGGCTCTTCCTGAGCATCAGGACTTCAGGTGTGAGAGATGCCAGAGCAGGAAGGATGGTGTAAGGGGAGGGGAAGCCTCTGCCAGCTTTTGTAGCTCCCTTGGTGCCGCTAAGTTTGGATGCCTTTGGATGGAGAGCTATGGGATGGGAGCTATCCCATAGCTGACAAGGGTGGGTGGATACAAGCACGATGGATACAGAGATACCCTGGCTGCAGGCATGAGAAGGTGAACAAGTCCCTCCTTCAGAAGCAGCCAACCACTTGGCTGACAGAGTTGTTTTCTCCAGATGACCTTGCAGCAATTCCTTTTCYCCTTTAAAATAAAGCTTCCTCTCGGCAGGACTCTGCATTTGCCTTCCCTTACAAAGTATCCCTGAAATCCCTGTTCTTATCTTTGACAAACAGTGCAACAGCTGATCCATTGCTAAAATATTTGCTTTCTCAGTAAAGGGCAGCCCTTCTGACCACCAGGCACTGGGCCCAACCTCGGTCTCACATGCGGGGCCCGTAGCTGAATTTAACCCTTTGCATCCCCCTTGAAAAACTCCCATTTTGCACACATGGCAGAGATGTGATCTGCAATCCTGAGACCCCCAAGAGGAGGTGTGTGAGCTGCCTACCTCCTTCTGCAGGCCCCAAAAGGTCAATGCGCAGAGAAATGGGCCAGCACTGCTGAGGGCTGTGCAAGCTAGTTCACCTGGATGTGGCACTGGGGCATTTTCTGGAGCCTCATGATACSCCGTGTTATGTAGAAATTGCCCACTCTTCAGTGACTTGAGGTTGAACCCAGGTACAATTTGGGAAAATATGAGCCAACCCTGCTTAAGAGGGTGGCCAGAATAGAAAAGGAACCTTAAAAAAWTTTTWAAACTTTTTTTTTTTWATTTCTACTTTAAATAAACTGTAAAGGGGCTTCTACTACTGTAATTCATTTCCCTGTCAGCTTTAAAAATATRGCAATGAGGTGTAATTCACATGTACAATCTTAACGCACAGCCATGAAACATGATTTATCTTCATCTCCAATTTAAAAATACTGGGCTGCGCAATTCATTTTCCCAGGTACTTCTAGATGTGATGCTCTCAGATATCTTTTAAAAAATAATTTGTCTTGTAAAAGAAAAATAAAAGGGAAGGTAGAAGCTAATATTTTGATTTTCCTTGGCAGCAGAACTGATGGTAAGCTGCRGAGTGTCCTACTTGAGCTAGCGTTGCCCAGGCTGTTGTGAACTCAGGTACTGGGGCGATTTCTGAGCTGGGGACACACCAGCTGCGACCAAGCGCAGCATTCCGGGTGCACTGCAAATTATTCATCTCCTTTCTTGTCTGAACGTTACCCCTTACAGCGGCTTTGCCACTGTCAAGCTTTAAGTCTAGTGCAAGTGAACATCTCCCTGCGAAGGGCTATTCATTTCCTTCCCAGCRACTGCCTTGCCTGCTTGTCCCTCTTTTGTCTGTTTGCCTTCCGATCCTGACCGAACAAACACGTTTACAGGCAGAGATGTCTTTTCTAACAATGAGCATGAAATGAATATCGTTTCAAATTACTCTGGTAATCACCAGCATTTGCAGGGGAAACATCAGCCTTAGACTCATTCGGTCAGTGGACAGGARTAATATCACGCCACAGACAGGCCCCGTGAAACACCTCATCTTCCAAAAGGCAAATGTTGAATCTCCAGCATTGTATTTGCAGTAAATGGTGTGTGAGCTCAAACATATTTGATTTATACATTGAAGCTTTGAGCTCGGGCTGTTTTAGAATTTCTTTGCACTGCTTCAGCAAACACAGAACATAGACATCTCCCTT
>NW_028185384.1:1938129-1972183 GCF_003343005.1 Rhea americana
TTTTTTTTTTTTTTTTTTTTCTTTTTGGCTAAGTAGATAGTTACGCAAAGACGATCCACAGAAACGTGAAACCCTGGCTCCTGCCTGCCTTGGTGGAAAGCTCTGTGGTGGCATTTGTCCACCCGCTCAGCCCCATGTTCAGTGGCACTGAAGCCTCTGCGATTGGCAGATTCTCCCGCAGATCTGGACAGGCCACATCTGCACCATCCCAGACGAGCGTGCACAGATCCTGCTCGACCACAGCGGTGGAGACACACAGTATCCTCGTACTACGTAATGGTCTGAAGCTCTTTCAGTGGCTCGCTGCAAGGTGCTGACATCTCCGGAAATGAAGCTGCAAATCAAGGTCCGTAAGGGATGTTAGTATCTCCTGTTGCATCTGTAGCCAGCGGGTTCTGTTCTAGCTTGTGTGTGAATATGAATGGGTCCCACAGATAACCCTGCTGCTGCCACGCACAGACCTCATTCGGTTCACAGGCGCCTCCTATAGCCTGCTATTACTTTGGCATCTTCTGTACTTGATGTGCAATCTGCAAATACAGTTTGAACGAATGCTATGTCTAACATGCAATCTCACCAGCACAGATGTGCGTCAGGAGACTGCATTTTCTGTTCCCAGCACACTCAGATACACAGCAGCGATATTTATTGTACAGATACRGCAAAATCTGAAGAAGCCAGCAGARCCAGGARGAAGGATATATGCAGAATTAGGCAGGCTGTAATTATCTCTTCAAGCATATTAACATGACTTAAGTCAGTGGAGGGATTTTAGCCTAACACCTGTGTGTTACTGCACTCTACCAGCATTAACACAGTGGCTGAATGGGGTCCAGACTGGGACACTTGGCATGAGTCGTGCTTTTACAAAGAGCGTGTCAATCCATTTATTTGGACAAAATGATGTGACTGTCTCCTGGATCTGAATGACAGAAAAATTCTTTTGGTTGATGGTATTTYTTCTGCTGGACAGTGTTCAGTGAAATCCCTCCTGGACCCGTAGAGCACTTAACGCTTGCCCAGTCTGTTTTCTTAGGAATGGCTAGAGACCTCTGCATCTGCAGTAATAATTTCTTGGCAACCAGAAAGGCACACAGGAACCATTTTTCTTGGTTATGGACTAGCTATTTTATCAAGCAATATAGAACTGGTTCCTGGGGTAGGATGACCCCAACAATTTGGGTTTTTTTGTTTGTTTTGGTTTAGTTTAGTTTGATTTTCTTTGGAAGGTCTCCTACAAAAGTCTCAATGTTTGCTTTGAAAAATTGCCTTTATAAAGATGTCGGTTTCTCTGTTGCTCACAAAGCCCAGGATCTACGTGGTACCCAGTGAAGCTCTGTCTCAGGAAGAAAGTGGTGCCCAACCTATGTTGCCCCTGAGACCCTTCAACATTTCCTAGATACATTATTGTCAACAGATCCAAAAAGGTTGGGAACCATAGCTCTGTAGTGTTCCTAGAGTGGAATGAGGGTATGTTTGTTGGCACATAAATCTGTATTACTTGCAAAGGAACAGAATAAGATGTATGGACCTCACAGGGCATAGACATTTGAACTTGGCTGCATTAGCACTATCCCCGAAACCAGAAGCACTGATTTTCACAAAATAAATGTGTGGGAATGGATTCTGTTCAGATTAGTGCAGGTTACAAGTGGGGAGTGCACAGTGCATACACACGAGACCTGGCTCTAGCAAAAGGCTGTAAATAGTTGCATGACACAGTGTTGACACATCAGTTCAGCTGCACATGACCTCCTCAGGTCTGGAAGCAGTCCATTTATCTTTGTGTGGTGCTGCTAATAAGCCTKGTTTTCAGATTTGAGCTGTAGATTTGCTAGCCATCTGACTAATACATCTGATTTAAATTTAGATTTAATTCTGCCTCAGCCTGATGAAGGCTTTGAATCATCAGATCCATACTCCACTGAATGGTGCTGTTGTCTCCCATAGCCATGAAGTGTTGATCTTTTCCTTTAGGGAATAGAATAAGAGAGCAATCACAGAAAGTGTTTCCTTTACCTTATTGAAGATGAGGAAAAACCCAACCAAAAATGCTCAGTCTGTATCATTATATTAAGTAGAATTTAATCAATAAGGATGCTATTTCACATCAGCTAGACTTCTTTAGCTTTTCTGAATCATAGAATTGGTAAGRTTGGAAGGGACCTCTGGAGATCATCTAGTCCAACCCTCAAGTGAGTGGCCCATACGGGGCTTGAACCCACAACCTTTTCATTATTAGCACCATGCTCTAAATGCGCCTTTCCTTAAGCAAACAAGCCCTGACTTTCACACTCAGATAGCTATTCTCCTTCCACTAAACACTGTTTGTAGCTCTTCCACCACATACTGTTAGGGCAAGATAAAACTATACGTGAAAACCCAGAAAGGCTAAATATCAGGCATAGGCATCTGAGGTACTTGAAAGCATAACTGATGAGTAGCTGGTTAACAGATAGCCGAGTAAAGTGTGCATAATCCAGTAAAGGAATAATGCAGGGTCAAGGAGATGCCTGGGGCATTGCTTTTTTGATGTGCAGACAGACTACAAATGTCCAAATTAGCTTTCAAAGTTCCGTCATTATTAACGATTGAATTATGCATATTTAAAGGCAGCAGTGATTTACTTACATTCTTGCGATCCGAGCTTCTGAACATCGTGACCCCTTGAGTACTACTYGATCACAAGTGCGTAGTAACCTCTTGCTACCTGTGCTATACTCCGAATAAAGGAACTTGGGTGATTAATGTGTTTTGAATCAATTCTGTTGAAAGTAGGTAGGAATTGAGGAAGTAAGTAGTCTGAGGAAAGCAAGCGGGTCAAGATGTCTGGTTTATAGGACATGCTGTCTCTAGAGCTTGTATTAATACTGGCTAGTGGAATATCCAAGAGTTCATGGGGATGAACAGAAATGATGGTCGGTGGGAAAATCAGACTTGGGAAGAAGAAATCAGCAGAGGTATTTCAGTAAGCCAGCAGAAACACGAATCATTTCCCTGTTTTCAGCTGGTTTGCATTCACTGGTGCTCCCTGACAGGGTGCAGAGTGGCAGGTAACCATGGTAATTAAGGCTAGCTGCAGTTTTGAGAAGAATGAGACAAATTTAGGTATGAATGGTTTCCCATCACGACCCATATGGAAAAAATGATTCATCCAGGAGAAAAAAAGGATCTTAGGGAAAGATGACAAGACAGTAAAGTGCAGGAAGAAATATCAACCCTTCAGCTCTTACCGCTGTTCTGAATCCYGATCTTCGAATTTTGTATGCACCCAGAGCTGAGCCAAAAGCCAAGAAGACTACAGCAGGTTAAAGCCATTTTTCCCAATCTGTTGTCAAGGAGCAGCTGATAAGAACACATCAAGCTTTTGATGGAGCAGTAGAGGGAAACTCTCCCAATTAGCTCATTAGTACAAATCCCATTGGTCTGCTTGTTCTGGCATTATAAACAGAGCCAGAAATGAAGTCTGTGATTCTGCATGTTTGTTTGAAGTTGTTTCCATTTTATATAACTTTTACTGCCTTTTTTTACACCCAATTATTACTTAAAAGAGCCAACTGACACAAAACCTGCAAGAAACGCAGTGTCTGAAGAAAGCGCTAGGAAGTGTGACTGCAGCACACCTTGTGCGGGGCTCCCCACACAAGACTGCAGCTGTTGCAGTGTTTTCACTTAATCCTGATGGTTGCAATTCAGTTTTCTGTGAGCTCGTGTCAGGTTTTATGCTTCATTTTCCCCTCAAATTAGAGAGCCTGTCAGATGTGGGCAGCTCATGGGCTCTACGTGGTTCCCCCCTCCAGGGTGGACCACCCCACATGTTAGCGTAGGACTTCAGCTTTGACAGCCTGCCTGCTCAGTGAGTCCAGATCTTTGGGGTGCTTTGGCCAACACCTGAGAGCTGTGCCTCTGAACAGACCTGACTGGCATAAACCCTTCCGGTGAAATCAGTCAAAGAAAGTTCCTTTCTCTTGCTCTCAGCTCAGATTGTTTTCTGGGCTCTGCTGTTACGAGAGTTTTTTCTGGCTAAGATTACTTCAAGGGGATTTACTGGGAGGCGCGTCACTCGCCTTACAGCTCCATTAGTGTCACTCATTACAGCACAGGTTGCCAGGTCATTCGACGCAAAGGAATTARGCAGTTGAGTTAGTTCCATCCCATTTACGGTTTGCCTGCACGTGGGTCTGAACCCCTCCCATCGCACGTGGTGGCGTTTGCAGACTGAGCAATTAAAMGCCAGCCTGGTTGCTCTGTATTTGTTATATGTTACCCTTTAGCAAAGAGAAGCTTGTTGCATTTTGTGAATGTAGTCAGAAAGTGGTCTCCGACCATGTCCCTTTCCATGCTAGAGCAACCACCCTGATTCACTGCACTTATGGTCTGCTATAATTGCCATTAACAGAGTGTTAACAAGCTGCCAAGGGGAATCCAAACACTTTCCATTAACCAGCATGAGGATTTAAGGGTGCATGTGGAAAATGGAATTAAAAGGATTTCAAATAAAATTTGTGCCTACTATGCAAGTCTGATTATACAAATATTCATTGCAGTAGCCACTTTGCCTTGGGGGGGGAGGAGAGAGATCAATGCACTGTCCTGAAAACGTCGGAAGAATGGAGATGAGCTGTACCTTCTTGCAGACTCTGTGCACGACTACAGCTGCAGCTGCTTCTCCAACAGACTGGCTTTCCCAGGGGAAGGGCCAGTTTGTTACTCCCAGAAGCATTTTCATCAGCTGAAAATCTGTCCTGAGGAAGCCATGTGGGAGCAGTTTCGCTTGTTCCTTGGGCATGCACAGCTTGGGAAGGACTTCTTAAACTGAACGGACAGATCAAAGGGTCTCTGTTGAAGAAGTTAGCAGTAGGAGCAAAATATTTGATAGCCAAAAATATCCTTAGTATAGAAGCAGGAGGGCACACAAGATGCCCTCTAAATTTTGACTTCATCCCAGGTCCCTTCTTTTACCTTGTTTCCAGTAACAAGGATCCATTTAAATTCTTCCCTCTGCAATAAGTCTTTCTAGCTACAATCTTTGTTGCAGATGCCTTGTGTAATCTTGGACAGKTTGCTTCACATGCCTGTGCCAGTTCTGTATAGTGAGGATAACAATTTTGCCCATTTTGCTAGGACAGCAATGCTTGTTACTGTATGTCTGTATGTCTGCGTGCATGTGTGTGCATTTGTGTGTATGTGTATAAAACTAGCAGAGCTTTCAAGAGGGGACTTAGAGGTGTTACAATTTTGTACTGCGAACAATACTGATGGTCCTGCAACTGCCCGGGCGTGCTTGTGTAGCAGTTGCTAACAGTCGTGCTTTTAAGACCCATGATTGGGAAAAACTCTGAGCTACTGTGTGTTAATGACAGCCCAGGCAGAGACACATGCAGGAAGCATGAGACCTTTTCTCTTTGTAACATATATGCAGTCTAGCTCATTCTAAACGTCATTATAAAATCACTCTCTCAACAGCCGCTTGATGCCACCCTAGAAAGAAAATGCAAGGTTCCTACTGCACAACTAGCAATCAATATGCAGGGATTCACGCACCAAAATCAAGTCAGCAGGAAAAATCCCAGGAGTATATTAGCTATTTGCAAAGCTCTTGCATACAGTTACAGATGCCTCACCCGGTATTACCTTGCACGCACACAGCTGCCTTAGCTGCAGAGCTCTTGGTGTGCACAGCTGTGCCTTTTGGGCACCCTCCAAACGGCCTTCTAAGTGCTGCATCTCTCAGCGTACTGACGCTTTTGAGCTGTGTCGGCAACCTTTAAATGGCTGACTTTGCTCTGTAGAGATGCTAGCCAGGCTTTCGGGTCCCATGTTTGATCTGAAATCAGTGGCTGTGATCTGGGAACATGAGGCACAAGTGCAGAGACAGCTGTCTGTCAGACATAGGTTACTAATAGTGTCTGAACCTCTCCATTTCCAGCAAAGATTCATAGTATCGGTTAGCGTGTTTCTCAGATTGGTCGACCTTCAGCAACCTTCAAAACTCTTCACTACTGTCTTCTCATATATTCCTGTGCATTTCCAGCACTTGATCTCTTGAAGAAATGCATTCTGAATACAAAGATGTAACAAATTTTCTCTGGGTCAAGCTTTGGGTGTTCAGGTATTGGTTTGTTTTAATTGTTAGCATGCTTTCATGATGCATTTGAGATCCCAGAAGAGGTCTAGACCGAGTCAGGAATGTAGAGATACTGGAAGCTGGATTTTGCATCAAGTTGTTACAGAAGACATGCCTGAAGTTCAGAACTAAACTTTGAAAAAAATTGAAGTGAAGGTGTATATGGTAAAGGTGAATGCGTTTGTACTCAGACCTCCTGAAAAATTGGGTAGAATGGGTTTCATGAGGAGAACACACCAGAAATCTTAGTTTTAGCCAGAATCATGTTACTAGTGGCCACACACCAAAGTTTTAACCTGATAAAAACCAGTACTGGGAATGGGATTTATTCTCATCCAAGGTGAGCTATTTAAAGGCTGGTGTCTAATCTGAGCTGGTGATCTGGGCTCCTYCTGTTTTCCATGGTGCCTGCAGGAGGTGATCTGGCCACTTTAGATTTGTGGAATTTTTCACTTTGTGGGAGTGTCCACCTCCCTTGCAGTGACTGTAAAGGGAGTTAAGATGTCTGGCTTTCGGAAGGCTGTTTCAGTCAACTTTCAGATGGCTCAGGCTAGGTGGGATGAACACTGGCTTTACAAGTCTTTATAGTAATTAAACCTGTGTCTCAAGACAGCTTGAAACTTAATGCATCTAGGTGAAAGGATAATATATTAACCTTCTGTACTATGTAGATATCATTTTACATCCCTATTAAAATTACATGGGTATTTCATTATAAAAAAAGAGAAATGTTATACCTCTGTCATTATCACATGCAGGTTCTTATACCCACATTTCATGTTGGCGATTCATATATAAATTATTACAAAATTAGCAGACCAATTCTGTTATCTGATTGAAAGTCAAGGCTGTGATTCAACATTTGAGAAAGCTGTGGTTTTCAAATGTGATTCCTGCTGGCATCTGGAAGAAAGGAAAGAGATGCAGAAATTTTACTGTTTAACCTTTCTTTCTTTTCCTCTTCCTTGGAGGTAACTAGGCTGGCAAACTATCAGAACTAGACAGTGCAATGCCAACTCACCACGTGTGCATGTGTATATATATATTATATATTTATATGTCTATATATATACGTGTGTGTGTGTATATGTGTATATATTATTTATGTATGTAAGCAACCCTACCGATTTAGACAGCATTAATTGCATGCTTGGAGATAAGGGACATACTAGTACTTTACTGGGCTTGCACCTTACTGTTTTTAAGGTTATGAACTTCTAGAGCTGAGGCAGAATTAGCTGTGACACAAAAAATTACAGTCTGTTTCTACGCTTTTTGTGACTTGACTATTGACTGGGATGATTGAAGTCTGATGTGTTTATTCTTCACGATCTTTTGTTCTTGGTACTCTCAGGAGTATGGCAAATACTTCTCCGTTCTTAAGCATTTCTCAGTTCTTCAGGGTATGTAATACTATATCTGAATGAACTCTACTGGAAATATGAAGCACATCCTTTCACAGCACACTTAATTGCTTTTCCTCTGGCTACCAACTCTGGCAATAAAAATACCTTCAAGACTCTTTTAATCAAGCAGCATTTCCTATTTTGTTAAATAAGATCCCTTGGAGTCCCTAACATGGCCTTTCCCTATCCTGTCTCCCCTACAGAGACAAGGTTTTCTTTGTTAACATCTTGTTGTGATAACTCTGAAAAGGAAGAGTGACTGGCTTAGCAAAGCCCACAAGATCCAACCAGAGCAAACTGGGTTCAGCAAAGCCTGAGGTGTGTCTTAAAGTGCAAAGATCTTGCTCCTGCTTAGGTTGGCTGTGGAATGGAGATGGAATAACACAACAAGGGGCATGATCAGCCAGCATTGCCCTGTACCTTACAGTCAGCTGAGCACCATCATCCAAAGGTGTAGGTGGGCCTCCAAGCTGACCCAGCATAGCCATTCCTATGTTGGCAAGGCTGCTTTGTTTCCTGTTGGAGGTTTGTAGGTGGTCACCTCTGAATGAATTTACCATAGTGCTGGTAAAAGTGTATTGAAAAGTTTTGATGCTTGGGGCAGAGGAGGAGGGGAATAGAAAAGGTGAAAGAGGACACATTTGAAGTGATGAGAAACATTCGTGACTGTCTATTATTTTAGCACAGTCTGTTCATGTTGAGAATCTACTTCTGAGCACCTGCTGATGGCATGGGACACAGCTCTGCATCTCTTTGTGCCAGTTGGCTTTTCTCATGTTAGCTAAACTCTTTTTAAATAAGGAATTCAAGCATACTGCCATGCAAGCCAAAATATTTTGCAGTTAAATACCAAAAATAAAAACATGGACAGGAATGCATCCCAACAGATTGGATGGGACAACAGCAAGAAACAGGTTGTGCAGGCAGGTTGGAGAAGGTTGCCTGCTTTCCCCTGCCTCAGGGCTACCCCCTGGTTTTGTTAGTTGTCATCTAGTGAATTCCCCATCATGGACTAGTGGATCTGCATGTTTTTATGCATTTTGGGTCTTGGCCTCTTGCTCAGCCCTCGTAGACCCTTTCCCTGTCTGATCCCCCTTCTCAGAAGACAAGATGGGAGCGAGGGAGACAGAGGAGAAGTAAAGCCTACTAAGTGGAGAACGCAGCATTTCACCAGAGGAYGATGCTGTTATCGGTCTGTAAACTGTTTGGCATGAGTTCGTGGTGGAAGCTGCTGTGTCAAATTCAAGCCTAGGTTTGCTGCAAGGTTCAATTCCCATTGCATCTATCTAGTAATGAAAAATGGGTCCCAGAGGCATGAAGTGACTTCATCGGTGCCTTCAGACRGCAAAGGGAGCAGGAGAGGTCGTCAGAGCGTGCTTTGCACTGATTCAGGCCAGTTGAGCTAGCCATTGCTCCAAACTAGTCTGTCTTCTAGCAGAAAATCAGAAACCGCTTGTCTACTCCAGCTTGGGAGCCAAACCAAGAGAGGTGGGAACTTTGAGCTGCACTTTTCTGAACTTCTAATGTCTTTGATGGGCCTCTGGCCAGAAACACGTTCACTTCCAGCTGTGCCCCCATACTACAGGCCTTTCTGTCCACTAGCCRTGCCCCTGAAGGCCAGGACAAGCCAGATTGTGTGGTTTCAGCATCCAGACTGCTTTTTACAAATGTTTATCTGCTTTAATGCCCAGAGTTGGTGATTTTATAACTTTTTTTATTTTATCTATACTTTCATACAACATCCTAATTGTTTGCCTTCTAAAAACATGGTTTCTTTAATTTAATCTTGTACTGCAGAACATTTTATGAGATCTTAAAGAAAGTTCATACTGTGCATTAATTTCTTTCCACATAATTGTATTTATATTTCAACAAATAGACTTGAAGTACGTTATTATTCTAAAATGAGTGCTAATGGGTTTCAGCACTTTCATGCAGCTAATCGTGCATTTATTTCACAGCTTTGATGGCTCACAAAGACTTCCATTTCTTCATTTACATGAAACTACTGTGAAGGATAAATTAAATGGCTGCTTATTTCATCTACAGATTTTTTTCCTGAAAACTCTACACAAACAGTCCACTTCTGTACAACAAATAATTCTTTTGAAAGATGCAGACCCCTGTCAGAATGACGGTTCCATAAATGAAAAACACAAACCTTCATCAACACCCCCCATCTGAAAAAACAAAAATACCAAAATATTGCTTGTCTTTGCATCATATCAGCACGTACAAATTAACATGGCTATTTTGCATAGCAGGGTGGATGTCAATTTGCTGCAATTTGCTTTCAAACAGATTCTCAAAGGGCTACAGAAGAGGGAGGAAAGCAGATGTCTGAGAGAAGGTTGTGCATTACCCATGAGGAGCAGAGACGCTATGATCTGAAGCTGGTGTGAAATAGGGCAAGTAATGTGCTTAGCCCTGAAGCCCATAAAGTAACTCTTTTCTTGTGTACCCATGCTAGGCATCCTGAACTCTGTCATCCTGCAGGATAGGATCAGCAGTGGTGATCTGAGATTTGCAATTGCCTGTGACTGCYGTGAGATGATGCAAGGCAGTAAAATACCCTCTAGATGAGCAGGTCTTAGGTGCAAGATTTTGCCAATGCTTAGGTACAGAGGCACCAGCTAGGTGGAGGGAAGGCAAGGGAGGCATAATGTGGGCAGCATCCTGGATTAGTARCTGTAAGGCCAGGTTGGTGACATGCCAGCTAGGACTAACAAGGGATAAAAAGGGGATAGAGAAGGCTGGGAGCCTCAATCTGTACTTGTCTGTCCCTGAAACTCCCTGAACCATCCATCYCTTGCTTCCCTTCCTTTCTGTTCTGCCTTCATAGCTGACAAGCTTTGACCAGCTTTGGGCTTTTGTTTTTGTGTTTGTGCAGTGTCCAGGGCCAGCTGTCTCAATCCCAACTAAGACAACTAGCTATGACTAATAAGAGACATGTGGAGTTTCTCCAAGGGATAGTCATGCCAGCTGACAAGAAGAGGGTGTCCTTCTATGGAAGGACTGACCCATCTCATCCCATCTGGACCTAAATGTCCAGGCAGGCAGCAGAAAACAACCAAATCAGCTTCTCGTTGGGTGAGCTCTACAATACTCTGCAAGGGGTAGGGAAATGTTTTGTCTGCAAGGCCTTTTCGGTATAAGCTTGCATATGTCCTCCTCGTGCCATCAAATCATCTGGCTTCCCAAGAGAKGACCAGTCAAATGCTATTTTGATTGATTGTTGAAATGGGTTTTAGTCTGGTAGCATACGGTTACCTGGTTTGAGCTGTCCCTTTCATAGTTAGTTTTCTTCCATGGAAATGAAATATTTTATATCAGATAATGATTTTTTTTTCTTGAAGAAAAGTGGAGAGAATGAATTAATCCACAACAGCATTGATGAGGGGAAGAAAAGTTAATTGAAAAATGTAATGAAAACACTGAGCTCATTCCATCCTGTGTATGCAATGGAAACATTGATATTGACAAAGAAAAATTAAAATTTGCTACAGAGTTCGAACACACTGTTAATATATGTATGATGATAATGCACAGAATCCTTGGTAAGGAGCCTTAGGCACACGCTATGCTTACGCAAATTTTTATGGGAAACTGGCACTGTTAAATACCACACATTCTACTTTTCTAGAAAACTGAGCCCAGTAAACACTTTGGCCCAAGTTCCACTTAATTGTAGGACTGTTTACATGCCATCAGGAGGGATATAAGATCCAAAAAAAGTGGCAAGCCTGCCTGGAAGGAGGAACTTTTGTGAAGGAGACAACAGCTGTCTCATGTCCCACTGGACTTGTTTTCCTGTGCCCAGTGGGACCGTGACCAGAGAGTCACTGCAGCACAACGTAGACCATTTGACTGCTATTCAGTAGCTCAATTCAGCAGAGCCTTTGGGCTGCCGCGAAAACATCAAGACACCAGATGAAAATGTGGTAAAGTAATCTCTGTCCTCTCTCTGCCTTCTAGCACAAGCTGTTGGCCAGGGCTAGAGAAAATAAAGGACCAGAAATTAAGCAGGGTGCCAAAGCTGCACCCAGAAGCTCTCTGGGTTTGGCTTGCACGTGCAGTTACATGAACACTGAATGGCTGCGTTCGTTTGGGGCTTGGGTCCAGCTTCATTCGGTTCCATTAGGCTCTTCCTGAGATGCTGACCTCTGGCCTCCTCTCTGGGCTGCGGAGAGGAGCAAGCATGTTCGGAGCGAGTCAGGCTGAATGGCCTTCTGTCTTCTGTCGCTGCATTAGCAGTAGCATGGATATAACCCAGCTGACTAAGCCTCTAAGTTAATGCTTGATGTTAGATTGTATTTACCAGGGTCTTCACATATGAAGGGGCTTTTGTCCTCAGAAATACCTCCGCCTCCAGTGAGCACCCTGGTGATTTTGTTCCAAATGTGTGATTAGTGACTATCTCAATAGCAGGAGAAGCTGAAGAAACAGGTCGAGCCTCGCTCTGGACGCTTGTGCAATCCAGAGTCCTGGGGCAAAGTGCCCACTGCCCTCTCAGAGAGCACGAGGGCCATAGCACCCACTTCGGTCATTTTACRTCCTCACACATGCAAAAGTTGCAGAGCCACGTCAGCATGCCTCATCCRTCAGAAATGACTGTCTGAAACAAGTCTCTGGGGCTGTAGTGAAATGATAAGTCACATTTCCCACCAACCATAGCCCTGCAACAAGAGTTTTTGCTTTCTCACTCTAAATTAGCTTTGAAGCACTCCTTTAATCTTCAGTATAAAGCATCATCATTGCTGGTTGTATGACTGTGACATAGAGGGAGATAAAAGCAATAAGCCTTTCTCCACACAGCCTCTCTCATTGACTCCTATAATATCTGAGTTGGATATTTTGTAACCCTGCCCAATTAATTTTGTGCTCCGTGACTCTTTCTGAACACAATGTCTTAAAAAAAGCTCTGCTAAGAAATTCATTAACTTTACAATGTGGTTGGACTTACTCCAGCCAAATTATTACGTTTCTATAGTGCTAAAAATAAATAAAGGAGAGCACTGTATAATTGAACCAACCCACCCACACACTGCAAGATTTCTTTCTGTATGGAGACCAAACCTGGTTAATCTGCACCGTGCAATACAGTATTTCACATGATTAATACATAATAGAAAATGTTTCACATTTTCAAATAGATTCCCTGAAGGTAATAAGTTATATGTCACAACTGCACATTTGACAGTTGACACTATGATAGGTCGAATCAGTGAATACAAAAATGACAATTTTTAAGCTGTAATGTGACTGTAACATTCTGACATTGCTTTGGCCAGTGATTTCTCTCCAATCTGCCTGTGCCTTTTGCCTATAATCTATGAACGAGTAATTGGAGAGCCTCTGTTTGCGGCATTTGTGTTCCACTTGTCGTCGCTGCAAAGTCTTTCCTCTGCCTTGAATGCTCTCGGGTGTCAGGCGGCGTAGCGGGCGATTATGCCCCCCGTGGCAGACTACTTCCATTTCCCTACAGCCCCCTTCAAAGCCTCTGCCTTTCGTTTCTCCTGTGCCACTGCAGTATAACCGTTACCTGTTTAATCGCTTTGGCTTARTCAATCTATTCTATGAAATCATAGGATTTCTGGCTTGTATTTCCAAAGGAGTTTAAGGGGGTTAGGATCTCATATCCTGTTAAAAAGAAATGCTCCATAAACGCCTGATCTGCTTTCCCCCCTCCCCAAATCACAGCCAGGACGTTCACTCTGCCATGCGGTGTATCAGAGRTGCCATTTCACTTGAACAGATAGTTAGTGTAATGACAGATTACACTCTATTGTAAAGAGATATAACATGAAAAAAGAAACCATTTTCTCTGGGCTGCTATTCTTTTTGCCAGGCAGGTGGGTGAGAATTAACCAAATCAGCGCAATGTATCGATGAAATGTTCATTTTTGACTCCAGCCAAGTATCTTCCAGTCTAGAACAGAACTATCTGTTTTGCATTTCTGACTTTCCTGCCTCATTACTTCCAACTTGACTAACTGTGCACCTGCAGTTGGCTTGATATTTCTCTCTAATTTATTTTTAAAGTAGATATTTTTTATCTAGTGCTCTATATAACTATTACTCTATTAGTCTGTGCATCTTCCATTACTGATTATTCCCAATTTATATTAAAATTCATTTACAACCTTTTTTGGCTATGGGGCATCTAATATTCAAACTATTTCCAGGTTTTGTTCATATTTCCAAATTTACATTTCTGTTCTCAGTCAGTTAGGTTGACTACTGCTATGAGCTCTGGGGAAACTGCTTTCTAAAGGTTATGAGTGTACATGCTACTGTTCAGTGCCATAGTCTGTTTGCACAAAGCACACGCAGGGAGAGCACAATCAGAACCTTTGAAACATATTTATTTTTCAGGTCAGTGATTAACTATCTCAACTCCRCCGATGTCAGTGGATTTCCAGCCTGGATTTACCTAGCTCGGTACAGAATTTCCATTACTTTTTAATTATATGTGAGTTAKTATTTTCTACATGGAATGCAGCAAATTACTCCATGGTGAAGACTCTAGATTCTAGCTCTGCTTTTTTCTCTGGTATATTGTGGGGGGATGCTTAGGAAGTCATCCTTTCCTGCTGCAACATGACTTGCCTTGAATATTTTGTTATACCTGTTAGAGCCTTGGTCCCTAAGTAGTAGCGATGCTGTGATTCTGAAYGGTCTGCACCTAGAAAGTGATGGTGTTCTTGATGTAAATTGTCATCCCCAACTCCCATCATTCCCATTCCTTCCTGAAATGGGGGATGTCCAACCCGAAACATCTTTTCTCTTTGTAGTGGGGAAGCCTACTGTACTTTAAAATTTCTCCCTCTCCGTATTCACCTATCCACCTGGAGGAGCTTTGTGCCGGATGGATTGCACATAGTCCAATATGAGTTGTCACCAAATGCATTTCTTATGCTCAAGATTTTTCTTATTTTTCAGTGATGCTCTTGCRTTTCATTTCAGGAAGGACCTAACTGTCATTTTTGTCTCCAACCARTTGGAGGACATCTGACTCATTCCTAGCAGGGAGTCAGCAGAGAGAAGCATGTTCCCAGAGCCAGTTCTGGGTGCTTTCCTGAGCTGGTCTGTCTTCAGCTGAGCCACAGTTTTCAGTTTCTTTCTCTGTACCCTGTAGGACATTTTGTCTAGTTGATCCTTCAATTTGCTGCCTTCAGCAATCTAACTCTGCACATAGGAGCAATTTGGATCATTCACATTCCCGTTTATCCTTGGCACTCTGCTGATTCTGGTGGTCTGCATCCCTCTTTCCTTATTTTTCAGTGTCACTGGACTGCAGTGCCTCCCCAGTGAGATCAGAAGCTCAAATACGGTTGCCTGGCCACATACCTGGAGGAAAGCACTCAARAATCAAAGCTGCTTTCCAAAAATCAATGATAAGAAGAACTTGCTGGTTCAGTTACCTCAAAAGCTCAAGATCAGCAGTCTGCTCGTAAGAACAAAACCTGGAGGTGCTCAGTCATGGTGGAGCTGCAGCCGCCTTTGAAGTTTGTTTTGCCGTATTCCTCTCTCAGACCTCTCTTAGCACCACTCCTACTTTACACCAATATTTGCTGCTTATGAAATATCTTCCATTAAATTTCTGTTTGTTGAGGTCTTYGCTGCTGTGTTGAAAATACATAGCAAGACAAGCACTAGCTGTGTATACAAGTTAAAAATCAAATGAGAAACTTGGTCCAAGCACAGTGAGAACAATTAAGTTGTTAGAAGCAGCAAGTGAAGGGAAAATAAAACAGCCATCAAAAGTTTTTATCTACTTTACCAATATGAGCAATCAATATGAGCAGAAACCTGGAAAAAAAAAAGTGAAAGGTAAGTAATATGGCAAGACAGAGGCCTTGCAAATTGTGATGGATACTCTCAGTTTTAAACCCAGCTACAAACTCTATGTTTAGGTAAAATATCAGCACAGATGCATAACAAGCAGAAGGTGAGATAATACTGTTGAAGAGGAAGCTTTAATATTGTAGRGAGGAATGGGCTAAAATCATGCTGCGTTATAATTCCCTGGACTTCTAGAAACTACTGTCTCTGGATGTCAGAAGTGTCATCGGCTGCCTATATGCCAGCACAGAATACAGAGCTTGACCTGTAACGCAATCCTGACAGATCTTTAGGCTTTTCWCTAGTAAGTCTTTAATGCATGATCACCCCCACACAACTTGGAAGTCTTATATACAATCAAAAAAGACAAATTTCCTCAATAGTTCTTTGTTTATCTGATGTCAGAGTAASAGTTATTGCAAAAGGGAAGAAAGTTGCATGTGATTCTACCGTACCTATTAGCACCTGAAAATAAGCTATCAAAGAAATGGAAAATGGAAAGAAATGGAAAGCGATGTTGCAACAGATCTTTCAATATGAAGAATAATATCCATGTGGCCTGGACTGAGGCAAGTTCTCTTGGCTATTAGAGAGGGCTAGAATGGGGGGAAAAGAGAGAGAGAGATGGTGATGGTGCAGGATGTTCAAGTGTTGAAAGAGTGAAAAATGGGAAATTTTGAAAGAAATGCATCTAGGTTTTCTGAAGACAGCTCAGGAGGGACAGTTAGTGCTGCATCCCAGCCACCTGACATCAASAGCCAGCCCACTTCTTTGAACACAAGAGAAACCAGAGTCTACTCAGTCAGAGACCTGCTTTTCATGCAAAAAGTTATGTTAAAGTAATATTTAACCCATTAATATTTTCAATGAGCTTGTTTTGATTAATAGACCACACCACAGTTCTGCATAATTTTAAGCATTTGCAAAGGTGAATGATTCAMACAGGTACTGAACAACCTCTACATCATGCACTCAGTGAAAAATGCTTTCRAAAACACAAGAAGATACCAAAGAATATGGCCAAGGCCCTTTATGCAGTCCTGTTGACTCAGGAAACCCTTCTAAAAGAGGTAGATGTTAGAAGGCTACAAACAGTTCGGGTTTTGCTCAAAGCTACTTTAATGCCCGGAGTTGTGAATCATAACAAACAAAACCCAAGTCTGGTGCATGGAYGAAGGAGAAAGAAATGCTGCTGCAACACAAATGCAGAAGAGGCTCAAGTCTAATGCTACAGGTCCAAGTAGCCGGTGGTAATTTGACTGGTACTTGAACCAGCTTGACAACCCAGGCCCCATGGACAGAAACTGGAAGTAAATTTAGGTAAAACTGTAAATACTCAAGACTTCTCCCATTAATGTAAACTCATCTGACAATGAAATATGACTATGGTGCTGAAACAGAGTATAACGTCATAGCAAGTTCTTAAAACGATATAATTTACAGGTAGGAAGGATAACTCAGTTCTACTCAGAGTGAGTGCCCTCATAAGATGGTGTCATGGATGCATCTTCCAGAAGCAGCATTCTCTCCAGATATGGGGAAATACTCAAATCCATAGGATGGAAAGGCTGATAAACCTCCTGGTATATTCAGAATGGCATATCAAGATCGAGAGGAAGCGCTATACACGACCAGTCAGGCAACAGCACTTTCCAGTTGCGAAGGTGCAGTGCTCCCAAGGTACTGCTTTTTAGTTGCCTGGTTTGTAAGCGTGGAGCTGCACTGCCCAGAGCAGATGGGRTTAGAAAGGGCTTGTCAACAAACCCTCCATTTAACACTTGCAAACCTACATGGATATCTATTTCAAATAGTCAAAAAACAGCCCCTCCTTTGTAAATACCCACATAGAACATGCATACAACTTGCGATGTGGAAGGGGGGAGGGTTAAAATGCTTTCAGTTATCTGTTCTGACAGCACAGGCAATACTTTTGCTCCCCTACGTTAGGGCATGAACACCCGCTGTATGAGACAGAAAGCAGCAAACTCGCTCAATGCCTCCTCCCCTAGAATCTCGTTAGAAAGAAGGAAGAGGGTCCTCCACTTTCCTGTCCTGTTCCTCCTGTTTGGTCTCCACTTGAGCCCTGCTGCTCAGCAAATCTTTCTGTTTGAACGGACATTTATCAGCTTTAATTAAGAAAATGTTATAAAAAGGAAAAAAACTAAAGGCACTTTTATTGTTTTTTTTCCCCTTCCRTTCCTCAGCTGCTGCTGGCGTTTATAAGGACAACAAAAGCTGTTTTTTCAGTCTTTTGTATTCAATGGAAACATTCTTTACTGACTAAAGACAGAGCTCAGAGAGCCATTAAAGCAAACACTTTATGTAAGCAATCCATGGGCAGAGACCAACCACAGACCACCCACTGAACAAAAAATGMATACCAGGAAATCACTAACAGACAAATTGTCAAAATTCAACACTTCTATTTTTTTTCTTGCAAATATTTTGCCCAGTCTATTTTAGAATCAGATCTGTCAGCAGTTCCCTGGGGTCTTTCTGTTTCTTTAGATTTGCTATGGGAAACATCAACATGTGGAGTAATATCTTTAATATACCGCTTATTATACACAGCCCCCAAGTATAATGAGCAAACGGTCTCTGTAATGCTGGGCTGCTATTCAGGCAAACTATCTATAAACTGGCAAGCAATTTTTTGGGCTGTCAAAAGACAAAGATGTCAAGCTGATCAAAGCTCCTCTGTTAAGCTTATAAATATCCCTTATTCTAAGAAATCAGAAACACCCTGGGAATGAATGTGTAATATGGCAAAAAGACCCATATAAGCCAGGCTGCCCCCAAACTGCAAAATAATCAAAAGAACATGTATGCAGATGTTCTGCTTCTTGCACAAAAATAAAGGAGAGCCAAGCAAATGGAGAGTAAAAATAAAACACCACCGAGGGCCAGTGCAATGCAGAATCATTTTATAGCAATACACAAAACTATTAGTCAGATAAATATACTTAATTAGTTGTGCCAGAATCAGGACAAAAACAACAGCTTTGTTGCCTACTTATTTTCTAAAAGGCTGTTATTGTGGTCGTATTTTATTTTGTAGAAATTTTCTATTGTATGTGCATTTTTGTGTTCTCTAAGATTGAGTCTCAGGGGATAAGATGTTGCACTAGCTTCAATGCAAGTTATAGGAGTATCACCAGCTGAATGTCTTTTGCACTATTTCTAAGCATTAACATTGAAATTCAGAAATATTTTAGGCAAAATGATTTGATTTCTAAAACAATGTCTGTTATTACTTATATTGACTTAGAAACAAACAAGATTTTGGAGAGTTTTGGTACAGTCATTGACAGCAAGGGTCTGCCCACCCAACGGTGAACCACRGATTCTCATACCAATGTCCTTTGGTCCATCTGAGTGTCTTGGGATCTGATGCCATTTCTTTATTATCACTTAAAATCTTCAGTGATGCAGCATCAGCGGGCTTTAAATCAGACCAAGAAAATAGCCCATAGATATACCATACATCTACAAATCTTAAAATTCTCAGAAAAACGTCTCAGGATATGGAACACAGAAGGAAAGCAGGACTGCTGTTAATGCCACTGGTCGACGCTGATATTTGCAGAGCTGCACCAAAGAAAACAAGAAAAGCAATACATAGAAGCAAGATAGTAGGGTCCACAAAAGAAAATTGGAAGAGACTTGATGGCATGGGTTCCCTGGGGTGTCACAGGTTAAGCACTAATAAAAGCTAAGGATTTATGCAAAAGTTGATTTTTATCCACAGCTTATTTTAAAGCTCATTCCAGATGGGCTACTCCTCTGAATAGAACTTAAGCTGGTGAAAAAGGGGAAAAGGAGAAAACAGCAAATGTGGACAAAAATAACAGGTGAGTGCCTACCTGACATCAGTCTGGCTACAATCCCACTGAAAAAGAGCTCCTATTTCCATTAAACGTTGGCAGGGCACAGTTAAGAGACTCAGAGAGGAAGCGATGATATGGTCTGGCCATTTAGGGTTTGGGCTGATGTCGACCATCCTTGGAACATCTTGCTTGACGCTGTTTGGGCTGTTTAGTTCAGTGTAACATGGGACAAGAGTCCTCAAGTTTCCTCTCCAGCTTTTTCCTCCGCTCATTGTCTCGTAATTGCTGGTGCCAAGTGAGACATCTCATTAATCATGAAAATATGACAGACAATATGACAGAAACAAGGAGGGAAGTGGTCTAATAACATTTGTATGGGAACAGGCTGATATTTGTGTCTCCTTCCCACGTTAATTGCTCCTGTGAGCAATGATATCACAAAAGTAAGTGGATTAAAAGTGACCTTGAATCCACACGGGCTGGAAATAAGAAGAAAGTTCCTGACAGGTAGGGAAAAGAGTTTCTGGAAGAGTTTCCACTACTGATGGGAAGGAGAAGAAGGCCTAGCTATCCTTATGTCGCACTTTGATGCACTAAAGAGGGCCTACATTGAGTAATCTGGGATTTCCCTTTCAGTCTAGTGATTTTACGACACAGCTTGTGGTCAGGATTTAGTATCATGCCCCGGACMGTCAGCGAGATGAGCGCTACCCCACACCACGCCTCGTGCCTGCTGAAGGATTTGCTGAACATGTTCCTAAGTGTCAACTAAGGCACAAGCATGTGAGCGTCTGGAGGAGTCTTATTTTTATCTAAACCACTTTCTTCACCTCCAGAGTACAATACGTTGTGACAGAAGTCTTCTACTCAGAGCATTGCCTTGGGCCRTGTTACTTGTATTGAACAACCTTCCCTTTTATGCTTTTGGCATAATATTGCCAGGACTGATCTGGTAAGAGAGATGTTAAGAGATACCTAATGCAGCGTGCAGCCAGCCAGCAAGTACTTCACTCCCATTTCGTTCAGGAGAGCACCTCAATGGCCTTGAACTGCTGTTACATCATCTTCTGTGACCTTCAGCTGGTAAACATTAGTTCCTCGCTGTATTTTCCGTACCTAAGCCTAAGCATGCTGGTGAATTTGGTTCCAGTCTGGCAATGGGTTCCGGACWAGCAAAATAGCTGGCCAAGTTTTGAGTATTTAAGAAGAGGTATTACGTTTATAGAGGTTCATTCCCTGAAGGGGCTGTACCTGTTTTTCTTCCTTTCCTTTAATCCCAGTAAGTGTGACTATACACATGCAGCAATTACATCCAACAAATGGGACATTCCAATTTGCTTTGAATTTTGCCTGGTCAGGCAGTTATCCAGACTATATCATTCAAAGTAATGACAGCRAAAGAGATTAAAAAAGAAAGTGTAAGGAGGAGGATGACATTTCAGGAGATAATTGAGGAACYACGAGTACGTTCATTGAGTTTGACAGGTTCAGGCTAAGAGGCTTCTGCCCTGTCAGGTGTGTAATTTCCCACTTAACCCTTCACATCTCACCTCCCCACCCAGTCTCACAGCAGCCAACCGGAGTTCCCAAATTACCCTAACTGTGCTCTGGGTAACAAGCTAATGCCTACCCCGATGAGTTAYTTCGGGTGAGGGATCACCGGTGATCACAAACAGAGGAAATTCACCCTTTCCCAAGTTCCTGATGCAACGCAGGCACTTAAAAGCAGATTGACTCAGACCCTGAGTGCCTTCCTAAGACACTGGTTCTGCAGATGGCTGGTCATGCACCAGCAGCTGAGTATAAAAGCCCTGACTAAGCTTGATGTTTGTAACTGTGTGRGGAGGGGGTGGTTTTTCGTCATGGTTCTGGCCTTAATTATTGCTCTGTGATTAGAGGTCTCTTTCTGAGAGATGAGTCCATTGCAGCATGTTTACTCTTCTCGTGACTTCGTAGAAGCTGGTTCTTGCCTGGTTTCTCACTTCTCCAGCCATGCTGTTGTTTTTGCTTCTCTGCTTCTTTCTTTCTCACCTGATGATGGTGCCTGATCTCTGTCTTAATCAAAACTTCATCCTAACAATGATTTGAGATAGCCTTTTCTGTAGTTGTAGGGATTTTCTTTCCTCTTCTATACCTAGGCAAACTGTCAGAGTTAGTTTCCACTGCCTCATGCAAAATCTTCCTGTTCTTTCTAGTTTTTGATCAGTTGGTAAACTGCTCTGTACCTAGATGTCTTCAGTGGTAGAGTGTTTCAGATTGTACTGCTGAATCCAAAGTGCCTGTGGGGTAGGGTCTGATGAAACACAATGATTAACAGTTCTGATACATTCTGGAACTGTTAGTGCACACCCACCATGCAGCTATATCCAAAATATTTATCAGCAAGTCAGCTGGAATGGTTGGCATTTATAGCAAATCACTCAAGTCTGTGCTTCTTGAGTCTTTGCTGCTCTTTCAGTGCTACAGAAGGATAGAGATTTCAAGGTGATAGGGAACTTAAGTAATCTGAACTGTACATTGACTTTAATTGCTAAGTAAACTGAAGGGATAATACAGAGAAATGAAAGCTGACTTTCATCTTTATGAGTGCAAAAGAGCCCTAATTAGATGGATTAAATCATGTTTCAGTCTGTGGTAGGAAGGAACACTCTTCTATTCTTATTGAACATGCAACCTATGTCTTATTGCTGCTGTTACCCCTTTCCTGCGCTCGGTGTTATTTAGTTGGACGATTTGTGCGATGAGGCTGTTGGATTAGTCTCCTGCCCAGCTGCTGGGTTTATTCAGAGAAGTACAGGGAGCTGCTGATTTGAGTGGAAGAGATGATTTGTCCTGAAAAAGTCTTGCAAATTACATGAGAAAAATAAGTTTAATATATGCCCAGCATCCTCTGCAATAAGAGGAAGTCTTAACAATTTCTGTGTGCTGATGATCCTTGACRAAAACTCCCAGATCTCAGATAAGCCTTCGAAATAAATCTGTACACAGAATTATTTAAGGCTTGATCTAGCACCATCAAAATGGAATGGCAAGAATCCCCCTGATTGCATGGTCTCTGCATCAGGCCATCTGTGCTAGACTTTTAATCAGCGATATGGCTCAATAAATTTTAAATCCAGGAGCCTGTGATTCTGATGCTTGAAATAACTTGATGACCCAGGAGATCCTTCTAGCCTTATGCTGTTATCATTYGTGCTCTTCAGGGACAATGGACTTTCCCAACAAGCTCCCCTGACCTAGGAGCAGTGTTGATTTGAGCCAGCTTTAAGGTTAATTGTTATGCACGTGGTTAACTTAGTAAATTTGGGGTTGGCTTCCCTACATCAATTATTTTAAAGATCACGTTCCGCTTCCATGGCTACCTCTTTAATATGATTCTATTGCAGAAAAAACAAGCGTCAGCAAATGGAATCTGGCAAGAAATGAATCAAATAAACTTAAAATAGTGTTATTATGCCTACATTAAATTTCATTTGACTGCAGCTGTGCATCTGAGAATCCTATTGTTTGTAGCTAAAAGAGAAAAGAATTGATGACATCAGCAATTTACCTCATTATATCACTATAGGATGATAAATAATATTTTTCCCAAGTCCCTCTGAGTTCATCTAACGTGGTTTTAAAGAGTATGTACACCATATTTGTGCTTAAAATTTTCTATTTTCAGAATCTTGGAGAGCTGAGGCAGCAGGAGATAATTTGTAGGACAGCTTGACACACTTTTCTAACACTTTTCTCACACTTTCAATATTGCTGCAATTGTATTCTTGCTTCCTACAAGGTACAGAATGAATGTTGTATTGGAAACTTGCTTGCTGAGCTTATGCCTCCTCAGGACAGGGCTTAYGAGGCTGTAGGATGGAAACGTTCCCCTGCGATCTGTGAGGTTTTGGTCGTTGCTGTCAGCGAGAGCAGGACTGGAGTGCGGGAAAGGTCTGGGGAGGATGCTCAGTCACACGGGCTCGTTCCCACTGGAGTGTCCCTATTCGGTATGGGATGGTTCTGCGTAGGGTTGTCTTGTTTTCCCTAATGAGTCCTGTTGAGCTACTTCTGTTCTGGACTGATCTTAGTTTAGGTGTCTGCTTGATTTTCTTTCCTTTTTTTTTTTTGGGGGGGTGGGGGGTTGTTTTTGTTTTTTTGTTTGCTTCTTTGTTTCCATTCAGCTCAAGCTTGGTTGGTCTTTCCCCTTTCCTCGAATACTCCAGACCTGCCTGGTCCTGCTGCAGGTCACAGGTGGGCTCATGCTCCGCACAAGTATCTGAGCTACAGCCACGCAGAGCAGAAACTTGCTACCACCTTAGCCTGTACCTCCAAGCTCTGCACAGGATTCATGGTAAGGATCACTTCCATGGAAACCAGTATTAAAAAGACCAGGCTGAGGATGCAAAGGGGCTAGATAAAAGTGTGCCCATGCTGAGGTGCTCCATCTCTTCATAGGCTGTTAACCTGATCCAAAGTCCATCAAACTGATGCAGGGTGCRTTGAGACCAGACTGAAATGTCATTTTGACATCTAGCCTCACAGTGAGCCTTAAAACCTCAGACTTTGCTGAAAGCTGCCTAGAAACTTATGTTCACCATAGAAATTCCTCTTAGTTAAATTCTATGTGACCAATRCATGTAACCTTTCAAATGTATTTGACTGATCCTTCCCCTCAAATGATCAGGAATTGTTCATTTAAAATGACCAGTTTCAAATGCTCAGATTGCCTCTTTTCTTTAAGTTCTCTCCTTTGCAAAATTGAAAATCTTTGGCTAAGAAAGYAGCACATTAAAAGTAAGATTAACCCTATTCCTTTCTTTTCCTCTTTCCTCCATGTCCCTCAAACWCTTTCCTGAGCTGGGATACGATAATAAACATGTTATGGAGAAGAGTTTCCAGGTGAATCATTTTCAAAGAGATCTCTTTCTTGACTGGCCCAAATCTTCTGCTCACTGCTTTCACTGCAACAACAACTTTTAACTTGTTCCCTACAGTCAGGAAATAACTACTCTTGACCTCCCTCTTCCTCTCCTTTCTCCCCTCCCTTAGGATAGGGGACTTCCTTCATCTTCTGGTGGCAGAGGCAAAAATGGAGGCAGGGAGGCCATGGCTGGATTTTGGGCTGTTGGCCAGACTCAGCAATGCCCTGTGTTAGCAGCAGCTGACTGTGGCCAAGCCTAAACAAATCCATTTGGTATGCTGCGGGATTTCTCACCCCAAACCAGCAACCCCGTCATGGAAAAAGTCTTCGCTTACGTTACTGGGTCCCATCTTTGAGGGTGGGAGTGATGCTTGCTCTTCCCTGTGACGTATAGACCAACTGGGCTGACAACGGGAGCGTGTTCTTGCTCTAGAGATTTTGGGAATTCTTGAATTGGGAATAATTCAGGAATCAGTAGTTTCTTAAAACCTAGAATTAAGTTTTCCAAACAGATGCACTGTATTTCCTTACAGACTGCAGCTTGGACTTTACTATAACAGCGGTCGTTACTCCCTTGCTTTCCAAGAATTAGTTTCTAAAAATTCTCTCGTGTTTTTTTAAAATATATCCCATTAGGTGTCCTTTTACCTGAATCAAATCCAACTTTTCTTAGAGCAGAATGGTAAAAAGAAAGACACACCAGAGGCTGTAACACTTCTACAAGATGACGTGCGAATATAACTATTTCAGGCTTTAAACATGTGTTTTTCTCTCTTTAGTCTAAACAATTTGATATTTCTTAAGTCGTGAGACATCCTGGATTTTTAACAATGTGCAGTACAAAGAGCTTTTACATTTTYTTTTCAAACGAGACTAAAGCGTGGAAGCAGCAGCTTCACTTTCCATAGACACTTTCATTTTTGTTAAAGGAACTGGCAGTTTGTTTTCCTTAGCAAGCTGCAAACCCTTTTTATCAAGCTTGCATGCCAGCAGTGAAAGCCTAGGAGAAAAACCTCAAACCGTTGCTGAAAATCGCTTTCAATTTTTGACAAAAATGCAAAGGGGGGGGCATCGAGACAGTTATACTCTCTGAGAGTGCAAACGGAAGCATTTATAAAAGAACGTGGTGAAAACGGAGTGATTTCTGCCATGAAAAGCTGTGTTTACTAGTGAAAAGTGTGAAATACAGTGCTAGAGGAGATTCACAGCCACTCATAAAAATGCCAGTATTGATGTATTAAGTGAAAAATTACCAATTTTTCAGGAATCCCATCTGTGTAGTTTTAGTTTCCCTCATTTAGGAAACATAAATAAACAGACATCGACCCCTATATATGGRTGTATGTGTGTGCATGTGTATATATATATATATTATATATATATATATATGTACATAAAATTTATGTGGAGAAAATGAGTTTTCTGCTTTTTCCATTAACTCAAAATATATTTACCTTCATTATTGTTCTATTATTGATTTCCAAACTGCACATTTCTCACTTCCATGATTTAACTTATTGTGGAGTTAAATTTCTTTGGTCTACAATTCTTGTTAGAAGTCAGGCTGTTTTTCAATAAAATAGAACCCTTTCATTAAGGGAAAAAATGCCGCCTCACCCACTGATCATTGGTTTAAGTCCCAACTAGTGCCAATAAGCAACGACCTCCCTTAGGTACAATGATTTTACTTGACTGGTACAGGCTCTTCTTTAATCCAGAGAAAATTAATTTCATCAATTAATGCATAAGCATGAAATATAAATCTGAACAAAAAAGGTTGCAAAAAATGGACCAAATTTCAATAAATCAAAATATTCTCTTTGGATTTGATGTAGGGCCTGGGACCTACAGCAGAGTTCAGTGCAAGACTGAGGCTATGCAAAAAGTCATATCTATGTGATGGACAAGAYTAAATGAACTTACTAGATTAAAACTGTCCCATCTAGGGTCTGAAAATATCTGAAGCAAGAAAACAACGTAACAGAAATGTGCTGGAATCTTATAAAAGATAGTMAGGGATATGGAAAACTAATCTCCACCTAAGAATGTAACTTAAATCCTCGAAAGATTGAGAYTGAGGCTACATTAGTGGTCTAGTGTCGCTGTATGGTTAATGGATGGAGGTAGATGCCTACCAGAGTTTAACTCGTCCTAATAACTTRGGTACCTCTCTTACTCCACTGACTAGAAGTGAAGCCTGGAAGATCAACTTAATGTAGCTGTCTAATTTGGAAGAAGACACATTTGGTGAAAGAAATACAACTACTTAACTCTAAAATGAGAATGATTGTATCTCAATAAATTAAGATGATAGCTTCTAGACAATCTGTTCTAAACTGAGTTTAATGAGAAATTAGAAGAATCACAGAGAGAACTTGCCTGGGTCATGCTGAATGTGAAATGAGTATGTCATAGTTGTCATTTTTAGCCTGGAAAAATCTGAAGCTGTGGTTCTACATTCAGCTTCTGTGGACATGTTTGTTAGCACCATCTGTTGCTTTAATAACAATTAATAATTTTAAAGCTGCAACAAGAGGCCAACATGAGCCATGTCCTGATGGACACTGAGGCAGACTGGGACACCAGGTCAGGGTTGTGTGGCCAGCCACAGGGTTTCCTCCAACAGATTTGAGGTTGTTGTGTGTTCCTCTGATTTCCTTGCCCTCCGAGAGGCAAGGCTTATGGGTCCTGTACCATGAGTTCTCGGAGACCTCTGCAGAGTGAGGAGCTGCTGCCAGCATCCTCAGAAAGGTCAGATGCAGCTTTGGATTGACTGACCAGTGATCAGTAGCTGCCAAAATGTCCATACCCAAATCAAAAAGTATCAGGAGAATTGATCATTTATAAAAGAAAAATTTTCATCCAGTTAATAAACAAATCCATTTTAAATCTCRTGTGGAGTGCCTTTTATGCAGAGAAATACCTTCATGTGTAATTTTAATTGTAGMAGTTTGATCCTTTGACAGCAAGAATCAACGGATCCTTGGTCTCTGTTGTGAATAGTACGGGCTACTGAGGCATGTGTCTGCATCTCCTCCTTCTCTCACCATATTCTGTGCATTTAGCAAACAACGGCTTCAGTTTTGTGCTGCAATGACTTGGAAATGCTTGAATTACGTGCCTGCAAGAACTGACCATATGGTGATGTGCAAAGGTCAGTGTGGTCATACTGGTGTAAACCTTCCACAAAAGYTAGCACATCCAGAAGCACACAGCTGGGGAGATGGATGGGAGGGGAGAAAGCCTGAACTGTCCTGAGATATGGCTCCTTAGCACATTGCCTTTCACCAGCTGAGTACCAGTAATTAGCCACCAGTGCTCTCCTCRGCATCCCCTGGGGACATCAAACCCCATCCCTTGCACCTTGAGGGAGGTGGGCCATGTCCTGCTGAGCCACTGAGACTGGCCAAGACCTTGGGCATGGTCTCTTACCATCCTTCAACAAGCCACAGGGACCTCAGGGAATAATTGACARCCACACCGAGGCTGCGCTGTCACTGCATAGTTTTAGGCCTGCTCAACTAATTCGTTGAGCAGATTCGTGCACAAATTCATGTTGCTGTTGATGCTTGCTTTCCTCTCCTACAGACAGGCCATGCCTCTTTACTTTTTTAAAGCAACCTCTGGGTAAAAAAAAAATCACCAGGCACCAGCTGAGCTGTGATAATTTCCTACACACGTCCCATTAGCCTGCAGCAAATGCGAGATAAATGAGCTAGCGTAGCCGCCTTCATGAGCTTGCAACACAAGTGTTATGTGGATCAGGCTGTGCAAGGTAGCTTCAAACAGGGAAACAAGGTACTCGTGTGGCAAAGCCCTGCGTGACCAGCCTCTCTAGTGAAAGCGCATGGTGCATTTTGAGTTTGTTGCATTATGCTGTTTATGCCACTAAATCCAGGCGTAGTTTCAATTTCTGAATCTGAGACAGCAAACAGTTCAATTATTAAAATTTCAAGACTGTAGATGCTTGCCTGTACTGCACGGATCGTGGCAGCGGCATCTGCTATGCAGCATTTTGAGCTCAGCATCTTTCAAGTTCACAAAGGCAAAACCATGTTTTCCAGGCTTTTCTGTCATATTATTAACAGCATTTGTATATGTATCCAGTTTCAARTTCTGCCACTGATATAGAGTATTTCTTTACATTGCCAAGGCTTTCATGCACAAGTTGTTTTTGTTTAATCTTCAGACTGACCTTCCAGTCTAAAGCAGTCTTGCATTAACTTTCCAAAGGTCATATCTGCAGTGCCGAGTCAGTGACTCTTGCTGAGCACCAGTATATTTTCTTATTGAATTCTAGGCCCTGATTATACTTGGTTCCTTTTGCCTAAGATTAACAAGGCAGGTGGAAAATCATCCTTGCAGAGCAGCTGACAATTCTCCACAAATACTATAARCAGGAATGACAGATGCATATAGATTTTTGTTCTAGCCAGTGAGGAGAAAGGATGTGCCATGTGGGTCAATTTGGACCACTGGGAGCTCTGTGAAACAGAGCTGTGGAGTCTGAAGTGGCCATCTAGGCTTCTTGGTAGTCAGTGGGCAGAAGGAAGCACCTCCAGATTGTCTCACACCTGAGACACACACCTTAGCAGGGAGAGAGAGGAGATAGGTYTACTTCAAACAGGCTACCTTAGTGTCCAAACTATTCAAGATGAAGGAAAGGGAACAAAATTACTTTCTTCCATCTAATCCTCTGCTAAAATGGGAAGTCTTCTGTATCCAGATCGGATCCCTTCCTGACGCTGAAAAAGGATTCAGCATCTTCAACCTGCGTCAACTGCCAAAATAATTGTGGTGTGGATGTCAAAACAAGTGCAGATACAGTGAGATGTTCAAGACCATTGCCTCGCCAGGAGCCTGTGATATGGAATAACTACTGCAGTTCAGTCTTACATGTGCTCAAGACTTCTCCAGTCACCTCTGATCTGCATGGTGCCTTCCTATTTTGGCTGCTAATCCACGGGTRTAGGCTACACCATTACAATTGATACTATCATATCTGCCGCTTGATGGGGCTTAACCACGATGGCTGTGTCATCTTGAGTTAATGATATGGAGCTTTCCGTGCTGGATAATGATCATATTTATCACTCACTGTGCAAAAAGATCTTGCTATCCTGAACCAGCTATTTTGAGCTGGGTTTACTGTTATAGACCTGAAGTTCTTCTGCAGGCGATCCCTCTGTCCTTCCCACTTCTTGCCAATGTGTGTGTCTGTACCAATGGAAACATGCTGTTTACCTGCAAGTGACCTTCTGCCTGTACAATGTCTAGGGCATGTAATAGCACTAAAAAGAGAAGGATGGAAGCAAATGGCTGGGAATACTGAGGCAGTTGCTACAGCTCCTGATATGAATACAAAAAGAAATTAAGACCTTCATCATTTGGTATGCAGTAGATACACCACACAACTAAATCAACTTCATTCAGATTGCATCATGTACCTGCATCAGTCCATACCAGCTCGGGATTGATCTGTATCTTCTCTAGACTGCAGAGTTAGTTTAATTCTTACACCTGTCTAAATCAGGTGTGACTCCAGAGCAAAATGGACTTGCATCACTGCGTTGAATGGATGGTCAGGCCTGCATCTTACTCCTACTTCTACTGATCTCACACTGGGATAAATCTTGGGTCTCAAAGTCTGGCCTAACACTTGTTAAATTATCAGAGAAGAAGAAAGAGAATATTTCTCAAAACAAAATCCAACATCTGAAAAATAAGAGATCTTGAGCCCTTTCATTATGTTATACAAGTTATTTTACAACACTTTCCAGTATTACATGTAGTTTTTTATAATCTTTGATATAGTTAGACTCTGATGCTGTTCCCATAAACTGAGCACAGGAAAGCAGCATTAATCTCATGTTCCTCTTCCTTCCTGTCAGAGAAAGCACAAGGTCTTTTTTGTCTCCACAATTCCAGAGAGCAGAATTGCAAAAAGAAGCCAATTCTAGTAACACTTAATAGAGGTAATAGAAGAGGAAGAAAATGGGAAGAAGCACAAGGAGAGAACAGCAAAGAGGTTATATGATAAATAGATTTGTCTAGTGAAACGCAGCAACTGGAGGAATTTTCCATTCTCTTTTATTAAAACTTTTTGATTAAAACAACTCCAATAAAATCTGCAGTGGCCGTCAGCAGGGCTCTAACCATTATATCATTGTGGCCAAAATTAAACACTCCAAAAGTGTTTAATTCAACACTCCAAAAGTTAATCCGAAAGGTTAAGCTGTGTCTTTGATTTTGGGATAATGCAGGAGGGTTGGCCCCTATAAAAAGACACATCATACTGATATATCTTTCATGGATTCTGGCCCAGCTGCATGAAGTTAAGTCTTGTTCTGTAAGTCTGCTGACCTTAAAGGGGAATTTTAATGCAAATTACGACCTACTCTTCAGCATGTGAAGGAGTCTGGAGCTGGCCAAATGTTAGAGTCGTTAGACTGTATCTTGAGTGATTTCACATAGATGGCCTGGTTACCAAATGAGATAATCCCTGGAAACAAGAGTTCTGATCTAATACCATTTGGCAGTTTCTGAGTTAGCCTTAACAGGCCTTGGACTTGGTCCCTGTGGAGTCCAGCATTTATGATGTAGTCTGCTAGGAAAGAAAAATGGAAGAGATCCAAGATTTACACCAACTAAGAAAGGGGGGGGGGGAAATAGAAGGTAACTACCTGTTCTCTGGGAGCATCACCTCCAGGGGATCTGATCTTCGCCTGACAGAAGAGGATGCGAGGCTTGGAAAGGTCCTTCTGCTTCACTGTAGGCTTGCCCATGCTTTCTGCAGGCACAGCACAGCAGGACTCTGGATGAGCTGCACGCTCCTCCCCTTGCTCCCACTCGACTTCTCCAAAAGCAGCAGAGTAAACATGGAAGCGATAAATATGTTCACCTCTGAGTGGAGGTTATCCCGTGATGAGCTCCATCCCATGTCCCACTACTGCTCTGCAAAGTGACAGGTTTGCTGCCTGCCCAGGCTCAGCGGCGGCAGCTGTAGCACTTGCAAGAATTTGCAGCCCATCTGGGACAACACCTCCCTGTCGGTCCAGAGCATCTGCAATTCCCTGCTGGAGGAGCAGGAGTGGGAGCAGGGCCGGGAGCAGCAGCAACATGCTGCTCCAGTTTCAGGACCATGTAAAAAAGCAGAAAGTAACCCAATATTCCCTTGAAAAACACATTCCAATTCACTTTCGCCATGTGTTTCTTCCTCTGCCCTGGCCAAGGAAATGTGCTCTGCTTTTTCCAGTGACTTTGCTCTTACAAGCTGGTGGGTTACGTCAAGCTTATTTTTGTAATCAGTTTCTATAAAGAGTGTAGTTTAAACGCATACACACGAAAAGAAAATTAAGTGGAGCCCATGTTACTATGTTTATATTTAGACATTGCAGACCCACAGAACAGGTTGTTCATTTTCTGCAAAAATTCTCTTTCAGACAAATGTATCCATATCTCTTACCCGGTGAATGATTAAAACCACAATCCTGCAAGCAATAGTTGCCCTACGTATCTACCAGGGCTCATACAAAGCCACAGCTTGTAGCAATGATTACAGTCCACTCAAGGGAAATAGCCTTTATGCTTTCTATTTGCTTTCTCAAAAAGGGAATGTTTTAAGAAAAAAGGAGCATAGGCAGTGTTCCCTGTGACTTCTTCGTTTGTTGTGGAATATATGTCTTTAGCCACCATGTGGAGAGTCAAACCTAGTGAAAAATCTGCCCAAGAGCATAAAAGCAAAGGATTTCTAGGACTGTTCTTTCAACATGAAAGTAAGAACTTTAAGGAAGAGTTTCTTTAGGAAAAGATTCTCCTCAGCGGAGCCTGAGAGCTGGTGGAGAACTGATTGCAGCCCCGTGATCCTGCTTGTACCGGTGAAAGAGGAACCGTAGAGGTATGAAACATCATCAGCTATTATTACCACTTTTCTTCTATTGTTTCTATTTATGAACATGTGAGATTTCAGCCACACCCATATTAGATTTTAAAATATATACTTTTTTTTTTTTAATAGAGATTTGGGTTTAAGGGGAAGGAACGGAAAATCCCATTAGGTTAATATTGATTGAGAACTTTTTAATATAACTTCCCCTGCCTTATGGATTCCTATTTAAAACTCTCCTGGATGTATTAGAGCACAGCATTGGCCAAGTCTTTTAACTGAGCTTAGCAGAGCACAAGGTCTGCTTTAGACTGACTGGTGTCGCAGGGACGAAGCCCATCTAATTCATAGCATGAGAGGCAGTCAAATACATTCATAAGCATTTCAGTGGAAACAAGTGCTCAGATTTCTGCCTACAGATTTCTATGCAAAAAAAAAATGCATATTAATTCACACTTTAAATTGCTTACTCGCAGTGTGATTCCTCTCACCTAATTTAGCACTTCTCACCCAGGCTGGCCCATCTGTCAGTGGGCACGTCCCAAAGGTGGGACAAGTTGCCTTCCCGGAGCGCTTTTCCCTCCCTGCTGGCTACGGACACTGCTACAGCTAGGAAAAATGAAGTCCATGTGAAATCCCTTTGGGTGTGGGATGTGCAACCGCGTGGCTGACCAGCGATGCAACTGCAGTGAAAAATCCGGAGACTGATTACGTGCAGGCAAGTACRATGCAAGCAGCTCGCTTCTAGTACGTGCAGGACAAATACCATTTTGGCAAATTTTTAAGTTTTGCCTACAGTACAGGTGAGAAAGGGACACATTGTCAGATAAACTCTTCACTGAAAATAATTTCACAAGGAAATGAAAATTAATGCTAATGCCATTTTTATATGAAATCTACTTTGCCAATTTGTAATATTTTCCAAATTTCTCTTTCTAGGTGAAGTCTGAAAATGCCTGCACTATAAAAGTATATATATATATATATATATGTATTGTTTTGACATTTTTGAAATGAAATGAGATGAAATGTTTTGATAGTTCTGCTTTGAAATTGCAAAAAAAAAGAAAAAAAGGCAAAAGGAAACATTAGTTTTGATTGAGAGAAGCTAAATAATTCAATATGTAATTTGGAATGATTTTGAAGAGGGATTTTAATTCAGAAAATAATTTAGAAAGTTTTGAAGCAGTCTGGTACATTTGAAATATTGAATACTGAAACAGCAATCAAATGTGAAAAATCCTTTTTTTTCACAATTCTACTCTGAATAACAATGTATTTTTAATTGAATGGTTGTCATACACTATTGTGGTTTTTTGGTTTTAGATAAATATTTGTAGTGATGACTGTATACTGTATACACACATTATAACTATTATAACAAACAGAATAGTGTGGAAAATGTAACTGTCACGTACATGCACATGAAAGGTCATAGGACAAAATACAGTTTTCACTTCATCAGTGCAAACAACTGTAGCTTCGTCTCAGCTCTCATGTCTTTATGGGCTTCTGGGCTCCCCAAACAGCACATTGAAATTCTCCTCACAGCAGCTGAGAAACGGCAAAAGGAACTATGATTTCAAATGCTTGATTTTTCTTTTTGCTTTCCCAGTATTTGACAATGGAGAGGCACTGACAACTTATCTATGTCTCTTGCTCTTACACAGCCACTTACTTATCTGTAAGTGGTATTCGCCTGAAATCCTGAACGARCCAAAACTACAGCACTAAAAAGTTAGTGTGTGATTGTTTGGGTCTCTCGATTTTTTTCGTCTTGCTTCAAATATGTCCTGACAGAAGAATGAGATTTTGATGCAGATGATTAATACTACCCATTTCCATTTAGGTAGAAAGTATCTGTTTATTCATAAGAGGAAAAAAAGAATTTTAAAAACAATCAAATGAAAAAAATCTAATCTTGTTAAAAAAGATGACTTTTCTGAGTTTTGTGTAGGGAGGAGAATCAGTCTGAGAAAACAGGAGCCTCTGGAAAGCAACCATTTCTGAATATCCAGAATATCCAGGTTCACAAGAACCTCTTTTCCCTTTACTCCTCTA
>NW_028185384.1:1972236-2097759 GCF_003343005.1 Rhea americana
TTGTGGAAAAAAAATATCCTTGAAGGATTAAGCCCATTTTTCAAGCAGCGTTTCTATCCTCCCAGAAGGTCTCAGCTGGCCACGGCGTAACAAGGTTTGGTGAGGGATAAGGGAACACAAAGGAAGAGTTGAGTATCCCACCGCGATCACGAGGCCTCTGAGTTAGTGTTGTTAGCAATTAAAAAGAAAGAAAGAAAGAAAGAAAGAAGGAAAGAAAGAAAGAAAGAAAGAAAGAAAGAAAGAAAGAAAGAAAAGAGCCTTGTCTCGGCTTTTCCGCATTGCCGTAACAAAAGCGCGCTGTCCCTGAAGAGCTCACAGCTGGTTTCTTCTGCTGTTACTCACGCAACGCGCCTGCCGAGTGCTGCGTACACTACATCACCTTTCCACCCACGCGGTTTACGCTAAGGCCAGGGAAATGCTCGAGCTGGGCGCGGGATCATCTATCAGAAATCAATTCTACGGTCTAAGTGCAATTCATCATTGTATGTTGTACATCAGTTCAGGTTGCTCATTGAATCAAACTGAAACTGATATGGTCTTAAGCAAGACTGAACAAACAAGATCATTAGGCAGTTAAGGAGATCATCAGAAACTCGTTTTGCATTGTTAAAATTATTGAATTAGAATTATTAAAACTGCTGGCAAAATTCAATCCCTTTATCAAGCTAGGCTGYCAGCAGACTCCCAGTAGTCATCAGAAACTGGGAGGCGTGCAGCAACCTCAAACGTGAAATAGCAATAAGCTTTATCTACTCCTTCTCATCAAACCTTTTTGTATTTGTAAAATCAGTACTAATGAGGCACCGCGGCAAAATTCATTGTGCTTCACTACCTGGAAGTTTTCTATAGCAAAGATGAAAGATATGCTTATTGGAACTCCTTTTGGTTTTGTTTAGCAAGCATAAATGACATTTTTTATTTAYTATTTTRCTAAAGCAACATCTTATAATACACACATAGTTTTCTATCTAATTACTCTGAGTATCCAGAGCTTTGAAGTTGTCCGTATAAATATCTCTGAGATTTAACAAATACGGCTTTTGATTTCCACCCRAGGCAAAACAAACAATTTTATTCTCTAGCGTGGATGGATTCTGAGTTGTGTTTCATGCCAGGAAAACTTCAGAAACAAAAATTCGTATCCAGCTGCTCTCTGTAGTGCAGAAATTCAAAAAGAAAATAAAACAATCTGTAATTCAGAATTTATTGGCAATTTTCTAGAGCACTTATCTGCAACTACATGTACAATCAGAGCACATCGCTGTTTGGTCTGGAGGCCTTAAGAGAAGAGATCCATATCTGAGAATGTGTGAATAAATAAAAGCTGTAAAACGACCAGCAAAAACATTAACCTAAGTAGGACCAGAGCAAAGTTAACCAGACAAAGCAAGCGAATTCAGGCATCTCTTCTGATTGCAAGCAAAACCTGAACACAGCTGGAGAATAATGGAACTGTATTTTTTTTTCTAATGAAGCTTCTGTTTCTAAATCACAGTAAATATTGTATTTATCATTCTTTGCAAAATGCTTATAAAATACAGCTGTGTTCTGAATTCCCAGCCAACAGAGCTTGGCCATATTATCCGTTTTAAACAGATGTGGTTGTAAATATGCTTGCTGTGGCACCTTAATACGTTGCTGGGTGGCTGTGGAGATGAGGCCAGCTGTGTTTGCTCACCGGCTGAGCTCTCCAAGCAGATGTCCCCCCTCGCGGGAAGGCAGTCTCTCGCAAATCACCACCATCAAGAGGTGCCACCAGACAGGGCTCACGGAAAAACATCAGGACATTCATCATCTTAACATCCTCTTTTCTCACCTGAAAGCAAAACTCTACCGGGGCTGAAGGATCAGTAAAGGGACAGATCCTCCCCATGCTTACTCCAGGCTCAATCAGGGGAGCCTCAACTTYGGTGCACCCTACGGTCGTGCAAGTGTGGCATACTGCTCTTCCAGCTCGTACAGCTCATGCTGGCRGCAACTTGTATTTTTTCAGCTGTAGTCAGACCATTTTGTCCTCCTAGACTCAGGCCAACGTGACAGAGAACTGTGCCATAATTCATAGTGGAGGACAGCAACAGGATCGAGGAAATCCTGATTCCCCCCCGAGTCGATCTTCTGACCCCTCCRCTGTTGCCTCTTCTTCCCTGCCATCCTGCAGGGTCTCAACTAATAACTTGTGAGAGGAACCGTGCAGGTAAAAATCTGCTGTATTTACTGAAGTAAGCCTCTAGGAAGGATCAAAGCAAGCAAATAATTAACAAGCCATCATGAAACTACTATGTATAAGAAGAATGTCCTCTGGCGAAACCAGGAATGTTAATACCACCTATTACCTCAAACACCCCTCACAGCGTCACACTGTTCAATTTGCTAAATGAAACAGGTAATTATCATACAACAGGAACAGCCACTTGCCAGTGTCCTCATTCTACTGAATAAATGAGAAGTGGTTACTCCATTTTCCTTTCAGATSGTTAATGAAAGCAGCACCGAGGTAAAAGAGTCCTGGCAATTTAGGAGCTTCCTGCCKCTGAGTTTACTCTTGCTTACTGGATTTTATTTAATCAGCTCYAATTATTTTTAGCAAATCTTAACCTGTTCACATTAGMGACTCTTCCAAATTAATTAACAGAAAAACTCCCTTGTTATTCTCCARTAACCATTCACCCTCCTCTCACAAGTACCCACACAGAGATTAGCAGTGGTGTCTGTTTGCTGGATGCTTTCACTGRGGCAGGTTCTCTTTCCAGTGTTAAGGAAAAGGACACTTAATTATACTGCTGGCTCAGCCCCTACGCTGTTATGGAGCCTGCGTTTTAAGAAAATCTTGAAATCAGTGTAGAATTATTGTCTTCATGGATAGAAACCAGAAAAAGTCTYCTGCTCTGAAGAGACAGGGCAGAAAAAGTGAGCTAAAAAGACATGATAAAAATTTAAAATATCCTGGTTCCAGCTACCCCCACACACTAAGGTCTTCTTTAAAGAGGAGKCCCTCCAAAGTCCCCTTCAAAACAATCACTCTTTCATCCAGCTTGGTTTCATTTCCACCTTAACAACTCTTGGCTCTGTGCTGCATCTCAACACTACCAATGAACATCTCCAGCAACCCCCTCGCTCATCTGACCTGGTCGGCAGTTGTATTCTCAGCTCCATACCGTTTCCAGTATCATTTCCTACTTCCCGTTACCTATGTCTCAGCAAACAGTAGCTGGCCCCATGCAGGTTCTGCTGAAACACGCAGGTAAGCTTGCAGGATCGTTTGCTCCCCTATGAATACTGGAGGCTTGATAATGACTCATCCATAACTAACCTGACTTTGGCCAGACTTAATAAGAAAATAAATAAATAAAGCATGGGGAGGAAATGCTAACACGGTTTGAAATGTCATGTTTCATCCGTCTTCCAGGCAGATGAAAAAGGAAAGTGAAGTGGGGACTGAAGGTTGCGTTTAGCAGAGTGCTCACTGCCGATGTGGCCGTGTGTTACTCCTGTGACTGCACATACCCATGGAGAGCCATATGTGACAGAAATGCAAGGCAGTGTAAACCAGGAGAACATCCTGTGGGAAACTGSCCTTGTTGGCCTACGTTTGCATGACGTTATTACATCCATTTGCCAAAGCATCAAGTGAATTTGGGAGGTTGTATCAGACTGGTGTGTGTAAAACCTTTATATCAGGTCATCCTTCCTACTTGCATCACACATCATCTATTACAGCTATCTCTTAAAGTCCTTTAGAAAATCRAGGCAACTATTTTTTTTATCTCCTTGTGACTTTTTGGGGCAGTGGCTTTGTTATCAGATAGCACCTTGATTCAGGCATACAGTCCATGCAAAAGTAAATTTTCCCAGTGAATTCCTTGGATAAGATATTAGAGAACTTTAAGCACATGGCAAAGTCTTTGCCAAAAAAAAAAAAAAAAAAAAAAAAAAAAAAAAAAAGAAAAAAGAAAAAAAAAAGTACTCAGATTTTTTTCAATCATCAACTAAAGTGAGTAATCTCCCTCCTGTTAGGAAAATTTTGGATGGAACCAAAAGACACATGAAAACAGAGAATCATAAGGGAATCTGGGTTTGTTCACAAACTGAAGAACAGGCAGCAGCAGTCAGTGGTCAATTTGTGTGACACTGAGTTCTGCGTAACGAGGATTCTTGTGAAGTAGGAGACGGGACTTAGGGTCCCCTTCTAGTCCTAACAGCTAGCTGGCCCTAGAGAAGCTCAATAATTTATCTATCGCCCTTCGTTTCTGCTATGGAAAAGCTGAGCGTGTGTTCTAATCTTCAGGCTCTTTCTATAGTTRGTGGAGAGAGATGGGCACCTCCAAAAGGCAATTTATCACCCCTGAAAACAAGCGTATCTAAGATACAAGAGATGAATCACCAGCAAGAGGTGCCAATCTCTTGCTCTGACCCACAGAGGGAAGCTGAATGTCCAGCTCAGATGATGCGCCTGATCTTTAGGCAACTACTGTAAAAGAGATTAATCCTTTTAGTAGCATTTAATGATAGCAAATGACAATTTGTTTTCTGTGGCTTCTTCTTTTTGTGGTCATTTAACACAGAAATGTCAGTCATTCCCTGTTACTTGAACTGCTTGATATTTCCAAGTGACAGAAAATCCTGCTTGCATCACTCTACCATTCAGTTAGCACAGCACACATGGTCTTTCCTTCTGTATTAGTGACACGAAGATCCAGGATAAAAACCCACGTTTTGAACAATGAGAAACTAGGGCATCTGAYAAACATCTAGCAAGGGAAATACAGTCTGTTACATAAGAAGTGAAATATATAGCTTCAAATATATATACTTCAACTTACACTTGAGTTTTATGCCAGTAGTATACATGGTTGATGGGGAAAGCAGATCCTAAGTGCCTGACTGACACATTAAATGTGATGGATCTGTAATGCAGGCAGCATTCCTAGCAGAAAAGGCCCTGTTATTTGTTTATTTAAGATCCCTAGATAGTTGGTTTTAAAGCCTGCTTGGAGCTAAGCGACAAGAGTCTTTAAAAYTGCAAAGCCAAAAATAGCTCCAATATCCCAGTAAAAATAAGCTGCCGATAATCTCTCGTGGCAAAATTGTGGAGTGCAGACTACTGAAAGCAAAACAAAAGCTGATGGAGACTACTTCATGTCCTGGATCTAAGCYTGACATTTGGTTCAGGTAGTGCTGCATGTTCCTGCTTCCTCAACTTGAGTGTTATCTCTTCCTGCTTCCTGGGATGTTACACTCATATGCACTTTCTGGATCAAGTTTTTTTCWGTTAAAGGAATTCACAGTTTCTTTCATACTGACCCACACATGGAACACTTGTGTTATTCTGGTCCCCCGGTCTATTCTTCTCKTATCATTACATCCCTTTTACAAGGTTATCTGTATTACAGTAGAACACTCTAAGCCCTGCTCTTCTCTGAAATTCATACGATGGACTTTGGTCCCTGCACCAGACATGTAACTGTCATGGGATAGACCAACCATCCATTCACAGCAGGATCTCATCACCAGCATAGGAAGAGTAATTAATCTTTGTCCTGGCATTGCTTCCCTAGCATATATTTCCAGCATTCAGGAGCATAAAGATAGAGGAAAACAGTTTTCTCAGCGAAGAATGATTTTCTTTTTCTTTCTTTCTTTTTTTTTTTTTTCAGTGATGATATTGGAGACTCTTCAACAGTGTCATTCAAAGGTACCTTTATCCAGTTCGGATCTTGCAGCTGTCAAGAGCAAARCTATTCCAGATTTCCCATCCCAACAGGACCAGACTTGTTGGGATTAGTTCCCGAGTTGTATGGCTCCAAGGCAGGCTGAAAACTCACATTCCCACCATCTCCCAATGAAACTTGGGTGAACAGCAATTCCACAAGACAGCTTCAGTATATAGACTGATTTAGGAAATCAAAAAASATCCCTTGGACAAGAAACTTTGCTTTCCATCAGGCTTTATCAGAGCTRAGCAATTTATGCAAGCTTCAAGCATTCTGGTAAAAAAAAAAAAAAAGTGTCTGTCTCCTATGCTAAGTGCATTTCATTCTTGGAGTGACTGTCTGTCTCTGGCAGACATCATCCAGCTGCCAGGGAAAAAGCTACTTATCTACATGCTTATAATCCAGATCATTAGACACAGCTATTGTGAATGCTGTTTTCTAATGATGACACACTTTTTCCAGACAGATTGTAAGAGCAAGAAAAGGGCAAGTGCAGGCTCTTTGTTCACAGAAAGCAAACAGTGTCTTGAGGCATTTCCCAGATGATTGTTTAAATAGTTCAGCCCATGGATTTATTTCTCCCATGTGCTCATGCTGCACTGCAGGGAAGAGATTCCTTCCCTTGTGTTTGAATTCCTGCTTCCCGGGTGATGGTGCCAGGGTTCACAGGCGACCAGCAAACATGGTTACCACTCATTTCTTTGTGTTTTTCAACATGATCCTCCTCTTGGTTTTATATGGTTTGTTATGCAAGTGCCTCTAATTTCTGGAAATAAGAAAATCCTTCTCGCCTCGGTGTAAGTATTTGTAATGTCAGAAATCTGGGTACACCTAACTTTGGAACTTTTTTGCTCCAGTTACCACATTTTATTCAGTTACACATTCTGGACATTTCTACAGAAATCATATCCTCCCGAAAAAAAAAATGTATGAAGAGCCTGTTAACCTCCTCAAGAAGGACAGGGAAGCAGCATGTGGTAGAGCAGAACACGGGCTTGCTGGCCCTGCTGCATGCCATAAGTGCCCTGGACATTCCCCAAGYTCTGCACTTCCAGGAAGAGCCTTGACACTGTCATGTGTAAACAGCACCCTGTATTGGATCTGGATGCTGGAGTTTATTTAAGAATCAACAAGATTAGAGCTTTTACCCTACCTGATTATTTCACACTTGCTCATACCCACAGCWTTACATTCAGTAGGTCTCAACTTCCTTTCTTCATGGGAATGTTGCTCCTGGTCCAAGGACATAGAGCAGAAAGTAGCATTGGTTCCTTCTGTGCCACCATTTGTGATTACCAGTCTCAGTTGTCACCGGCCAAGGTCCCACTGGTCTCCACACGCTCTCTGATCTCCAGGATCTTCCCGTACTTTCAGAATCTTTCCTCTAGACAGGATCTCCACTGTCTTCTTCCCAGGCCTCCTTCCTCTTTTCAGAAACTCTTCTTTTCTGCATGACTTCTTTTTGCCAGACCCCCTATCCCCCGTTTTCCTAATCTAAACAGGCGATAGGCAGAAGCACAACATGTGATCGACCTCCTCTTTTAAATGTCCCATTTAGGAATCCCATATCTTCACAACAATTAAGGGAACACAGGTGAAAGTGCTGATAAGAAATTATACCAAAAAGGTGCATCATTTGAGCTCCTTGGAAGAAGTCATGAGCGGGAGTACAGCTTCCTAGCGTCTGCTTCTAAAAAGCTGGAAATACAAAAGGTRTTTTCTTGTTACCCAGCCAGTAGAGTTAAACCGCAATTATTCCTAACTATAGCATAGCTAGAAGCGAAATTTCTTAAAGAATAGAGAGCATTTTCCATGATCAGGTTTCCCAAGAAGATACACATTGTCAAAAGAACATAGAAAAAAAAATCCAAAGTGCAAAATGAGGAAACACCAAGTGGAACATCCGTGATAAGGATATTTTAATCTCATTCTCGAGAGTCCCCTGGACTCCTGGTCCTTATGAGGCACTCAAACAGATTTGTTATCTATACCAGACTCCTGCACACCCTCCAGCTGACACCCGAAGGAACTGAAAGTTTGACAATTTAGAAGAGGAAGTAGTAAGAAAAAAAACGTTGTATAGATCGGTGGAATTCTTTTCTTTTTTTTGCTGTGCCTCCCTTTTCCCCTGTTTTAGGAAACATGAAGCTGAGCCCTGGTGACACAGCGAGAAATTGAAGCAAGGACCCACGTCTCCTCCTGTCCTCCTTGCACCTGGATTCCCGCAGGGGTGCAGGGGCCAGTCATCAGGTGCTGCAGTTCAACCAGCTGCTGGCCTTAAGCTTTAGCAGATATAAACAGAAATAAAAGAATTACCCCTTCCCTAGAAAGCAGTGCTTACAGTTGTTCTCTGCCMTACTCATTTAGCCTAATGAAGTCGTTTGAAGTGATAACAAGTAGTATGAAGTGATACRGCCAAAGCGAGAGATATCTGGGATAGACCGATCCACTGAGGCTTTTTGCCCTTCCTCTGCCCTTGAGGCTTAGGGAAGATACAGCGACGATGCTCTCCAGCCAGCCAGGGCCCGCAGAGCGAGCTCGCCAGAGAATTCGATAGTCATCTTTTTTTTTTTTTTTCTTATGCAAGTAAAGGCAAAGTTAAAGTTCAATAAGTAAATTTAATTAATTAATTAATTAAAGTCATATTATAAAATAAAGGCAAAAAGAAGGACTTTTGCTCACTCTTTCCCTCCTGAAGCAGCCTTTTCCCACAAATTAGCCCATGCAGACACATACCTGGCCTGAACAACCAGGCTCCCACAGTCAGATGGGATCAGTCATGGGCTGAGATACGCAGAATTGCCATTGTAGCCCAAAAAGAAGACCTATTTTCTCGGAAAAGTCAACAAGGTAACGGAAGAGTCTGGCATTTAATAAAGTTGGAGACAGACACTGAAGTCATCACCACGGCAACAGCTACCATGCTGATGTCACCAGTCAGTGTACCGTCAGGTTGWGGCTATGACGTGCTAACGTGGTGTCACCCACCGCAGGGCATCCGAAATAGGTCTGCTCTGGGCTTGTCTGCAGGTGTCTGCAGCTGAAGGGCTCGTCCAGCTGACGAGCCTCATGCGATTTCTGAAAGGAAATCGTGTTTAAATCTGTGAGATTTCAGGCTTATACAGATAGGGTCTAATCTGGCATGTTTCTAGGTATTTCTCTCMTGTATCACGATGCCATGCAGCGTCACCACTGAGTCGGGGGAGTTAACTGGTCTCTGTTATACGGTGTGTGTCTTGCTTGCACGCATCCCTTCCGAGAAGAGCTGCAAATGACTTTTTATGAAAAATAGGCACTCGTGTAGGTATTATTTCTTTCTGTGGCTCAGAAAAATAAGCTTTTTTCATTTAATTTGTTCCAATTTCTCCTTTCAGTCCTCCCAATTACAGACCTGTAGGCTGCAATTATTGTGTGTTTTATCTGTTCTCACAAAAAGGTAGAAGAAATCAGTAATACAAGTGTCAGCAATGCTGGTGAGGTAAGGCAAACTCTACTCTCAGMAATCAGAAGCACATTATCACCTCAGCTTTTTTTTGGTGGTGGGGTGAGGCATAGATCTGGATCAGCTTTCAAGTGGCATCATTGTTTTTAAAATGCACAAATACTGCTGCTACCATAAACAAAGTTTAACATAACCTTTCTGAATCTTTACACCAACCTGCTGCCTTCACCACATCTGATAAGYAAATATAATGATCGTTGCTGATAGTGGTGGGGGCTGGTTGGTTGTTCTGACCCGTAAAACAGCTCCTCGGGGAGCTTAAACTAGTGTCCTTCTATAGGGCTCTATGGAAGTGTCCTGTAGAACTTCATTTGGGCCGTGGGACTTCAGTTCTGCTGGGACTCTGCCCCTTCAGGACTTGGAAATGGAAACAGTCCAAGGCCACGCAGCCAAGATTCAGYAGCCTACAGGATATCACAGCATTTKCTCGCAATACCATGAGGTTCGTCCATTGGCAGTGATGATATACAAGCACTAAACAGTCTTTTAAAGTTCTAGCACAAACCCAGAGGTGCAGCTTTTATCTCCAAGTAAATCTGAAGAGGCTTATTTCATGCTTARCTTAAGCTCCAGCAATTGATTAAACTCTCCACCTCAAAACGCTAGAGATATCACAAAGAATGAGAAAAGGGGAAAAAAACAACCATTTAAACTTCATCCCAGTTTTCCATTGTATTATCCAGGAAGACCTTGGCAACTACCAGATCATCAAAGTTTTCTTATCATGTGATGACATTAACTTCATAGGAAAAGACTGAATGTACCAGGGCCAAACATATTGCCTGCACTGAACACTCACCCTTTTAACCAGAGACGTGCGAAGCCCATCACCAGCAAAGCCTGGCCCTACCTGCTAGCAATCCTTGCAGACGACAGGGGCACAGGGAGCAAGTGCACTGAAGGCCCAAGTGTTATGTGTGTCTTCTGAAACTCTAATAAAAAATAGGGATTTCTGCAACCAGTTTGGCAGGGAGGACAAAAGGCTTTGTGAAAAATTGGATTGCTATTGGCATACGTGCCAAGATTTCAGGATCCACTGCAATTTCCCCCTTAAATTCACTGGCCTTCCCTGGGAGGGACTGAGCAAAGTAAGGCAGCTTCAGCAGGGGTGACAGATTGGAAAGGAGAGAGCAGAAGAAAAATAAATGACTGGCTAGGTTTTCAGGTTTTTCCTCCTGCCCTCACCGTGACACTGCTGCACATCAGGTTAGGTGAGAAAAAAGCRTGGTAGAAAACAGGCTAATAAAAAGCCTCTAGTTTAGAAATGCAAAATATGAACAATTCTTGAGCAAGGAAAGAGACAGCGTTGTACAAGAGTTCACACAGAGGAGATCATACTTTTCACAGTGCAGAGGTGCATGCAGGAGAAGTGTCAGAGTGCTGGGAAATACCAGAGCTGGGAATATCTAGAGGACCTTTGAAGTCCTCAGTGTCAGGAGTAGCCTTCTGGTGGAGCTTAACTGAAAAGGATGTATCTTGCAATAGCAATGACAGCCTTTAACTACTTCCTTGGTCCCTAGAAAAATAGCTTAGGGGAAAAAAAAATCATGCTTCATGGGAAGTTGATAAAAAAAATATGCTCATGAATTTTCTGCAAGAAGAGTTTTTTTWAAATAGAAAACATATAGTTTAAATCAACACTTTTTTCAGATTCCCTTTTTTCCCCTAAATTCTATTCTATATTACCTCGCCACACTTCTGAGGAACAAAACAGGAAATAGAAACAGGGAATATGGAAAAGGGGAGGACTGAGGAGAAGAGAAGAGGATGTATTTTTTAATATAATAGAWTTTTTTCTGTATCATGTAGACAAAGACATTTTCCATATACATCCCTTAAGAGCCATTTGCTGTAATAAATAAATAATAATAATAAGCCAGAGTTCTGTGGTGATTCCTAACATAGTCTTGAGCTTTATCTTGGATTAATTACGGCAGCGATATGTGCAGTCTTACAGATGAAGCAGGCAGTTGAAGGAGCTCGCTGAGAATCCTTTATTGATAACACGACCCATCTGTAGGACACGGAGAGAGAGAAAGTTGGGTCCAGCTTTGTAAGAATTGGTTAAGAACYTCTCACAGGGTAGAAGTACAAAAACCTGCCAAGATCACTCTCAGGAGGTAATTTCASTTAACTAGGCATTTTTGGCCAGTATTCAAACGGGAAGGAATGTGAGCCCTTCAACCTTTCTTTGAAGTTATAGATAGGTATGAACATACTGAGAATATCTTTGATAGGCTCCTGGCTTTTGAAAATTGAAGTTTCTGTAATCACACTTTAAAACCTTTTTGAAAATGATCGTCCCATCAAAATGTCCTTTTATGGCTTCTCATGTCAGGCTAGGTCAGCAGCATCACGCTGTGGTATGTAGCATGGTATTAAATCAGAGACTGGTGTTTCTTAACGGCAGGGATCAAATATTAAGCAGTGGAGAGAAACGCACCGTACCGCGCTGTGCTGACCCTTTGGCTCCTCTATATATGTTGTTTACTCAGCCTGGTCAACCCCCTCTCCTGTTCCCACTGCTTCCTGCCACAGGAGAGCAGCAGCAGGTGAAGGGCATGGCCTTTAGACAGCKGGAATATTAACAAGAAAAAAGAAAACAGCGTATTTTGCAGAAAGCCCCCATCTGTGCTCCCAGCCACACAGTAGAATGTGTTTCAAAGGGGAAACCACCTCAACAAGCAACAAGCTTTAACTTCACCTAGAAGAGGAGCTGATCCAGAGTGGTGGCCAGCAGGRACCGCAAGGACCGGCCCCTGTGATGGGCTGGTTCCTCGTGGTCGTGAGRAGATGGAACCACTTGGATGCTCACTAAGGTACCTTTTTACAGCTGATCAGTCAAAAGGCTGCACCAGTCTCGCAGCTGGGCCCATGTCATTGACCTCTGCAGAAACACACCAGTTTACACCACTCTGGGCATTAGTCATCGATCGTCTTGAATTTTCCTTCATTTACAAGCTTAGCATTCTGAAACTGCTCCTGATTTTCTTTATTTCTTCTCCCCCTGGCCTGATAGTATTGATTTTCTTCTCTCTCCTCAGTAGCATATCAACTTTTTTTTYCCTGTGTTTCTGTATTTTAGCAGCTTGTTCTGCATTTCCTTTCCACACTYATTCTGTCCCCCTCTTTCGCTGTTTGTTGAACATTTCTGCCTCTGTTTCTGAGTTTCACTTTTATACTCTAGTCTTTCATTTCTGTATTTTATCAACTTATTAGTCTCCTCTTCTCAACCTCTCCCGACTTGTTCTTTGTCTGCTTTTTGGCTACAAAAAGGTCCCTCCAGGAGAACAAATGTAAGATCAGGTCTCCCCTATGGTGGGAACAGCCAAAGCTTGTAGAAGAGGATCACTTCTCATTGCATAGAGCAATGAGAAGTTTAGGAAGTGTTAACATCCCAATCTTGCACAGCCTCAGAGATATTTAAATGACCAGCTGCCATGGAAGCTCTGGACCAGAGAGCAGCTGTGGGCTACATCCCCTCAGGGACTCAGATGCTGCAGCAATGTGTGGTGCCTAATTTGCTGTCAAGTCCCTCACTGGGAGAAAGCATCTCCTCTTCACTARGAGGACTGGTCTAACCACTAGGCAAAAGAGTCCCAGTCTAAGCTGTTTTCTCTTCTTCCCCAGTGTACTTTAGTATTTTGCAAAGGAGAACAGTTCCAAAAGGAGGGACTGAGCCTGCTCTCCTCCAGGACAGTCTGCAGACTTGGGGTAGAGGCACTCTCCAGGGAGACTTGGCATGAGTAGAAGATAGAAAGCAAGTCTCCCATTTCCGGCATGTTTTGACTATGAGGATATTAGAAACCAAAAATGTACAGGAGGAGGACAGAGGATGTTGAGTGTAAATGTATTTAGCAGAGCCAAACCTTCGGGCAACCTGAGCAGAGAGAGCTTAATTCACAGTTGCTAAAAGGACTTAGGCATGATGTGGGGACAAGGCTGCTCGGCACAGTGAGGATGAAAGCACCTCAGGGCTTGCCCAGGACCCAGGTGTTGCTTGCTTCCAAGGCTAGACAGCAGCAAAGGCTGCAATTTTGGACTGGCATGGCTTTGGTGGGAATAARACAACACTTCAGCAACCACATCCACCATATCTCAGGCAAGCTGAATGCATGTAACCAGCCTGTAGTAAAACCAGGGGCAGTCTTAGCTTTCTTGAACCCTGTGTGCTGTCTTCTCCACTCCCCTCTCTAAGCAAAATTGTTCCTTTACCCTGTTTGCAACAATGGAAGAAATCCTGAGACTTTCAAATCTGGGTCAGGACCCAAACAGCAACCAATGGAAACGAGAGACCAGGAAAACACACCTGTGGTCCTTAACTAGCATCCCTGCTGGGCTGGAATTGCRGGATTCACCTCTGCCCCTTGAACTGTTCCTTCAGAGAAACCAGATGCCTTACGCTTTCARTTTCTCATTTTCTCCCTCTTCATCCAAGATGACACTAATGTACTAATGCTCAGAGCAGGGGAAATTGTTGTTSCCTCTACACACTGAGCCTGCAGCTTGGTCACAGCTGTGTGAAAGATGTATTACACTAATGGCGTTTTCTTGGGGGTTTTTTTATTTCAGATTGGGTAAATCTATGGTAGGGTTGCATCTGATTTCTAATCCATTAGTCGCCTCTYGGCCCTGTTAGAAAATGACGAGTTGTGTTCTCCGTCTCCCGTCTCCATTAGCTCACACTTCCGCCTTAAGCCACTTCCAGCTTTGCTTTTCTTAGGCACAGYTGTGGTTTGCAACACCACTCATTTAGATCCTAGTGCTTCTTATGCCTGTTCCAAGTGTAGCAATACCTTGGGGACAGATGGGCCATGGCTCTATAACCAGGGCTGTGTGACATAGCTGTCCATAAAAGCTGGGACTTAGGCACCCTGAGTTCCTCWTTTTGCAAGTCCACACATTTTGGCGTTGCACAAAAAACATCATGGGGTTGGTCGCAACCCCATTCATTCAAATATGGTCCAAAATCTTCCACTGAAGACTCACAGGCCATCTTTTTGGCCTGYTTTCTCAGCAGTTAACACAGGCCTTCAGCTAGCCAGCCACCCTAAGATAGTATGGTAATGAAGCAACAATAGCAAAGGGCTTTATTTTGGTCCAGAAGATCAGGAACTTTCTTGCCATTATCTGATAAAAGGGAAAGAGGAGGCAGCAAGTCATGTCACCTGGAAGTACTCAAGACCCTCCTCTCCCTGACTGTGCCACGACACGAGGCGGTGTGAGAGTGTCACCTCCCCATACCACCCTCTGCTACTTTAATGAGAAGCAAACTCAATCCTGAGCCTGGGCTGCACTGAATTATCCAGCCTCATGCTAGCCAGACTCTCATTTATAGCTGCCGGGTATCCCTGCTGCCATCAGAGAGGTTGCCTGCTTGCGGCTCAGAGTASAGTGTCCTTGTTACCTTTGAATGCTGGTTTTTCTTTGTATTTCTTAGCGTTCAATAAACTTATTCAGTGACATGGAAGAGATGAAAGCACCACACCAGTGCTTTTCCTTTCATTGTTTCTTCTGGAAAAATTTCAAAATAAGCCTTCTTGTTCCAGTGCCTTGCACACAGAATRGTTGGGGTTGGAAGGGACCCCTGGAGAKAGTCARGTCCAACCTCACTTTCTGAAAAAGTCCCAGCTCTCTCAGCCTCTCCTCRTATGAAAGTGGCTCCAGTCCCTCAGCCATCTTTGTGGCCCTTCWGTGGACTTGCTCCAGTAGCTCCATGTCTCTCTTGTACTGGGGAGCCCAGAACCAGAACCAGATCCAGCAGTCCAGATGTGGCCTCACCACATGTAGAGGGGAAGGATCACCTCCCTCAACATATTGGCAATACTCTTCCTAATGCTAGGATGTTGTTGACTTTGTTGTTGTTGACTTTTTTTTGTCACGAGGGCATATTGCTGGCTTGTGTTCTCCTTGTTGTCTACTATGACCCCCAAGGCCCTTGTCGGCAAAGCTACTCTCCAGCTGGTTGRCCCCAAGYCTGCACTGGTGCATGGAAAGCACCAGCCTGGATTGGTGCATGCATTCTTCTGTCTCGCACTCTCAGACCTCTTACGCATGAGAAGATCTGCTCTGCTTTTCACCCCAGTGTTCCTATCACGGGCATCACTAGTTTTAGCCAGGATGGCTGCTTGCCTATGACTGGTAACACCAAGAATCACAGAATCCCGGATGATCTCCAAAGGTCCSTTGYAATCTCAACCATTCTGTGATTCCATGAGACTTTGCAGTCTCTTTTAAGTGRTGCAAACCCCAGAAAGACTTCATTCATACAGTTTCTGCACCAAAACCTCACCTGCTTGTGCTAGGCAGAGATGGATCATCTGCCTAGTTTTGCTCTAACAAGGGACTTTGAGCTGAGCAAGGCAATCATGACTCAACCCAAACTGTGCTAGTTAGTTTTATCCAGTGTTAAGATACTACTWCTCCTCTCTCAGTATATAAGCCATTCTGTAAGTAGTAGTACATCAGCATGCTTTTACCTGATTTGTAGAGTCTGTTAAGCAGAGCCTGGCAGGTACTGACACCACCTGGGCTGCGGGGGCAGGACTGAGTCAGCAATATCCTGGGTTTTTATTATGATCCAAGAAATTTTGCACGCAAAGGACTGTCCACGTAGGCTGAGCGGAGTTTGGGGGCCTCAGATGTTTTCTGCTTTGGCTATTGCCRGGAAACTATTACAAAGAAACTCTTCAATAAGCTTTTGGGCTTCCATGTCCAACTTTAGCATGAGAAATTTAAAATCATTACATCTTCCATTTGCAAATGCACTTAAATGTCAATGAAATGGTAACTGGACAACAAATTTGCCATTGGTTTTCTCCAGTTTTACGCTGCTCTACCTTCTTTGAAGTCCAATGGCATAATTCAGAGTTGACTGGAATTCATATTACATAGAATTGCCTTTAGCAGTGAGGGTTACACTTGTGATTTGCTCTCAGTGTACTTTTTCCTACCAAGTACTGCCAAGCGCTAAAGTAGTCATTGGAAAGGTCACAAAAAGTTCAATGTTCTCAAGAATTTCATGCTTTGTTTTTTTGGYGCCAGCAGCACAATAGCATCACTTAAATCTAATTCTCTTGAAAAGGAAAAGACAGCTGTGCCTCTCAGTACAAGATTTCAGGCATGTTTTTAGCTGATAATTACTCTTAACCCATCACGGCCCTTGTAAAATAATCTTGTCCCTCACAGACAGCAATCTATCGCAGGAATGATTACATTACACTTTCAGTAAGAATCTCACAAATTGATTTGCTTTCTAATAACCAATCAAAAGCTTTAATGAAAGCCCTAAGGCATCAGCTGCGGGAGGGATAAGGAAGTGCTGGGATAAATCTTGTATCCGCTTACAGCCGCTGAAAATTAGCCCTTACAAAAACAATAAAATGTTACACAGATTCCACCATGAACATTTTCCCATTTAATTGCTACCTGCTTTATGTCTTAAGAGGTCACTCCACACTCCACAATAGCCTCTGTGTCTGTAGTTAGTGGCAAGATGTGACAAAATACGCATTTTCCCTTCAGGTCGACAGAGATCCCACAATATCAGAGAAACACAAGCACGAGAAACAGCAGGAAGTGAATAGAAACACGTAATTTAGTTACATGTTTCCTCGCTTCATGGTACAAAAGAGAGCTTTCATCAGATGGCTGCCAGGAGAAGAGGGCTGCAGAGACCAAGGAGGAAGCAGCCCTGATCTCTTTGCTTCCTGCTGGGAAGCACCAGGGTCTCTGACTTTTCCTGAAGCAGCTGCTTTTCATCTTTGGTCTGTGAGGAAAGACACAACTTTTTCTTTGGGGCAACGTCAGAGCAAGAGAAGCTTGGAAGTCAGAGCAGGTCTGACTCCAGAGTCCAGTCTGCAACGGACCAGCTGCAGGGCATGGTCCAGGTTTCTGGTCCCTGCTCTCAGAGCTGCTCCTACACTTTCTGCAAAAACTGCCTGTCATCTCCAGCAACACTAAGAAGAATTCTTGCAAGCTGTTCTCAAAGCAAAGACTAAAAAGACTAAAACCCCTCTGCTCTTACCAACAACATGCCATGATTTCTAGGATACAGCATCACTTTTCCATTCCCTTTTCCTCTGTCCCCATTCAGCCTTTCCCCATTCTCTCCATGGTGGCCCATCAACAACAGAGGTCTGAAGAGGCAGAGAGCACCCTTCCACCATCAGGGAGGGCTGGGTTCACCCTCCACCCAGCAGAGCTGGTCCTAAGCTTTGAAATCRGGACCCCATAAACTGGATGAGTCCTCTACCTGCACAGCTGGCATGTGAAATCATTGTGGCAGAGTGTTAYATCCCATTATTCCCAAGGGAAGGAATGACCTGCTGCTCCATCTTAAAGAAAGGATGCAAAAATATAGCTGCAGAAGGAGGCTACTGGCGAACAGTAGCTGGATGCAGGCATTTTCCTACAGACCTGATGGGACAGACCTAAGCCTTGGGCGGATGAAGGATTTAGCCTGATGGATATCCTAGAAGCTGTCTGTCAGAGGCCCTTTGCACTCATTGTATGCAATTTTCTCACTTGCCCTGTGTATAGATGGCAGCTCTGGGCCTGGATTCACTCCAGATCAGTCATCTACCCCAAGCCACAGGTGATCTTTCATCCCTTTTCTCTTCTACAGCAATTCAGAAACTTGAATCTTAAGTACAGGGGCAGGAAGATGTAAGAGGGAGGGCATGCAAAGATAAGTGGACTGCTGAAGTCAAGAGAAAGCCTATAAATGAGCCCTGATAGGCTAAATTATCACCTGCAGATGGAGTTAGAACATGATGTAAAGACTGTCTAGGTTCAAGGATAGAAGGAGAAGGGGGGACTCATTTCAAAAGCGTTTGGTCAATCGTACTTATAGCTCTGGGAGAGTTCTTATTTGTGAATAACAGAAAATGTCTTTGACATTGGATTTGACAATGTATATTGCAAAATAAATAAATAAATAAACTAAAAAAAAAAAACAATAGTCCCCAACACTGAAGGAAACTCAGCAGTGCAGAATCTGAATCATATCAAAATAGCATTAAAACACTTAAACTATGGGTAATGAACTTAAGCTGCTTATACACCACCATTCTTTTGCTCCTGACGCATCTTGGCACCTCACAGTCCTTGTCAGATCGAAGGTAACAGCGTAGCCTGCTACGAATTGTCCACATTTTGCAGAGAGAAATATGAGCAACGGTGAAGCTAAGGACTTGATCTTTCAGGAACAACAGCGGTAACCTAGCCAACACCTCTGCACAAAGGCTGTTTCAGCTCCTCTCAAACCATTACAGCAACTCTTAGTCCAGCCCACTCTTGGACACCTCTGCTGGTGGTAGGAGACTCTACCACCTCTTCAGACAACCARTCCCACACCTAAACTTCTCGCTTTTGAAGACCTCCTTACTGGGTGATCYCTCTCTCCCTTACTGCAATTGACACCTCTAAATTCTTGTTCTGGACATGGAGAACAGATATTTTCTCTCTTCAGCAATATTTTAAACATATTAAACTCTGCAGTTTCTTCCTCTCTCTTCTCTAAACAACCCCAGCTCTTCCAATCTTCATGTTTTTTCAAAGTTATACTCTAAATCTATGAGAGAGCTGGGTTTGAACCCATTATCACTGAAGAACAAGTGAGGGATGTCAGCAAAGTAATACAAARCATATATGAGCACTGTATTTTAAGGAAAGAAGATGGAATAAAATTGAAAGAATTTGAAGGAAATAAACAGAAATTATTAGCAATATATAAGCATAAACTGTTCAGAAAGGTCTGAACAGGATCAGGATCTGGACTATAAAGGGAAGAAGTATGTGGAGTGTGATAACAGGACTTCTAATGTTGAAAAAGGGCCATAAAGASGAGAGTTCATTTGAGCAGTCTATTTCCTGTCCAGTATTTCTGATGTGGAAAAATAGATGCCATCAATTTAATCCAATYGATTTCCAGTGTTAAGTGTCTTACTCTATATAACAGAAGGTCAGAAGTTAGTAGTGGTTTTCTCCACAGTTTTGGCTGAGAAGTTGATGTACAGATTAAATGATACGACCAGAAGCAGAAGAGAACATCAGTATTAGAACCTAGAACTGAAATCAAATCTCTTTGTGGCTAATGTGATATCTAAGCTACAAGATCATCTGTCTTCTCCCAGAAGCCTTAAAATGCTGCAGCCAGGACTGAGAGACAGTTGACCTGCTGATAAATGCTGTTTTTCCCAGAATGCTAGTTCTTCCTTAATTCCAATGTTATTGCCATGACATTGCACTGGATACAGCAAAGCACCATGGGCTCCTGTCATTCTTCCTTGTGATAGCATTGGATGGATGCATGAACTTTGCAAAAGAATCTATTTTTTATGAAGCTGTTCAACAAGCTGGAACATATTTTCAGCAATGACAGCTGAAGTTTGCAAATATTTCCCACGGCCACCTGCAGCTATGATACTTCGAGGAAGAGTCAAGTTTCTGTGATACTCATTTCCAAACATTATTCCTGAGATACACAGCAGAATCAATACAGCAGAATAAACCATAGCCTATTTCATAAACCACAATTCAAAAGTCATGAATAATGCTCAGTAAGTGCATATAGGTCTGGCACAAATTTCTTGCATGAAATTCCTGCCACTATGTAATAAAATGAAAATCACTATTTGTAATCTCTCTCCAATGATATGAAATAGATTTCACTATTGTCAAGTCAGTGAAAAATTTAGCTTTTGCATCGCAAAGTGCAGAGACATCTTTCAATTGCTACTTCAGGAAAAAAAAAAAAAAAAAAAAAAGTGGCCTTTGATGAACCTTAAGAACTGCCATAATGTATTCCTTGCCCTATTCCTGAGGCTGAGTTTGTAAAGAAACAGGATATAGCAGGCCATTTACATTCACTCACACCCATACCAAGTATTTCCCTTAAATGAGGTACCCAAGGAGCTGTTGCACTGAAATGCGGTGTTAGAAACAATCTCAGCCAAGGTATATTAAGCAAGGAGTGGGTCTAACAATCCGTTTCAGTTGTACTGAAAGTGACCCTTGAAACATTTTGTTTGAGCAACAAGAACATAGTGCAAATTTGACTCAGCACAAAATCCAGAAAGTCAGGCTTTAMTTTTTCTGAAGCACATGAGAGTGAGGACTTTTGTTCTGTTGAATGCTGGAGAAGGCTCCAACTTCCCTTCAAAAATAACAATTGCAAGGCAGACTCTAAGCAAGTAAAAACTATGAGGAACTAACTGAAGACAAAGAAATCCCATTTAAAGCTCCAGTCTTCAACTGAGTGTAAATTACGCAAGTCTGTGGAAAGCCAAATGTTTTCTGAAGACAACTTTCAGCAAGGCTTTTGTTAGGGTGTTTTGTTAGAGTTTTTCTCTTCAGGGTTCTTAGGTCTCTTCAACTATAGTAGCCTCAGAGACTCACAGGTTCAGATCTTGAAATAACTGGACAAATCCAGCTTGTGAAAATGCTGGAGAGGACTTTCTTATACTGCACAGTGGCTAGTTCTTATCTTTTCTGCAAGTGACTGAGAGCATAGGAAGAGCTTATGCACCACTCTGTGCGTTGACGCATACATGAAGTACAGATAGCTTGAGTGGGAGAGATGGACGCAGTAGGAGGGCTAAGTAGATCTACTAGTCAAAAAAAAATGATTGCACACACCTCTCTCTCACCTGGCTGCTCAAACCTTTGAAGTGATGCCTGCGTGCACAGAGACATAGTGTTTGAGGTTTTAAATATTCCCATTTTAGGTAATTTGAAACCTACTCCTTAAACTAAATTAAAAACCATGGGTTTAGAATGAAAAATGAGTGTCCAAAAAGAGATTTGTACTAGTTTAATAGAATTGTTTGAAAGTCACACTTTGCATTAACCTATGCCAGTCTCYGAGACTAAAATGCCTCGTACTGCAATGACAATTGCACAATTACTTTCTTATCTTACTCCACGTACCCCATGCCCCGGGGTGAGTGGTGGCTGGATGTGAGCAGTCACTGCAAAGCACTCTACAGAGTTTCTGCCTTCCCATGTTGCAGGGCAGTGAGGAAGGTGCTTTAGGCAAGTATTTGGGAAAATCTCTGCAGCCCCTGCATGGTTTATAACCAAGACTAACTACAAATAGCCCAAGGCAGAAAGAACTAAAACAATCCCTTAATCTGTACATCCTAATCACCAGAGTCAGTCAGGMGCTTGTAGATTATTTAACCTAAATTTATTCTTGGGATCCAGCAAACTGTCTATCTGGATGATGCTGGACAAAAGACCTTCCTAAAATAACTTGTTTCAATCAGMATGATTTTTTGAAAAATACCATATTAGTTTATACATTTCCAGTGATAGACATATTTATACATTTCAACAGCCAGGCAGTTGTCCTGTTGGTTAATTTACTGTCACCATCAACATGTGTCTTATTTCTATTCTGACTTTTTGTGGTTTCAGCTTCCAGCCACTAGATCCTGTTACACATGAGCCTGCAAGACTCAAGAGCCCATTATCTAATTTCTATTCCCTGTGAAGATCCTTACCTGTTATGATCAAGTCATCTATTAATCTCTTTCTAAATTACTCRCATTGTGTCCTTTGCTATGAAGACACATTTTCCAATATTTTCAGTGTTCCTGTGGTYCCAGTATGAGCCTTTGTCAATCTATCAACCTTTGCTGGGAACTAGGGACACAGGACATGACACAGTAATCCAGTTATACTTGTCTCARCGCTAAATGCCAGCGTAACAGAAGATCTTTGCTCCTCCTCAGTAGTCCCATATGTGTCTCCCAGGATTTCACTAACCATTTGAACCACAGTGCTACACAGAGAGCTCTAGTCTGTCTGGTTATCTGCCATCTACTTTTCAGAGCACTGCTTCCTGCAACAAAGTTCTCCGCTTTGCAACTATGGCCAAAGATCTTTTTTCCACAGCATCGGTTTTTGCAAAGTATTATTAGATCACATGCTTTCTTCTCAGGTACCAAGTGACGTAATATATTCTGTACGAGTGATTGTCCTTTTTGTTGCCTGAAATCCCTGATCTTTATCCTTAGGTGTCGATGACAGCAGGTCCCAAATTCTGTCCGTAAGCTGGCTTTCTGAGAAGCAGCATTAATCAGAGTAACCTTCACAGTAACCTCCAAACCTGACATAACAGTTTGTATTGGCCATTAGATATATAAGGTTATAAGGCTACAGTTGACCTGATTTTCTAGGGGAAAAAGTGATTAGAGGTAGTATCTAGAATTTAGGGCAAAGAAGTCAGAACTGATGATTTCAGAGAATTGCACTTCCCTAGTTACGTTTGTGGATTACATTCCTCTAATCCTCTCTTGCTCTCCACAAAGCCWCAACAGCTAACTAGTCATCAGTAGAGAAAGATTAATTTATCATGTTATGAATAAATCCATGAAATAAGTCATAGACTTTTGGCACATCATTACTCTGGCCACCATGGATTGACCTTTGCAGGGCTGATCCGTTCTTAATTAAACTTTTGGATATATTTTGCTTTCTTTTCACTTGTTCTGTCCCAGAAAGTTAACAGCTTTGTGCTGGTGCAACCGGAAGAGAAAACAGTCTTTCAAATGGGCATGTTATAACCTAACTCTAAGGTGTTGGTCACTCAATAAGGCTTTTTAAGCTGAAATTCTTGATGTGCAAGGCCAAACCAGAGCCTTGTAGGTAGTAAATTATACAGATTAGGAGAAATCACATCTACCTCAGTCTCTTCCTAGAAATTCTTCTTGCGGGATGTAGATGGTTGTGGTTTGGCTGGCTGGTTTTCTTTGTTTGTTGAATATATCGTCTTTAACCTTCTGTAACCGGTAAGTCTGCTTTCCAGTGGAGACCCTGACAGGAGAACCATAGCAGATGCTGGTCTAGAAAGAATAAAATTAGGCCAACTTTTGTAATATGCCTAGATCATACCTATATKATTTTGTTTTCTGTCATTCTCATTTGGCTCTATAAATTGATTGAATGTTAAATGATAACTTCAAAKACAAGAAAATCAATATATTTATAATTTTTTTCTAAGGAGGCATCCATTTACTATAGCTTGTGAACTCACAAAATCCAGACACTAACACTCTCTTTTCAAAACTGCTGGCTCAAAACTCACTTACAGGAGTAGTGTTTGTCATCAACAGTGGTTATTATATTTGCATTAATTTGTGTTTATAACCTGATATTGCTGATCACTGCAAAACAAAATAAAAATACTAGTTCAGTGTTGAGAATAAAAGTGAGATTGGAGAAAACACCAGGTTAGGTACAACTGATCTGAAGTTGTGTGAGAAAAGCATGTTGCTGTCCAGGACCTGAATTTTTAAATGGTATTGTTGCAGCTGCCAACCTATTTCTCTGCTTCCTGCCAACACACTGAAAGATTTGTCAAGGTTTCTCTGTCAGAATGCATTGCTTTGGCTCTGGAGGCTCTTTGGAATTTCTCTTCTATGCAGGGCTCAAACTTCTGCCTTCTCAAAATTTTTCCCTAGATTCTCCTCCTCCACTTCCCTCTTCCAACAGGCTAATCACCTTCTTGACATATATTATCTACTGTGCTAAGAGTCTTGGCAGCATCAAGGTACAAATTTAATTTGCTACTGCAGGTAGAAATCTTTACAATCTCCTTTTGGACTTTATCATTGTAGAAGTAGTTTCGGCTTGGACAGACAAGAGAAAGCGGTGACTTATCACAGCATAATAAACGTATCACTGCGAGCCAGGCTGAAGTAATTACCCACTGTGTGCGCTCTTCTGCAGCCTCCACTGCAGAGTAAACTACGTTTGATCCAAACACCTGCATGAGCTCTCATTAGGTTGCCATAACAAAGTCTTTTGCAGTCAATTGTTCATATCCATTTTTGCCTGGTCTCCTGGGCATACCATCAATGTGCTTTTGGGCTCTGGAATTTGCTGCAAAAACACTCTCCCTCTCAGCAGTCCTAAAGCATTTTGTTCCAGTTTTTCATTTCTGTAGAGAGCTTTAAGCTGTCGTAGTTTCAACAATTATCTCAAAGCAAAGAGTGAGTCTAACCCATACTGTAATTGTTGCTACGCTTCAGAAACATTGTTTTTTCTTTCTCAGCACTTACTCTTTTTCTGACAATACTCCATTTTTTTCTGAGGATCAGGATCTATTTACAAGGAGGCCTTGAATTCATCTCTAAAGTCTGATTGGATTTCTACATCAAATCCCTGCTCTAGCTCAACTAAAAGTTATAGATGCAATGTAGGTTACTGAGGAAAGACCTGTGACCTGGCAGAAGCCAGAGGTTAGGCTAGATATTCTTTAAGCCTGAAACTTAACAACTCTTTCAGTCAACCACAACTAAAGACGTTATTTTCTTCTTTGGCCAGTTCAAATGCTACAAACTCTATTCTTTTCTGGATTTTGTATTCATTTTAAAGATCAGTGCAGTGTGTCTGTCACTAAGAAAGATCACTATCTAACATATTCCCAGCTATTCTTAGACACATATGTTCACAGATAATAAAACTGCATGTAATACTAAGAGTAAAGAATTGTTTATCACAAATTTCTATTCCCAGGCCCTTTTGCACTGCACAAAATGAGGTAATTATGGCACCTCCCCCACCACACGCAGCTCCAGCAAGCCACGGCACTGCTCATGTTTCCCTAGACATTTGGTCCTTGACTGCAGGAACACAGCATGGGAAGGAGAGCTCTGACTTATTGTGTCCACTCCAGGCTATTGTTTGTGACACAGACCCTCTCTCATGAAATGGCCAAGCTGACTCTTCAGGCTATCTATTTTAGATATATATATATACACACACACACACACACACACATATATATATATGTATTTGAAATTTTGTCCTCTATTTTCTGCTCTGGCAGTAGAAATCTTTTTTCGGTGACCAGGGCTAATGTAGCCATGGCCAGTTTACCCAAATATGTTCTCAGAAAAACTTCATCCATCACCTGAAGCAGCCCTTTTTCCTCACAGGTCTTCATCCCCCTTCCACAGAAYGGATGGAGTTGGCAGGGAACTCTGGAGATCATCTGGTCCAGCCCCCAGTCAAGCCAGGTCACCTACAGCAGGTTGTCCAGGTCCATGTCCAGAAAACACTGAAAGGTACTCTAGAAAGGAGATATCATTATTAAAATAACAGAGCATGATATATGTAATGCTCACATATGTAAAACTCATATACGCTAAGATAAAATAATACCTCCAATCTAAATTTGTCTTCAATAAAACTTAAGAAATTATCATAAATAAAACTTAAATATAGAGGTCCCTTTCCACCTTTCCTTCATTAGAGAGTTTTAATGAACTAGCTGATATGTTCCAGTCTGAACAACTCARTAAAATCCCATTCACACTGGTATTGAAAAGCATCACTGCAGAGACTTGAAATGGCTATATGGTAAAAGGTTCTCACTGTCTCTTACAATATTTTAAAGATGAAGGTGCTTTCTTACTGACAACRTATGACTCTCCTGCAGTTATCTCCTATCAGCCATGATGGAGCACGCAGACATCTTGAGCTACCCTGGTTACCCCTAATCTTACACAGCCTATTTTCACACCTATGCCTAAGGTAAAAACTCCCTAAACCTCATATAGGCTATGAAGTACTATTTGGAGCACAAGTGCAAAATGTAGAAGAGGTAGAGCAAACACATATATGTCTATCACTGGATGCTCAGCTGAGGAATTGAAGTTGCAATCATACACTTTCCTTTAAATGAAAGAACACTTCATTCCCCTTTTACCTATCAATATCTCTCACTGATGATAGTGAGTGATGTAGATAGGTAAGCAAATGGATGAAAAAATCTCTGCAGCTCACCTCTCTCTGCTGACAYGTTGAGTAAATTTCCTCACTGTTCAAATAAAGTAAATTTTAATTTCTTTACGAGGATGATATATTTCTTAAGGAGCTTGAGCTGTTAAAATCTTGTTAAAAGATGTGTTTGCRTTTTGCTTCATCTTACTTTCCTCGGAGTTGATTGATGTAAACAAAGTGGTGATTAACTAAACACAAAATGTTTTATTTTCCTTCTAATCTAAGACATAAACTTAAAAGCAGTTATTCTTTGTGCTATTTTGTTCTCCCGTGCTACCTATTTAGACAAAACTATTCACTTCTTTCTCACTTTTCTCCATGCCTGGAGYTCAGCACCTCACCAGCATTATGCTTTATGGGTAGAGATAAAAAATTGTTTTAATCATGTCCATTAACTTCTTTAGAAAGATACACTGATGTACTCTATTAACTGTTCCTCTCCAGGCATTTTTCATTTATAGTGCCCAATTCTTGATTCCAAGTCATTTAATTACTCTTGGTTTGTTATAAGGTCCTACTAAATCTCTTGACTTATGCAACGTGCCATAAATAAGAYCTTTTTTTCCACGTTGCCTGCTTACTTTATGGCTACAGAGGTTTGCTGAGGACATCTGCATAAATATTTATGGGACCCTAATAGTCCGCTTCCTATCTTGCTTGTGTACTATTTTCCCATGAATCAGAACTGGCAGTCGCTGTCCCAAGTACTACACAATGTAATTACCTACAGTGTTAGTCTCCGTGCATATTAGTCTTCCTCTTTTCGCACAGTCTTAACACTGTAAGTATTCATACATGAGTTATCGGGATTATTTGCGAAATAGGATTAAGACACAAGCTGAGATTTATTTGGAAAACCAGTCATCAGTCTACCGAGGAAGGAGGTCAGGAACTTCATTAAAATAGATTAATGCAGAACAACTGTTATCTAATAAGACGAGAAGCCTAGAGGACCTCCTGCTTACTGCGGAAATACCCTGCTAACGCGTTATTCGTGAGAGCAACAAAGCTGCTTTAGAAACACTACCGTGGCGGTCTGCAACACGACGGGAAATACACTCCCTTTAGCCGCCCCGGCCATTGATGGATTAGTTCTTGCCTGGAACTGGCATTCTGTCAGCAGGCTGACGGGGACTGCAGCGAGCGCCRCAATTAGTGCTCCCCGCGGAGCAAGGGCGACCACGGCGCGCCCGCCCGCGAAGCCGCTGCAGATTCCCGGGCTGGTTTATTATGCAGCCTTTACGGCTTCTCCACTCCGCTCCAGGCTCCGGGGAACCGCCTGGATAATAATTCTGTAACTTGAGTACTTAACCTACTTGCTTGGCTTGCAAAGCCAAGTCTTCATAAAGATCGGACACGTGGGGAGGGCCATTTAGAGACGGGTTGAGAAGCATACGTCGAGCAGTACGGGCAGAGTCAGGGAGGCAGCGATTTCGTTTCTCCTTTCCTGTGTTTATTAACAACTTCAGAAAGAAAACTCCCAATCTTTACCCCACCATTCCCCAAAACTAACCAATTTTGAACAAAGCAAAAAGCTGCCCAGAAAATTTCACCCAGCCGGAAATTTGCAGGTAATGGCCGCATATGTATTTACCACATCTGGTCCCAGAAATACAGGTACAAGGCATTTAAAAATATGGGGATATCTGAAATGGCTATGCTACCTTTATTTGGTGTTGCAGTCCAACAAGGGATAGAATTCCAAGGGGTGGCTGCACCTTTAGGATTACCTACCTCCATTTTTCTAATCATTGAAGTGTCTTATTTTGAAATACTAAATGTCATAAGCAAGGAAAAATCTTAATTCACATAAAAATTTAATTATATTAGTATTTTATAGGTTTTTTTTTTTAAAAAAAAGGGGTATTAATTGAGATTTACAACGTGAGATTAAGGCAAGACCTACCTGAAGGAAGCAGAAAATCAAGCCCCTACCCAAGCCAGCACTTATTTAGGACTATTGGGGATGACTTGGGAAAGACCTAAACAACCTTGTGCCACAGCAAAGGAGGATTTACAGCAGACAAAGAATCTATTTATAATAACAAATGTCACTGTTTTGACTGTCATGGGGTGACTATGCTGAAGTTTGAGGGGAAGCAACTTTTCCCAGCTACTTCTTAGCGGGAGCAGATTGATTAAAAGGGTCTTCTCTTTCATAGCTCTGCTTGCCTTTTCTTTAATCATCCTCTCCTATATACAAATCTCTGCATCTTTCGCTGCTTGTCCTTCAGGCAAAATTTGTGCCAAAAAATACACATGGTCTGTAGGAAGTACACTGAGATCTACATAGGCTCCCTGCTGTTTTATTGTGATACTACTTGGAAATAACATACAGCTGCTATATTAAAATATTGTTTAGATTCCCCTGTCTTCTTATTATAGAGACTGTATTTAAACTTAAGCCCACAGAAAGAGAAGATCTGAGACAGAAACACTGCTAATGACTGATGCTGAACATCTGCACATTTGTTATGTCCCAAGGCAGCATAGAGGGATCACAAGTCAATTAAACTCCTCTTTCCCTCCTACTTTTTCTTCTATCTAACCCACAGGGGTTTTTTTTATATTTTTTGAAGAATTTTGAGGTGCTCAGAATGTGTCCTTACCTCTTCCTGAAGCCAACAGGTTGTGTGAGTACTGGAGATTTTAGATTCTAACCCTTCATATCTGTACATGCTATATTTACACACTTTTTTGGTAATTTTATCAATCAAGAAAAATACTGATGCTGTCTTCTTCGTGTATAACAAGTTCCTTCCCCAGGAGCCACCAAAATGGCCAATCTCATGCACATATTCAGAATGCATCCAGGTGGGACCATCTCCAAAAACACATCCCACTGTGCCACTTAAATGTTATCTCACTCTAACACAGCTGACAGCTGATTGATGTGCAAATCCTGCGCCTCGCCTGTCCTTTTCCACATGATGAATGACAGCACAGACTATCTTCAGCTACCTGGCAGGAGGGTGTCAAGAAGACAGAGCCACACTCTTCTCTGGTACTTATGATGGAAGGACAAGTGAAATAGCAAAGTTGCAACATGTGAAATTCCATTTGGATATAAGGAATCTTCTTCTTTTTTTTTTTTTTTTTTTTTTTTCACCATGAAGGTGGTCAAATACTGGAACAGCAGCCTAAAGAGCTTTTGGAGTTACTGAAGACTCAACTGGACAAGTCCTTGAGCAACCTGATCTAATCAGCCCTGCTTTAAACAGTGTTTTGGACGAGAGAACTCCAGAGGTGCCTTCCAACCTAAACATGATTCGGTAAAAACTATCACTAGCTAGCTGCTTGTGGAGGAGAAGGAACAAGTCCCATCTCTCATAGTGTTTCATGAAGTAGATGCCTCAGGACTAGGATTTATGGGAAACCCATCCATGGGTTAGCTTTGAGCACTTCGAGCGCCTGAAACCACTGAAAAGAGCACGTAGCAGAAGAACTATCCACATTTTATGGAAAATCCTGGTGCACTTGCAGAGGAAGCAGGAGATCCCAACAGGAGTATTCACACCCAGCAATCACTCTCATTGAGATCAGGTTTGCCAAGATAAAGCCTCACTTCCTTTTCCTACACTCTCATCTGTCCTAGTTTCTCAGATCTTCTTATGAAAAGCAAGGAGCTTTGCAATACACTCATGATCATCATCATGGGTGTTGTTCTGAAGGGAGGAAAAAAWTGAATATTCATAACAGGCTTGATTTCTGCAGTCTATCTGACGTTAATTTAGTCACTGGGGAGAAAGTGGTGTTTCCCTAACAACAGATCCTTTCATCACGTCCATATGATGGCTGCAGATAAGAGATCTACCCTTCTTGTTCTAAGTACCCTGACCTTTGTTCCGTTATTTTCCTCTCTATTTCTGACATTATTAGGCTATATCATTTGTACATACTCTTTAATACAGTAGCACCTGGAAGTGTAAAATATGGAGCAGGACCACGTGCACTAAACAGCACAAAGAAATATGCAGAACAAAGAGATATTCCTAACCACAAAGGCATTAAAATCTGACAGTCAACAGAATAATATAAGTAAGTAGGAAGTATGCAAAAAAATTTGGATAATTTTGGCCAACATCATAAGCCAAGGTTTCAGCTGCCCCACACTCATCCAGTTTTGTGGGTGTTACACCAAAGGCAGGGTCTAAGGAGTATATGACAGATGAAGTCCTCCCTCATCCTTATCTTTTGGTTATCCAAACCCTCTCTCTGCATACTGAGTTTCCCAGTTCAGCACATCATCTGCTTGAGTCTACCTAGTGGACAATATCCAGAACATCCCCCCACTATTTCTTTCAAACACTCTGCATCTGATTCRTAGCCCTTCACTCTCCATCCAAAGCTTAGGTCACTCAGTAAAAGCCCCACTCTGCTGAAATTTGGGATTTTTCTGAGTGTTATTAAGAACATATATTACAAATATACAAGTAATAACTCTCTTGTATTAATCTCTGAGGGCAGAAGACCCTCAAAAGGAAATAGCTAAGAAGAAAGACCCAAATGAACTGGCTGGTCACAGAATATCCGTAAGTCACCAGTGTGAGAAGGACATTAAAAACGTAAATGTGATCCTAGGATGATGTGTTATTCAAGGTACTACTATAGATGTAGGGACCCTGCAATGAGACTGACTCTATGTTACTGGTCACCCGCTGTGACAAATTTCTACTGCTCCAGAGGGGGGGGTCAACCAATAGGAAAGTCTGCTGGGTGACAGGAGGCTGAGGACACTTTCACTGTATTAATTAGGCCGCCATTCAAAGCTAGTTTTGCACCTGATTCAGAAGTCAGATAGTTTATGAAACCACATGGTCCTTATTTTGAGCAGGCTTGAAAACCTTCCCTGGAACCAGGCCAGTCATACAAAATCCATCTATCCTAAATTTGTTCAGATGTTGGATCTGGCAAAATAAAAGGCAAAATGAAAGGGAAATATATCCTTTTTAATAAATACATTCAAAARAGGGGAAAACAGAATGGGAATTGAATTATTTAAACTAAAGGAAAACACTGATGCAGGAATTAATGCTGTTTGGACAAGTCAGAAGGACTTCTGTGCTGGAAATTAGAAGCTTCAACTGGCATAGGACGAGGCTCTGGGAGAGACCTCCTGTGGGAGTATCAGCATGTGTAGGAAATCTGTGCACCTGTAGTTAGAAGACGGAGTTTGATAGTTTTTCTGAAAGAGATTATAATACACGGTTGCCCCCCAAAAAGGGGGGGCTAGACTTCTGTGCTACCTTAGATTTGTTATGTTCCATATGTGTCTGGTGGGTAKAATGGACAACGTAGCACATAGTATCCCAAGGCGTAGAGTGGTTTCCTTTGTGCCTGTGCAGTGCACGCAAGAAACTATAAATAATAGTAATAATTTGTGAGATTCCTGTTTCATTTTGCAGTTATTTATTGGCTTTTCCCATAAGAGACTGGCTTGCTGGAACTGGGAGATAAGCTTGTTAGAAACCACAGCACAATACTTTGAACACATGATTTATGTGTTTTCAGGCCACTACGGGGTAATCAGCTTATTCTGAATTCCAGCCAGCCAACTTTGCTTGTACTTTAATCAAACCAGCTGTGATCCACCCAGACCACAGGTTTCTAAAAACTTGTCTGAGCAAATAGGGCCAGTTTCTTAGGGGTGTAAATTAACTTCCTATCACTGATGACAGTGAAGTATTGCTGACCTACGCCAGCTAAACAGTTTGCCCACAGTTTGCAAGTATAACAGAGCTAGCACCACTAATAAGAGGTGGGTAGATAATCATTTGTTTTAATGAATAGTGTTGGTGCATGGCTTAATTGTTTAAATTCATCAGAAATAATACTTAGGACTTAATACAAAAATGATGCATAAGGTATTGTTAGCAAGATCACCACCAATTAATTTAGCCCCTGAATCAACAAAGCATTAAACATGGACTTACTGTAATGGAGTACATGTGCGTACTTACTTAGATATACTTACCAGGAAGCTAAACTCCTTAGACTCCTGACCTAAAGGTTCTTGCAGGGAAATCTACTCACTATGCTACTTACGTTTCTGGGAACAAAAAGGAGACATCAAAAGGAGTTATTTATAGTCGGGGCAACTTTGTCGTTTCACTTCTCTGCTACGCTCTTTGTCCTCGGTGCCTATCGACTTGGACATCTTTCCATTCTGCAGTGTCCAACCGCTGAGTCCAGGTCAGGCCCAATGGCAGGTGGTGATAAGGAGACTATGGGCGGTCCCCTTTTGCTGCAATGGAGACAGTAGGGTCCCTTGAAGCTAACTGATGAGGATTTTGAGGTATTCCTGTGTTTTCTGGAGGGTAAAGTCAAAAAAAATACAATCAAGCAATGTTTCAGAGAAAGTTGCAGAGAAAGGGGTTGGGTTCAAAACTCTAAAATGGGAGATTTTCCTCTGGGGCTCAAAGTCAAGCACTGACTGAAGCTGTTCTTCACTGAGATAGAGCCAATGCCAGGGATCTACCTTATAGAGAAGACCCTTGTCAAAGATCCGACTTTTCTCTGAGAAATAGTGGGGTTTTGGCAAGGGTGTAATAYCCAAGTGAGTGGATTTGGGCCAGGTGCCAAAAGGCAGCATGTCCTGACCTGTTAATCTGTTCACAATTACAAACAGTTAACAAAAGGCACCACATCCTTATCTGTTAATCCACCACTTTGCTAGTTTTTTTCTGTATCTGTGATTCGGGTTTTTCCCTTAATGAGTGCCAGCAGTTTTATATGTGGCATCAGTGTAATGAGAAAGCTTGCATGGTTAGGTTCTGCAACAGCCTGCCAGCAGAGGTAATTGGCACAAAAAAGGCTAATTACCTTTAAAGGCAGAGTTCAATCAATACATAAAATAATTTCTGTGCTATAGCTTCCTGAAGTAGTGAAGTGTTGAACTGGTGACTAGGATGAACCTTAACACCTCATGTCCTCACTACTGGAGAGCCACTGTCAGCCCAGCTACCACCATCAGAACAGCTAATTCCTCCTCATCAATGTCCTAGGGCTTGAAGAACAGGGATGGAGCTCCAGAGAGACRGAGGATGCAAAGCAAAGTGGGGACTATAACAACAGATCACCCACTGCTTTAAGCAGGAGCAGAATCAAGCTATTAAACCCTGACTGAGGGAAACATCCCTATTTTGGAAATCTTGGAACGGTTTTCATGAATAGAGGGGACATTCTGCAATGCAGGAGCTCCTACCATCTGTAACAAGAGTTGTGCATTCAAGCTTAGACCACTGGCACAACACTAACCCTGATAAAAGTGAGTTCTGTAACCCTGCTTCTTAAAGCAGTCCACTAGATCCTGGCAGGCTTTGCAGCAACATACTCTTACTCAGGAGCTGGAGTGAGCTATAGCTCAGCAGTTCTTCTGGAGAGCGTTCAGCCTTTCCTCTCAGTCCTACCACACCGCAGAAGCAGCTCTGCTCCTCAGCACCCAGAGCRTCAAGCTACGGGCAATCTGGTACATTACTACCTTACCAATTAGCCAACCTCTTGCTTGCACTCTGGAGCTCCATCTTCTTTTTATMTCCACTGTTTTCGCACATGTTAGCTGATCCACTCTGATTTCACAGAGTCTGATCCACTCTGATGCCCCACAGGGTTTTTCATTGGGCTCATTTTTATTCAGCCTCTGCAAGTTTCCTTTGACAGAGATGATCTGAAGATATGGATAAGAGATCAGTTTTTATGCAGATGACATGCAGATTTATGTGAAGTTCGTTCCTAATTATTCTTTCTCTTCTTCTGTTTTATCAGTTTTTCTTGAGGACATGGAGGCGTAGATGTCTTTTTTTTCATGGTCTATATTTAATACTCCTAAAATTTGAATATTAATTATTGGTTTCAGGCATTGACTTAAATATGCTGCTTCTTTCTCAAAATCTGACAACTATGGTAATAGTTATCGTGGTTGACTGGGACAGCAAACAATTCATCCCTTTTCAGCTCTGTAGTTACGCACGAGCTTAACTCACATCAGTACTGGCCCATAGTTGCAACTAAATATAGACCTGAAAACGTAGGTTGATTTAGATCTTGCTTTCCATACTTGCACTTTTTCAACAAAGACATTAAGTTAAGAAAAACATGGAGGTGTATTTTGCCTTTCCTTTTCAAAGAAAAGAAAAAAGAAGAAGAAAAGGTGTTAACCAATGCTTTAATTGTTCTCCAAATAGTTCTCAGGCATTCTGTGTTAATTGGCATACCAGCTGTTTCTGATAACGACTTGACATCAGAACAAAAGGAAATGACTACAATTCCTTCTAACACTAGTAAACTCCAGCAATGACATCCAATTTTGATCTAGGCGCACAAATCACTGGTAGGTGTCATAAATTAATGCAACAAGTTAAATGCCTCTTACTCAAAAAGAGCAGCTGAGCAATGTCTCAGGATCCCAGACACATGTTATGCTGAAGGATTGCTTTTTCTAATAGTTCATAATAAAAAATGGATTAATGTTTTAATGTTTCTGTCATTGTGAAGCACCATGTTGCAACACATTAGCAGCTAAAGAATTTATTTTTCAATTCCGGATGTTGAAATGATCACTAAACTGAAATCTAATGTCTGTTCAATCAAGTGCAGCTCAGTGCTCAACAGTACTAAATCACCCTCATATTTTTTTCATAAGGACAATCTACAGRTGAGAAGTCCAACTGGTTATTTTGGTACATCTCTGACCAATGATTGAAGAAATTATTAATAAGTAAACACACCTCTGAATTACTGCCAACTCTCCCTCTCTAGAATATCTACATTTTGAGCCTATGAAAATATTCATAAATGAACAAGATGCCATAAGTGTTATAAGCAGCTCTTGCTCTGGTTCACGAATATGACTCACTTCACCAGGGAACTCTGTTATTAAAGTGAGGTGTTTTTGCTTTAGAAAGAACGATGGAAGAATTATATAGCAGTCATACAAATGCCTCCTTTTCCTTTATAAAGTCTGCAAGCCCTGTATTCATCTCTTTGCTTTGCTGTCCAGTGGTTGTAACACTTATAACCAAGGGGGAGTAAATAACATGTTCTGTGTAAAAGGCCTTTGCYGCAAAATACACGAAAACGGTCTATAAACTAAATGTCACAGTATGTAGTCATTCTTTTCAAACATTCAAGAGCTATAGCTAATTTATCCAAGAGGGAGATGCTATACTATTTCTGTATGACTGAATTAGTCAACTAGCAAATGAATGGGAGAAATAATACCATTAAATGTTATTTCTTCCTCATGACTAACATATTATTATCAGCCAAGAAGATTGGACAGATGGATGGAGATTCACAGAGCTGTATTAGTCATTTGCCATTTTCAATATCTCTACATCCCCTGATCATTGAGAATAAACATGCAGGGAGAAAAACTCAAGTAGAGTAAATCGGCATTTTTCCCTGGGCTTAATTGAGTTCTGCTGATTTACTAGCACACGATATTCTGAGACACTGTTTCCTGTAAAAAAATATTTATAGAACAGTTGAGAAATCAAATATCATCAGTGTGAAATGTAATTGAATTTGATCGTATTACTAGTAATGGAAATGCCACAAAGTTTAGTCAAACRCTTTTTGCTGGTTCTCACCCCATGTTCATATCTTGAGAAAAGTCTGAAAGCAGCGTGAAAACAAATGATGCAAGTTGCAGGGTGGTTCAGACCTGCGCGGCATTTCTGAGATGAGTAAATATGAATCATGTAATAATTGCTGTGTGGTCATTTATTCAGCTGAGGGCCAGGTGGGATCAGAGCTGAACACGTACTCCCTTGACATGACAGGGGGTGACCTCCTGGTCCTTCCACTCATCCTGGGAAGTGGTTTACTCATTCGAGAGTCTAACTGACAGCAGCATCGCTAAGTACAAGGTCGGATGAAATGTAAGAACCYGAGGTATTGGATATTAGACCTACTTACGGGGGGAAAAAGGTGTGACATTTTTCTAGCAGACAGTACTGTTTTTTTGAAAGAGAAATGTGTCACAAGAGCCAAGTTTGGTGATTTTCCCCTGGGGCAGAAGATCAAAGGAATTTACATAAAATCAACAGAAGTTAATAAAAAGAAAAAAAAATCATCTCATGTTTTGTTATATTTTATTAATAGTTGCAGTTAATTTATGGATAYTGTGTTTCATATTTATATTGTATCTGATATTCTGTGTTATACTGGGGAGACCATTCCAAAAGTTCTGTCTTTCATTGTCTTAATGTTGAAAACTGTATTATTTTAATATCTTTTACAAAATGAGTTGCTTTGGATCGTTTGTTTGGTGGGGTAGTTTGGATATTTCCAGTTTTCTTTCTGAACTATGAAAGAGGAAATTTTTCTGAATACTAAAATTCTCGTGGGCAATTTTCTGACTGATGTCATTCTGAGCACAAATGGGCAAAAAACTTCTTGTAAGGTATATTCTATTTGCTTGTCTAATTAACTCACTTTGAGCACCTTTTCTCTGTCCTAATGACACTGTTATCTCTTGGAKACAACTRATTCAGAAAGTAAATTCTGGATTCATAACTATCAGTTCCCCCAGAAACTCAACTTGAAAATTAACCAKTCAAAGAACAGACCATATTATATGRCCACAGTCCGTAYAAGATCTAATTTACAGAATTTCTTTGGTGAATAAGGCAGGGTGCACATTAACTATATATTTTTTGATTTTTAACATAATTCCTATTGTCACTGTAGGATTCTTATGCATTTGAACCTTAACTTCACATTTCCTATTTCTCCAGTTTTTCACTAATCTTTACCTAATCTCAAATTCACAAATGGGAGCTGATCATARGGCAGTATCATATCACCACCATTCTAACTGCATTTAGTTAAAGCACTTCTGTGGGAAGTTTATAATTTATTAAAAACCTTTATCTGTTCTTTAATCAGCTCTTCATTGTAATTGATCCACTAGAGCTCAGAGAAATTCTTCGAAGAGCCTATTCGAGTAAGATTGCTTCCGAACAAYGAAAGGTATAAAGGAGCCCATTAAAATTCCCCTGGGCCTTTTATTCCATTATACAGCACTACAGGGCGGGCTTGTCCATTAAGAGAGTAATAGTGGGTCACAGTCCCCAAAGCAAGGAGTTTGGGGGMGCATCACTTCTTGGGGGTGCTGGGGATACGCTACTGCACCGTGGTCAGTTGGAGAAGCATGCTGGCAGCAAAGAGAAAGGCAAGAACCTGAAGAACRAGGGGGTGGAGATGCGTGGAGAGGTGAGCACTGGGAGTTCACACTGAACAGGGAATGATGCCAGAAATTTTTTTTTGGAAGCTGCAGAGGCTGAGAGATGAAGAGTTCTGGGCWCAAAAACACCTTATTGGGACTGAGGCTCTGGGGGTTATGAGAAGCACGGGAGGGATGTTGTGCCCCATGCCACCTGGGCTTGCAGCAAGCACCAACATCTGCTCACAGCAGAGCCCAAAAGGAAAAGTGGGTTGATGAACTGCAAGTGCAAAGCCACAGCGAAAGACGATGATCCTGCCTTGCTTTGAGAGTGCTGGATCGTTAGCTGTCAATGCAGTAGGGATCTGAAGATGTATTTCATTAATAAAACGCASCCAAACTTCAGATCATTACCTAGACCTTCTCAGACAACTTGAAAGAGAAAAAATTTAGTTGATGAGCTCAAGTAAATTTTCTTTCCTATAAGCCTCTCCACAATTCTAGATCAAGTGAGCCACATGAAAAATAGCATCTATTTACCATTCTGTTGCCATTCCCAACATTAGCTCTTCAAATATTAAAATGGTCACAAAGTTGTTTTCTCATCATATTTTCCCAAGAAAAAATATACCACTTCAGTTCTTATTTGATTCTTAGTTCAGAAGTTTAATTCATTTCTTGTGTCCAGGCTTCAACCCTGGAAACGCATTTCTTGAAACTTATCTTTTAAATCAAGGCTGAGTTTGACTTTTTGTCTCCTGGTTTAAGCAGCAGAGACTTTCAGAGAAATAGGTGTCAAGAGCCACATGGAAAAACTGAGTCAGATTTGACAACATTTTAATGCCTTTCCCAAGCTAAATGACAGTTCTTGAATTTCTTTGTTTTTTATACTTCTTTTTCCTGTCTTTGCAGGAATCTGAAAATGCCTGAAGATGAAGATATACATTTAGTTAGTTTTTGTACTCATTTGAATAGAAAAAAAGAAAAGTTTATTATGGATTCACTTCTAATAATGTGCTAGAATAGGAGGGGAGTTTTTCTGACATTATTCAAATCCTCTCATTGCACCTTGCAGAGACCATGTTAATATTTAACTTAAAACTCAGCACTGCAGCATAGTATATTCTCTTGACCTTGAAACCACAAAACCCAGAGCAGACACGGAAGAACGCAAACAACAGAAACCTCAACTTCTATTTAGAGAAACGCTTCAGTGAGCAGGCTTGGACAGAGCACAACAATATTGTCTGACCCCTGGGCAAAACTCAGCCARCCTGGCAAAAATGTTGAGCAGTGGGGACGAGGGAGGAACTGCCTCCGTGCAAAAACATGCTCCAACGGCTTGTGCAACCAGCACAGAACCTGAGGCCACCTGCGTGACTTGTGGCCTGTAGTTCATCAGGATTTTTTTTTTAAACTGCCCTGCTAAACAGCAGCGGGGAAATTAGACAAGGAGTGCAGGAAGCCATCTGAAAAACTGAAATGTTCTTTTTCCAGTGCACAGAGTTTCGTGTTTCTGAGGTGAGCACTAACAGGAGGTGACGTGAGCTCCCACAATAAGATGCTTTGTGTCACGACTTAGTTAATAATATCCAGCTAATTGGCAAGTATATGTGATGTGAAATAACAACAGGGACTCTTGCTTACCACTGAAACAGCTGAAAATGTTGCTTCTATGAAAGACAGCTTATAATTCATACAGACTGCCATCATGTTTTCTCTACACCTGTGAGGATGCAGTCAGATGCTCAGACATAAAATTAACCTAATTGCTAACAAATTATGTAATGCGCAAGGTTTAGATGTTGGCTATTAAAGCTTTTTAAAATGGCTTTCTCCTGCAACAGTTTTTTAAAGCCCTCCCAATCGCTTGGAAGATGATATTCCCAGAGGATCTGGTGTCTCACTAGAGCAGTGGAGCAGGTCCCTGACTGACCAGTGGGCAGTAAATAGCTATTACTGCCATATCCTCAGCCGTTCCCGCTGGCAGTGAGCTCCACCAGCTCAAACAGGAGTAGGAATTATGTGGTCGTTTCCAGGCAGAGCTCAGGTAGTGTCAAACCAGCACGTTCCCAGAAAATCAACTGAGCACTGATAGTCTAACGRCTGCTGCTCAAGAACCCCTCAGCTAGTACAGCTGTAAAGTGGGATTGTTCCAGCATTACTTTCTCTCCATAGAAGTTCTGAGAAAACATTTCCTCTTCCTAGCGTTTTCTGTCACTTGTTTTTAGTGAAAAGCTCTGTCTCAGCAGCTGGCCTCCTCTGGGAAGGTACACAGAGGTGGATGAGAAAGAGACATGTTTCTGTCCCCCCCAGGCTCCTCCTGTCCAAGTAGCTCCCGTCACGCTGGCCAGACTGTGCCTCCCAGCACGACACATCCCCACCGTGCAACGCACGTTCCCCTGTGTACTCCCCCCTCAACTCCTGAAGACCTCCAGGCCTGCCCTTGCAAAGTCCCTGTTGGGTTGCAGTGAGTGAACTGCATCTGCGTCTACCTCATGCCAGTAAAATTCCAGCTTCCACCACCAGCCCTCCTTAGCACCATGCTTCACATGGGAACATGAAGGACGGGGCTYGTGGGGCTGTGAACCACACCTGCAAGTCTCAGGATGGGAAAGTGGCCTTCCCCGGTCTTTTGGAGCTGCTGGAATTACAAAGGTGGAAGATGGAGCTTCAGAGGCTTGACCAGAGCCACAGGACCTGAAAGCGTGGTGTCACAGTCACGTGCTCTTCTCACTTTTCATCTGGCACGTGAAACAAAGTTGTATYAGGTCAGGTGACAGACACTACTCTRGCATTACCGCTGCTGTGACAGGGAAGGATGATAGCTCTGGGCTGAAGCCAAGACATAAATCCTCTAGCAAGGCTCCAGCTCTAGTGCCTGCTCCAAGGCTGCAGCAAGGCARCCCAGCAGCTCCCCAGCTCTGCAGGAAATCCTGCCAGAGCCCTTGCAATGTGCTGCTGACCATCTGCACCCAGCGCCTGGGCTCTGGACAGAGGCAGGTACAACCCTGCACTGCCAACAGCAGGAGCAACAAAAGCCGTCGATGGCAAATGCGGGAGCTAGAGGCCAGCCTGCCRGGAGTGTGCACAGGAAAGCCGGTACCTGAGTCTCAGGCTCCAGGAAAGGGCTTTGCACTGAGACAGCAGAGTAGCAGGTATTCAAGTCCTAGATGCAGTGAGTCATGATCCCCCAGTCTGGTTAGTCGTAACCATGAAGGCCAAAACCAGAGGCAGGAGYCCTCCTCATCCAGTGATTCTGTTGTCAGACTGAGAACGCCCTCAGTCTGGTGGCCCTGGACCAGCCCCAGGAGCATAAGATCAAGCCCACCACCACCATCCGCTCCTGAAACAGAGACCTTCAGCAGGCTGCAAGTTCAGCTGCCAGCAGCTGTCAGCTCTCTTTTAAAATCCCTGGGCAGGCAGGCAGGCAGAAATGGTGTGTTGGCYTTGACAAGTTGCAGCTGTAAACTATCTACTAGCCAACGCGCTGCTGCTGGCTTTAAAAATATAAATCAGATGCTCAATTTCTCATCAAAATTTTAAATCAAATGTCAGGTTGAGGACCAGGGAGAGCTGGCAGAAAGAGGGAGAGTTGCATTATCTGGACACGGTAGGGCATTAGTGAAAGAGCACTTCTGAAAAGCAAAGAACATTAGGCTATATTTTTTGTCTTTGCGTGAAAGCTTCTAATGACAACTTTGATGCTAAAATGAGAGGGAAAACTATTGCCAGATTGAGTGTTATTTATTACAGGTATTACTGAGGCACTTTCAAATTCACTGAACACCTTGAACAGATTGCTTCTTCTACAGCTTGTTCTCTGTAATTGTTACGATCTGGAAGTAATTCCACAGTTGTCTTTTATTTACATAGATGTATTGCAATAAATGACGACCTCATGCACTTTCATAGCATACGTGACATGACCTTTGTGGGCAAGGATCAGTTAGCTGGAAGCACAGCTCCAGCAAAGTCTTCCARCTGTTTCAGAGAAAGGTGGCTCTATCTGAAATATAGAAATATGGGAGAAGATCCCCTGTATTCAGAAGAGGTTGAAAAAAAGGAGGGGGGGGGACTCTGCTATCCCAAACCTGCTTCCTGTGCAGTGTTTGCCCACACTCAGCTGAAAATACTGCTCAGAGGTCCATGGATCCACATCAGCCTTGTCTGACAGATGGAGAGCCCTGGTCCGTAGGCAGATGTACCAGATCAGGATCCTATGAACCGCAAAGGGGAAAGGTTGGATTTCGTATTTAAATGCACAGAGGAGTGCTAGAGCTTGCAACAGGACTAGAACCTCTGCTGCTTGCCTTCTTCTTTCWTTGTCTATACTTGTGCAATAGGAGTTTGGATTCAGTGGCACAGCTCCTTCTGGGGAATGACTCTCCTGTTCAGCTCATCAAAGCTCCATGTCTGGAGACAAGCTCTGCAGCTGAGGTTCTTCCCTCAACGCCTTCTGCACTGTGGAARACCCTCATCAACAGCATCTTTCAGCTCCCACCTTCAGAGAGCAATTCTTGGACATTTAAAAGTATCTCCCTTTGCTGTGAAAAATTCCCTTGGGGGGAAAAAGTATCAAAGAATAGATAGTTGYGCAGCAATTTTAATCAGACAAAACTGAGGCAAAGGACTGATTACAACGTTATTTAGATGATACACTTCTGACTACAGCCTTGTAATCAAACGGCAGCTACCACTCAGCCATGTAATAACCAGACGACTGTACATCTGCCTTGCCATGCATATTTATAAAGAATGCACGGCTAACACTTATTTACCTTTATTAGCTATACTGTCCATAATTAGCTCAGCTACTGTGAATACTTTTCAATGCCTGGACTAGCTGCAATTACATTTACACTAAAATTGTCCAATCTTTCAATGTCCAGATGAGAATTTGTCAAAAGCAAAAAGTACATGTAGGATAATCTTAGAATAAATGGACACATCAAGGAAGTTCACATTCTGTAAACACTGGCTTATCGGGGCCAGCACAGTGCCTGCAGCCCTAAGGCATGTGTAGAAAGAGGCCAACCTGCCCATAGACATTCAAGTAGACAAGGTAGCAAAAGAGTGATGCCAGACTGGAAACCAGCATACAAGGCTGAAGTGACTTGCTTATGGTTGCACAAATAACCTAGAAGAGTGAAGGGTGAATGCTGATTTTCTCAGATCTAAGAAAATCAATGGGGTTTTTGTCCTGTTGCTAAACCTAACATTGGGGGAAAAAACATTCATTTTGAGTTGATCTGACCCAATTGTAGRCTCCCTCCACTAGCACTATTTTGATAAAGTTACGCTTAGGTTTTCTTAAGATGTTGTTTAATATATGTTAAACATCCACTGCAAAGAGGTCGGTTATGTAGACTTTTTATGATACTAAATAGAACAAAACATTTTACACCAGAAGGAGTTCTGTAAATAACCAGACACCCAACACTAGAGATGAGTCTCTGACCTTGTTAAAGTCAACAAGACTTTCCACTAATACCCGAGTAGAATATCTAATACTTGCCTATGAAGAGTATCCATTAAGGGTTGCCTCATCTGGCTGCATAAAGGCTGAACCTGTATAAACCTGCATATGTAATCTACAGAGCCTTTTCCATGTAGTCACTCAAGTCTCTCATAAATTGGTATGCAGAGATGAAATTTCACTGAAGACAGCAACATCTGTTCCTTTAGATCACTTCTTTATTGACATTCAAACATAAGGCATGACTTGTTTTCAAGTTATTTGGGCTGCAAAGCATAGACACTGTTGCTGCTAAAATCACCTCAAAGTAATAAWCCAACAGCTTGATTTTGGGACATGCCAGCATGAGGCGAGGCTCATTTATCGGCTCTCAATATGTCACCACTCCATGTGAAAATATTTCAGCTGTCACATTTCCCAGTGCAGGCAGCACTGGGGACTCCAACCATCCTCGGTAGGGCTGAGGAGGGAGTTGTCACTTGGCAAAGRCCATCTCTGCAGAAGAGCTGGGACAACATCTTGAGCTTGGTTCCTCTCTGGTGTGCTGGAAAGACCTGTCCTGGCCCTCTATAGCGATGACAGCTAACCCTGACCCATGCTTCAGCAAGCAGTCTAGGAGGTGGCTGCAGCTCCTCCAAGACATTTGTGTCTCCAGCTCTGCCAGAAACACTGTTTGGCTGGCAGCCTAGAAGAAACCARCTTCAGGATGTTTCCTGAAACATTAACAACTCTGCACCACTGCACCAACAGAGCTGAGCAAAGCAGCTTGTGACTCATGGCCTGGATGAAGCAGGGGTGGAAAGGTGCGCTTCCTCATTTTGCTGTAGAAATTATCAGTACCATATTTTTCATCTAAACTCTTTAAAAGCTTCGGTGCTTTATAACTTCCAGCACATCCAAAGAGAATACAAGACTCTCTGTTTCTTTGTGTTCTAACCAAGGAATCCCAAAGGGTTTTTTTCACACTCTTATTGTTTTCTTTTATGTGGCTGGTATCAGTAACAATCTGATGTCACATTCATGTTTTTCCTCACATTCTTTGCTCCCAGTACGGATTTAATCTATGAAAACTGTATGGGGAGATAGTATTTCCATATGGAATTTGGTTTAATTAATACTAACTTTCTTCTTCATGCCTCAGAGGCTGATATCATATTGTTTAAGAAGAGAAATGAAAAAGATATTTTGAAACTCTTTCTAACAATGTTATACGGAGATAAGGAAAGCCTCTGGGACAGAACCAGGTGCACAGACATGCAAACCCAGACCTTTACCTGCAGCTCAGGTACCTGCACTGATATGAAATGACCACAGTGTGGAAGTGATTTCTAGTGCTATTGGGTATTCCACCTCATTTCTGATCTTCCCTGGTTCCAGGAACTGTGGGTATATCTGAGATACCTTGCTAGATTACGGAAATGGAAAAATCTCCATGTTTTTAGTCCCAGTTGAAAGATTGTCCATGAGACTTTAGTTTAACCAACTCACGTACAGCACATGATATCAAGTGGACAACATATCACTCTTCATCCCCTTCTCTCTATTCCTGGGGAGATGGTGACCAGCTTGCAAAATAGCATAAAAACAAGTATCCTCGGGTCTGCTACAGGTAGGTAAGGTACTCTCATGACAGCTGAGGACTGCAGCACATAGTTGCCTCTGCTATAGGATGCCCACATCCCTCTCATGGGGAGAGATGCTGGTAGTTTTGTGTCAGCAGGATTTTCCCGCTCCAAGGGAACTCTCCATGGCCAACTAGCCTGGCTTCACAGATGCGTTCTGGTGGTCAACCCCAGTCAGGATCAATCAGAGGTTGCAGACCAAGTCTTCACAATTTTTAGAGAGGGAAAGGGCAGTGAATATGCATGGATCAAACTGCATCCAACACCAAACAGCTTTCTTCTTTACCCATGCAATCAGGACAGGAGCTGCCACAGTCCAGAGCAGCTCCATGGGCAATGGAGTGGGATTTCTAAAGGCAGCCTGCATCCATTTTCATCTTGGACTCACACTGCACATCTGGCCTCAGCACTCCCCTCCTTGGTCTTGAKGTCTCTGCTAATGAAAGTGGGAGATGAATTTGTGTCAGACCTGATTTTGGTTGAGCTGATGAGCACCTGCCATCTCCCAAAGCAGCTGGCCCTGTGGCTTGCTCACTCTGGCTCAAGCCAAGCAGGAATTTGCTTTCCAATAGTGTTTCATAGGGCTTACGGGAAGCAATATCATGACCTGCCCTTATAAATGGGTGTCTGCTCAATGCTGAAAGCAAAGCATTAGTAGGTTAAAGAAAAAAAAGTAGCTTGTGTCACTAATGGCTGGTTGGTTTGCCTATCTTAATTATATCTCCTTTAGATGGGAACCTTTGCTACATTTATACAATACGCTTTTCTGTAGAAGAGAAAAGCATCTTAGAGAGAAAATGTCTTTCAGCAAAAGACTTCTCCTGCTTCTCCTGATAATTGAAATCAGATGATGATGTTCATAGGCATTGCTTGCAAAAGCTTAACATTGCAGGTATATTTTAAGCCACAAACGCTATGGTCGCTACAAAATACTACATAACATGATTTACTGAGTGTCTGGAGATCTTATTTACAAAAAACAAAATTATTAATGAAATAACATCAATAATTAAAATTAAAGAAAGACAATAGATAATGTTGCCAACGCAGATTCAGCCTCCAAGTGGAACTGTTTCTGATGCTATCTTTAATTCCAAGATCTTATGCTATTTTTATTCTTGGGTCTCTTCTTCTTTCCTTGCACACAGAACGGATTATTTCCTTAATAAGAGAAAATCAATATTTTGCTCTTTATCATTATTCAGTGTGCAATCTGAGTCCTTTTTCATTATGTGCTCTTCAAACTCTGCTCCAAAATAAGATGTATCTACCTTCCCATGAAATTTTCTTTGGTGTGACAGAGGGTTGGTTCTACAGATTGGGAGCAGCAGTATAGAATGCTCAGAGCTGAAAGCCTCCACTAATTGTGGGCATCAGATCTAAAACACTAATTGCGAATTTTGGGATTACTTAGGTGATTAACATGTGCTGGGTCTGGGGCTTTACATGCAGCTGTGAGTGCTTAGCACTTCTGCAAGGCAGCCACTAGGGTCACAAAGCATATATCCATAAAACAAGGAGCACCAAACTGGAGACCACTCACGGAAAAAAAAAATCTCACTTATGAGCCAAATCTAGTAAAACACAGACATGTCTCACACAGTGGAAGAGAAAACTTATGGTCTTCTGCTGTATATGAGGAAAATCAAACACCTGAGAAAGGGAACACAAAAATCTCTGCACCAGGTTGCAAGCTGCCTAGAGCTATACCCAAGAAGGCACTGAGCAGAAGACTGTATGTGAATCTCTGAGATTTTCTGATGCCCAAGGAAGGGCTGCTAAGGAGAAATCTTCACTCAAGAAATGTATTTTGAAGGACGTGAACAAGTTTTCCACTAAATTTTTGACAAAGAAGGAGAAGGAAGAGCACAAAAGCACTCTTGTATGGATAACTGCTTCCTGGTGATGCCTCTTCCCTACTTCTGGTTCTGCATTCAGTCCCATTCCCGCCCACCTATTTCTCCCTGAACGAAGTATATTGGCACTGCTCTGGAGGGCTGCATGCAGGAGCATCCCAGCTACATTACGCATGCTGCTGTAGGACTGTGGTTCACAAAGCAGGGGTTGGAGTGGAGCTATGGGCAGGAAAAGTGCGCCAGACCCACAGCACCTGCTTTCAGCATTTCCACCACTACCAGCTGCAAGTCTGATAACAGAAGTTATGGTGAGCCAGAGGTCATTACTGCCGGATGCCAGCCAAAACTGTTTCTTTTCGTGCAGAAATGGGCAGTGAAAGCTAGGGCCATAACACTCTCTGCAGGCAAGATATGAAACATCTGTTCATATGGAACTCTGTTTTGGATGATGGCCCTAGYATAGAAGAGGCTGGTGGATGAGTGCTCCATTCATTGAATTCACTATTTTAAGGCAAGGCTAAGCAATGATTTGCGTGGTTTAAATCTTACTGAGGTGATTGGCACAGAACATCTCCTTCCTTAAAACAAAAATCATGACGGTCTTAAGAAACAGTATAATTAGGAGCAAAGAAAAGGATGTCCATCATTATAGCACACCGTTCGCTGTATCTATCCCAGTAAATTAAACAGTGTCTAAGCACACAGTCAAGCTCTGGACTTCAATCACCTACACTGTTTAGTTGGAGGCATATTCCTTTGGTCTTTTCCAAACAGTGCTCTCCCAGATAATGCTCAAACACAGCTTGGACAACACAGCACAGGACGGGACAGTACCCAACAGGCAATATGAAGCAGGTCGCCAATTTTATTCAGTAGTACAGAGACAGCTGTATTGATCAAGTCCAGGGAAATATGATTGTCAGAGCACTGACTGTATACTAAAATCTTACTGCCAGTAAGTGTTTGGGAGGACTTTTCCAGCAGCCAAAGAGATGCATGATGATCAGTGGCTGTCGATCTGTGTTATTTAGAGTGAGAAATTACAGCCCATGTTGCCATGGCTGTGAATGGCATCCTGAAAAACYAGTCCCTTCCTGCAGGTATCCAACACTGAAGAGTGAGGCTTGAAAAGGATAAGGGGGAAAAGGGTTTGTTTTTACATTTCTGGAAGGTAATTATTTCTGCAGCTGCAGTACTTTGCCATTTATCTCCCTTATTCTTACAGCCTTTCATAGCTCAGGGACAAGGGCAAGTGTCTGTGCAACACAGGCGATCATAAATCAGTCCTGCTGCCTCCATCCATCACAGCAATGAACAGCAGCAGTGTGTGTCCTGTCGCCTCAGTTTCCTCACTGAAACACGGACACTGAGCAGACTCTGCAAGTTTATGAGCGTGTCCATACACTTTCTGCGTGCATTGGTGGATGGACATCAGTTCACGTCACTTCCCTAGGGACTTTAGAGCACAACATGTAAAGCTGCATCAGAAACATGATGTAGATTGAAGCATCCCTCCAACTAGAAGGAGACAAAACTCTTTTCAGTGGGATATCCTTTCAGAAAGTCTTCTCCGTGTCTATGAGAGAAAAAGCTGTTTGGAACAGCAACCAGCAGCAAAATCAGAGGTGATAAAGTAGCATGAAAGCTTTAATAATACCAGAGGGTTTTTTCAGGGATTAATGTCCCCAGCAGATCTCAAAACATTGCCTACACATCCAGTGCTCTGCATCTCATGCTCAACCTCCACAGCTGATCTGCCAGTTTCTTTTGATAATCTATTCCCAAGGGCTTGATTCGAAGCTCATGGAGTAGAGTGGAAGGATTCGTATCAATTTTAATGAGTTTAATATCAGATCTCTCTTAGGATCATTTTCTCATGGCAGAAATCTGAAGGTCTGAAGAGTATGAATTTCTCAGTTTTGGTGGGACCAGTGCTGGTGCCTTCATTTCCTCCATGACCACGGAAATTGGCATTACAGGAGGAACAACGATGAGGTTTGGAATGTTGACTGGTGCCTCATCTATTACTCTTTCAGTGGRGTTAGTCTTTCTTGGCCTTTGGTCCTGAAAATTTAAACTGCTAGTCTAAATTTTTTACCTAGGCTCTTTCTTTGGAGAAGAGCAGGAGAGAGTTTCAGGAGCTGATTCATCCAGTGCTGGAGATACTCTAGACAGAACATCTGTCCTAAAAAATCCCCAAGGCACCCCTGCCAACATCCAAAGGTCAATTCTACACCAATTGGCTTTTACAGTCCAACTCCATTGAAATCATAGAATGGTAAGGTTGGAAGGGACCTCTGGAGCTCGTCTAGTCCAACCCTCAGCATAGCCCATACGGGGATTGAACCCACAACCTTGGCATTAGCAGCACCATGCTCTAACCAACTGAGCTAAACCTCCAGCCACTGTTAAAGTTACTGCCCATGATCTTTCAACAATTGTTCAGTAGTTATTGCATAAAAGCTCTTATGAAAAATTCTGGTTTAGGACAGCAGAATATTCCTATTACTACATTTTTTATGGACACTCTTTGAGGAATTTCTGTTCAATGCAAAAACATCAAACCATAAATTCATGAAATGCAATCTAAGGTATATAACAACACTACAAAGAAAATATGGACCTATGGCCTAAYGATAAGAGCTGAATATCTCTGCCAAAATCAATGCTCAGCACCTGGAAGAATGAGACAACAGAGAATCTTGAAGTTCTCTTCCCAGGTTAATAAAAGTGGCAGCATGGGTTTCAGATGACTGATTTGTCTCAAGAGACTTACTGCCTACACAGCACAGATTGCTCTTCCATATTATAAATTTCATGCTGATATTATCTTGCTTTGTTGTGAAGAACACATCACCAGTATTTCTTATGTAATTTACAGACTGCTTTCCTAAGTTCTCTGTAAGGAAAGAAAAAAAGCAGAAAGGTATGAGAGAAAATCCTGCTGTTTCCCAACCTCCCAGCCAACTACCCAGCTCAAGTATCTACAAGAGTTCAAATGACTGCCAGTTTTCTCCATGCACTTTGGACTGATATATATTGATCTTGTAGCACCGTTTTTAGAACAAACATGTGGGATGTTTTAGGCTATGTCTGCAAACTTAATACCACTACAAATTTTGCTGGTCACAGCCAAATCAGTGTTCATTTAACACAGGCAAGACAAAAAAACTTTTGTAAATGTCAAGCAAAGGCTTTAATGAGGAAATAGCAAAGAAGCAACTGAAACGTTAGCTTGTACAGCCTGAATACTCTAGGGCTGAAGCAGTAAKAAACGCCCATCCATTTTATCCACCGTAATGGCCTCAAGGATGTTGGTGCAAGAGATGCTGATAACGAAGACGTTTGTATTTGGATACATATGTTTGGGCACCCAAATACTCATTTATCCCTCCAATTAAACTTTCATGTAAGATCTTTTGTTTTGATTGGTTTCTAAGATTATGCTGTGTTGTTCCTTCCTTCCGAGTCTGAAATATTTATAGCTGCRTGGACCAAATTCCTTAGATGCTCTCCAGTCTGTATCTTTTATAACAATAGATACCACCATTAAGTATTGCAGGTCTTGTTTATCTGCATGGAGAAGCACAAGAGTGAAATGAGTCTGCCGTGTTGCCTGCAGGTGATCAAAGTTTATAACAAGCAACAAAGTTTTTCTCTTCCTCTGACTAGAGTGTTAACAAAACTGAAGTTGATGACCTGAATTAACAAACCTCTAGCTATGACAACCTGCAGTTTATTTTTGCCTTCAGTAATGCTCTTTGCTAGGGACTGAGCAGGAGACAGGTTGTCGCTGTTGGTCCTGATGCTTTCATGTTGCCATGTTTGCTGCATGTCAGAGAGTCTGTTTAATTCTCCTCTTTGCTTTTTCCAAATTTCTTGTTTTTGCAGGGAAGGAAATTATGGTCTAGTGTTTGTGCTGCAGCCCATGCAACTCTTCCCAGGAGAAGGAAAACTGAACTGTTTAGAAAGTTCTGAGTCTTACAGCCAACCCACTGTGCACAGCCCAACAGAGAATATACGATATGCTGCACCAAGACTGAAATTATGGTATTTTTRTTCACTAGTACGTCTTTTCACTTATAACATTTACCCACAGTGCTGTTATATTGATCACAAAAGTGTAATTCATCATTAAACAGGACTATAAAACTCAGTCAAAACATGGAATCACAGGGGGTTCGTGATGATATCCAGTCAATTGTTTGCTAGAGCGTTGTTCAGTTTAAGCTAATGTCTCTAGTAACGATGCCTCTCCCTTCTTTTCCTCTGGGAGACTATTGCACAGCTTGCTRCATCCCAATCCCAGAAGCTCCTCATGACTGCTCGGCCCACATCCCTTTTCTTTACCCCATCAGATTTCTCTTTGGTTTTCTACCACACATCACACACTTTTTCCCCTAATATTCCTTTCTATTTAGTGACGAAATGACAGAGAAACGTCATGTTGCACAGCTACGTTCTTGCTGCAAACCAGGACCTTCTACGACCTTCTTCTACACATCTGATTTGTATTAACACAAATGTCAGACATCCAGCTCAGAAAAATGGGGCTATCTGACCCTGTTAAGCCAGTGGATTCAGTAACTGTTCTGGAATCATCATGTTTGTTTTTCTTATTTACAGGGGCCCACCATTTGGGAGTGGTGAGTGTTTATACTCTGATTCAGCTGTGCAAATACAGAGTTTTGGAGCCTCTGTAATTTTTTTATTCTGATTTACCAGKGGAGTTGTGTGTCTGTTTTTATAGCTATTCAAAGCTATATAGCATGCTAGCTGGGACTCAGAGCTATTCAAAAGACTGGTTCACATGTGCATAGCTCATGTGCAACTCTAGTGGTATAGCTCTACTCATATTAACAAGTTGTCATACTCCAACGACAAATGTTCCTAAATCAAATGTTAATAAAATGTCACAAAATTATGTAACACAATCCTCAGTGCTGGGCAAATGCAGACAAATGTATCTGAACATTTTGACTTCTTGCTGATACATAAAAGCCTTGAGCAAATGGGTGAGACACTTCTGAAGAGTTATACTTGTTAGATTTATTGGAGACACAACATGATATATCATRTATGGACTCCCAGGAGCCAGTTATGGTTGTATAATGGCCTTGAATGGGAATTTGTTGCATGTAAAAGAGAGCAGCAATATGCTGCTCTGCTTATACTGGAAACAGTTCAGCGTTTGGATTTGGATGCAGATAGAAACAGTGGAAAGGAAAGCTAGCCAGTTCAGGAAAGAGCCTGAACTGCAAATGAAAGCACAGAAAATTCTTCAGGTGCTTCACGAGACTAATTCTGACTAACTGACAGCTCCAGCCTTTTCTGCTCTTTCACTTTCTATCTCTTTCTTTCCTTTTTTTTTTCTTTTGTTTTGTTCTGCTACAGCCAAAGCTGTTTTTCTTACTCAAATCATAGTGAGAAACATTATACTTCACTTGTGTCATGTTGCTGAAGAAACACACAAGTTTTCATCATCTGTCATGGATCTCTCTCCTCCTCATCTAATAGAGTCATCATTGCCCCTTCTGCTATTTGCACTGTCTTTTTATCTCTCCACCCTGCCATTTTTTCTAGTGATGCTACCATTTGATCCACTCGTACACCTCAAATGAAGAGTATCCAGACAGGAAGAAACAAAAAGGCCAACATGTCTTGATTTGTATCTCATGGGCTCCATCAAGATGAAAGAAGAGAAGCCTGGGTTCAAGCTCAAAGATGGTTAATGGAAATAAAATCAAGGAATCAAGGGAAAGAAAGCTATTGATGAAAGAAGAGAGGCCTCTGTCCCTAATTATAAATACAGACCGATCCAAGTCTCAGGTAAGCTGTAGAAGCAGGCTTACAGATTCACAGTATTTGAGCTCAGAAAGGGTAACTAAATCATTTGTGTTGCTCTTCTGCAGAAGAGAAACCATTGAATTTCACCTAGTTTTAATCCTAGTAATTTATGTTTAAGTCATGAGTAACTTCACTCCAAAGATATCTGTTCCCAGCCTAGCCCACAGGCAATATAAGGTGGGATGCAACTGGTACGTTAAGAGATCCTTTGCTCTCTCTTCACTTTTCATATCACAGCAGTAACAGCACAGTGACAGGAAGGGAACCTATATATCTTCCTTCAATTGCAGATGCTTAGAGTGGCATGATGGTACCATAAACRCTCTGCAATTATGAAGATTATTCAYCTTAATACATTTCAGTTTTCTATTCCAATCATTAAGTCAACAAGGGAATAAAGTGCATATAAAGATTCATAAAAATCTGCTGCTTAAAACCTTCTTTTAACAARGAAAACTGTTACATCTTAATTTTCTTCAAAGCACAACACATCAGTCATGATAGGGACAAATGCAAAATAAGCAGTCAAAACTCACATTAACTCYTTCCCTCCCTCTTAGCTGTGTCAAGCTGTTGCTGCCTGTGAGATGTCAACAGCTCCCTGCCTTGGGGAAGGAAAAAAAAAAAGACATTGCAAAAAAAAAAAAGGTCGAAACATGTCACCAGCATAATTGTATCCAGCATTCTTTCGCTAAAGTGATTCTGCCACGCAATACCTGATAATCAAGCGCTGGGATGCATCAGCATTTTTACCCATGCTTGGCTACGAACACCATGACTTGASTTGAAGGGAACTGCCCCAAGGTACTGAGTGGAGACCTGTTCCCACACTGGCCCACCTCTGCCTGCAGGATTTCAAAGCCTAAGTCATAGATTTTGCTCGAAGTGTCTCTTTTCTGTGTTAGATTAACAATGGAAGAGCTTTGGCATAAATTTGGGTGCAGCCTTTCACGTTTCAGGAAGTACACCTCACATTCTGATTCTTTTATCTATTTTCTCTGTTCTTCAATGGAAAAACCAAAAGAGATGTTTCATTCTGGTTTGCTTTAAAGAGGAGGTAAGAGACTCTTAAAATAGGAAATGAAAATCATTCAGTTTCTCAAACCCCCGCAAGTCCAACATTAAAGTCAGAATGAAGCATAATTTCACTTCCAAATTGTAGTTGTAACAGGTATTTTCATTCTGGATATTTCWTGTCAGTGCTTAAGTCTTCCCATGGAAAACATTAATTTCAGTGGAATCAATTTTTTCCTGCAAATTTTTTTTTAAGTGAAGCAAATGAACATGACTTAACTCTTAATCAACTATCATCTTCCTCTGATTTTCCCTTTTCTTATACCACTTTTATGCTAATGTCACTTCAGTGATTTCAGTAATTTTTTTAAAAAAATGYGGGGACCTGGATTTTTGAAGGGCACTAAAAACGCTGGGAGAATCGATGAGCATACCCATAGGAGCTTTCTCAGCTAAATTGTCGTATAAGAAAGTCTCCAGATTAGCTGGGCAGTGAAAGCTTTGCAGTTCAGTTATATCGCTAGCTCATACAGCAGAACAGAAAAAATATCTTAAGGTCCTCATGGAAAATGAAGGCAAGAAGAGAAGACAAACTCTTCTGCCCRTTTATCGCAGCGATAAGTGACGAGCGAGACCTGTTCTCCAAATCTCACATCAAAAACAATAGCTCTTGCTAAATTCCTGGAGCGAACCAGGCCTCAGCACAGCATTTAGCTGATGGTATTGCAGCCTCTTGAACTGTGCCTCTGCCAAAAATACATTGATCTGAGTTTGARCAAAGCCAGTCTAAGAGCTATTCTTTATAGCCTACAAAATTCATTGATCCGCTCCTCAAAGAGGAGACTGCTGTGGTCTTATCAAAAGCAGAATAAATCGAGTTAACGGACTACAAATACACAAAGGCTGCAGGTTTAYGGCTGTTTTAGTTTATGTTATTACTAATAAAATAAGATGCTTGAGCAGAGCTCTAAAAGACTAACCTAGTAGAGCTCTGCCCTGAGGGACCTGCAGACCGAAAATAGCTGAACTCCAACCTCTCAGCTAYGCGGTTAAGCCTGGCATGGAGGGAGTAAGAAGCACACCAGGTGCAAGACTGGTCCCACTACGGGTAGAGGGTTGCACTTCATTGACCATACCTACACGGCCAGGCTGCGTGCTGGCGCAGGGCGCGCTGGTTAGCTTCACGCAGCAGTCACCTGCGGGGTCCTTGTCCTCGAGGGCGACTGGCTACTGGTCCTCCTCAGAGTTGTGCGACAGTGGAATTCACCCCTTGCCTCTGCTGCTGTCCCCATCGGCTTCCTCGTCAGCGGGAAGTCACCCTTCAGAGAAGCCTGCTGGGAGAGGSCAGGCTGCGCTCCCCAGGGCACCTGGCTGTTTGCAGACATACAACCACAACGTGGCTGCATCCAAGACGAGGCGACGCGTCCTGCTGCACAGAGACCTGTGCTTGTTCTGCAGAACATGCATGCCCTGCCACCAACCCGACCACTGGACACAGCCACARCAAGGAGTCTGCCCCAAGAATCCTGGTGCTCCACGCACAGCACAGAATGATTTCCAGGGCCAGGAAAATAAGAGAAGGAGGTATTTAACGTTTGATGAAATCATTAAGGAAATAGCAGGTGGCTTTCCAGTAACAAACATATTCTAATTTGGTTTAATTAGGAGGAAAAGCTGCTCTTTGGTGTATTCTCACCTTTCTATTAACTGCATCAACTGAATTTGGGGAACATGCAGAGAGCAAATTGTCTGACTTGATCCAGATTGTATCACGCAGCTTACAGAATTGTTCAGGGGCTGATTAACACTAAACAGCTATGTGGCAAAATGAGCAGAAATATCCCAAACACCGCAATGGTTTGGCACTATACGGGGAACAAGCAAGCATCCTCGGACATTTTGGTGGCATGTATTAGTTAAGAAGGGGTTAGCTGACAATGCAAGGCAACAGGAAGCAATCTCTTCTTCTTTGGATCACAGGAATTTTGCTGTTATGAATTTGTACAGCACCTGGCACAACAGCATTGTAGTCACAGCCTCCACAACCAACTGCAACGCAGAAAATGAATGAGTACAAAAAAGATCTACACAGTGACTTTACTTAGATGCCTCTCTTCAAAAGCCACAGAAATATATTCATTAGCTTAATGCAGGATTAACAAAGGATTCTGGAAGCTAACATAACACCAAGTAGCTGCTTTTTGTCTTTCCGATATAAATCCCACTATAACTAAAACCCATGAATCCACCAAAATCTGTTAAAAAACACTGCAACTTTAACTGAGAAACCCAAAGGAATTCAGAAACAAGGCTAAACACGGGTAATGTCCAATCTTCGGTTAACAACGAGCTTTAGATACTTCTTTGCAATGCAGTGAATGCAGGATTCAATTTACCTCCTTTTGCACTTTGGATTTGTTGGTGGCAGTCTGGAATTTAAACATTATTTTTCAGGTTATTTTTGTGTGCAATTGTCCACACAATTGGAGGGCAGCTGACTAAATTTACACAAGCACACCTTCCCGTAAACTAACCGCGTGGTTTTTTTGCCAGTAGTTGCATTCGCCACAAATGACTATGGAACCAAATGCCAAGAGTTGCCAGTGGTACTGTGCCAGCGAGCTGTACATGGAGATTTGAGTGCCAGCAAAAAAGTGCCCAGAGGTTCTCTTTCTTTCCTAGCTGAAATATAATTTGACCGCTTTTTCAGTTTGGCATGCAGAACAGTGGAGAGAAAGGCGGCGTGTTAGCTGAGGGAGGTTTTTACAAATAGGCTGTGCCCAGCACTAACATCAGGGAGCAGTCACCTCCACCCGCGCGCTGCGCACTGAATTCTGGCTGGCTATCCAATTTCCACCAGCCCCGGCAAGGTGCTCAGCCACTGCCAGTGTCAGCCCATCTCCTTGGMAACTGATGCTCTGACCATCTTAACTGGGCAGGAGCTGGGCTGTGAGTTGGCTGGTGGGTACCCTGTGCAGCATCAGYGCAAAACCTACTGCTGATGTGATTGAGCTGCAGGTCTGGATTCCTACAGACTGGCTGCTCGCCCTTGAACAAGAAGCCGGCCTACCTGTTGCCCTTTCTGGCCTCTGCATATTCACTGCATGACTGAGCACTGGAATGAGATGCCCAGAGAGRTGGTGAAGTCTCCATCCTTGGAGATATTCAAAAGCCATCTGGACAGCTGCTGGGCAACCTGCTCTAGGTAACTCTGCTTGRGCAGGGGCTTGGACTAGGTGGTCTCTAAAGGTCCCTTCCRACCTCAGCTGTTCTGAGATTCTGTGATTCTCCACCACCATTTCAGCTCTTGCATCTTCTCCAGTTCCTGACCACACCCTGCTGTGATTTTGTATCTGGTTCCTCTCTCTGCTCCTGAGTCCAGCCTCACCACTATCACTGGCACATTTGTGTCTGCCCCTTTAGTGAAGAATCTGATTTTTAATCAATCTTCCAGACAGTCCTTAAGCATGGCAGTAGTAATGCACCCTTTGGCACCAGTGCTTGCTTGGGGAGGCCAGTGAAGCGGCATCGGCGTTGGACTCCCTCTGCGCTGCAATTGTGGGAATTGTTTCAGGTAAGCGAGGCAGAGGTTAGGACATGGTGAGGACACAATAACCACAGAGCATGCCAAGATGAGCTGATGGGAGCTGGGATGAACTACAAAGTGCTGCACCCAGTAAAGAAATCCTGCCCTGGGCTCTAAACACAAGTTGAGAAGGGAGCAATKCTGAAACACTCCAGCTTTTGAAGAATCTTCATGTTCTACACTATCTAGGTAATAGTTATCATTTAACAAACCATACTGACTTGAACGTGGCACACATGTTATGAGTTGTCCTCTGAATATCAGTGCTTTTAGTCCATCATACTCAACATATACATAAAATTGCCAGCAGAAGGCTGGAGATGCAAGTATGAGGGTTCAATACWGCAGTCACCCTGAAGTTTTCACCTGCAATTCTATATGAAGGTCACCAAGTGAAGTGTTCAGGACCAGGCACTTGCTTTGGAGGGCTGTGCCTGGATCTACCTGGTCTACAGGCTTGCTCAGCTTCATCAGAGAATCCAAATCACCTCCAATCCAGTGATACAGCTGGACAGCCAAGACACAAGGGTGTCTGCTAGAGTTCATTATGCATGTGTGATATATACCCCAGCACTACATAAACGTGAGAGAGAGGAATGTATTGACTAGCAGGATTCCTTAGCTTGACTTATTCAGTTTCTCTGTGGGTAGCAGGTCATTCCACGGCTGTTAYACAGGTCAGGGTTTCTCCATTGAAAATAGATTCCCATTAGAAACCATTTTCTTTGGCTCTTTCATGAAAATCCCAACAATTACTCTGTCACAGACAAAACTACCAYGCTGCATATTAACATGCACCTTAGGTTTGCCTTCCTTTAAGTCTTCATTTGTAGCCTGGCACTTCAGTGCATAATTTGAATTTATAATAATAGCATGCAAGACCTGTTTTATGGATTATAGTTCCATTTGGAGTCTTTTCAGTCATACCAGAGTAAATACTAGATCATCTTCAAGAAACTTCCAAATTAATATATCTGCGAAAGTTTCTGACTGAATACAAATCACTTCCTATTATCGAGAAGTATGACAACTGTTTTGAAGAGAAAGAAAAAGCATGAGGGGAAAAGAAACAAAAAAAAAAAAACCCCAGTATTTCATTTTTTTCCCCTCTCCTCATTATTAAATTTATTGACAGCTACTCAGATCTAATGCGGAAACAACCCTTTAACTTGTCACGTCCTTGCTGTATGGTGGGCTTTGCCCATCGGCAGTCTTGGCTGGTTTGTGTCAAAGCAGGTTTGCCATCCTCAACTCTCCTCATCGGCAGAAGGGCTTTTTGCACTCTCTGCCCATAATAAAACACTTACAAGGTGAGATCCTCATCTCCACAGACTTCAGCTCAGATGAACTGTCTGGTTTTCATGTAGCTGCTTTGATCTGCATGAGCTGAAAGTCTTTTAGTTGCTCTGGAATGGGCATTTGGGCAGCCACATGACAGCATGTTTATATGGCTTTTGCTCTAGTCTGTTTTAATGTCCTCTTTTGTACTAAATCTGCTAGCTGTAGTTGATTAAGGGGATACAGCCCAAAATATTCTGAAGGACTACATCAGCTTCCAAACCCAAGAGGACATCTCTTAAAACAAAAGACTGGGGGAGTTGAATGGGTACCAAAAGATTGTTCTCCAAAACATTCTTACCTTCACGCTGAACAGCACTGCTGGGTCCAGAATCTCTGCACCAACCTCTCTAGTGTGGTATGACACCAGTCTCCTGATCCCCTGAGCAACAACGAACTTGGTCACGGCATTACGTTGTTGGTGGTGAAATAGGGGATAGCAGCTTCCAGGAACCATCTAAATCCCTTCTGAAGTTTCAAAACGTCTCTGGCCTTCTAGCATCCCTCYTCCTGCATCCCAACCCATTGTGGAGGCCAGGCCAAAGTCCCTGCTGAGCTGAACTGCAAACTTTGTGAGRCTAGAGCTCATGCTTGGTGCTGTCCCTCAGGAAGAGGGGTGTCTCCACCTCTGAAAGTTTCACAGCTGTGGCCTGTGAGGGATGATCTGCTCTGGCTTTCAAAGCACAACCATCTGCTGTGCTGTTCATATTCRTTCTAGCTTATAAATTCCTGTGTTTAATATGTTTTCTGCTTCAGGATCTGCATCCCACCTCCCAACCTCTCAAAAGAGCTGATAGGACAGATAGGACAGATTTCTAGTATCCATACGATGATTATTTTCAGCTCTTAAGAAATACTGAACAGAGTGTGCTGTTCAAACGGTGGAGCTGCAAAAGGGAGGACCAGCACTGACCCTGCTGGAGAGACAGACCACCAGGAAACTTAGCCTTCAAGGCCAGCTCTAGAGCAGTTCTTACTGAGATGAGAGGAAGAAGASCAGGGTRTTCATCCCACATTCATCCGTGTCARGTCCTTGATCTGGACTGCAGCTTTTTGAAGTTGAAGCCAACAAATCTGTGGGAATAAAAAACCCCTAAATCTGAAGGGTTTTTTARGGTTTGAAAGGAGTTAGAGAGAAATGTTCTGGGATTTAAAAAAGAAAAAGAAGGAAGAAAAGATTTAAGAGATGACAGTAGCATCATGCTCTGCAAGGAAAAGATCTTTAATGAGTGTCTTAGGAAAGGCCAGCATATCAAACTCTCTAAATCTTCTCTTTTTCATGCATCGTAGTGCCCCAAAACACAGATCAATAAATATTGCTTTCACCAGCATGTTTAACGTATAATAGAATTTCTCCTTTGCCACTTTATTTTATGGCAGTGACATGACAATAGAAAAGTCTGCCTAAAACTTTGACAGAGGAATCAAGTATTTCTCATAAAAAGTTTAAGTTTTCACCTCCACATTAAGGTGTTTTTAACATGTTTATGCATTAAACGAGACGACCCTCAGTGCCAGTAAATGGGARTAACACAAAAGCTGCAAGCAGTTCACGTGCGTTAAATACAATGCTACGTAAGCTGCATAACAGCCTCTGGCAACCTCTCCCACGGGGTCTCGTGCCATTGCAGTGCAATTTAGAAAACAGAAATAGCTCTGTATTCTGCCTAGTATTTTCTCTTGACCTTGCTTCACGTGCTCYACCCAAGCACCTGGCTGAGGTCTCCCAAGAAAGAGAACAAGGTCCTCCAGGTGCTTCGCTAGCTGTCGAAAGAGCGTTTTGGGAAGAAGCCAGATAGTGGCTAGACACTGCATTCCTCTACACAGAGTTGCAAGGGCATCAGTTGAAGCATCCCCATGCTGGGGAAAGAACCACCATGCAGCAGGTGCTGTGCCTGTACACCTATACTGGAATGCGCTACTCCTGCCTGGAACTGCCTGGGCGCTGCAACGGAGCAAATTACTGCTACGTGGATCCGGTGCCCGTATGTTGCCAGACGAGGGAGCGTGTGGCACTTCCACGAGTGAATTTCCTGGGAGCTCTGTAGCATTTACTTGTGTGACTCCCTTTAGAGCTAACAGAACTATAAACTTCTACATTAACAGCAAAATGTGCCCTGTAGGCACCGGGGCACTACACAAACAGCGGTTTTAAGCATTGTACCATCTTTTACTATTCGTTATGGGCTGTTATTGCAACAYGCCACTCGCCTCAATGGCTTTCATAGGAGAGGAATTGAAGGTGAGACATTCAAGATAAAAAGGAAACTGCCTAACTGGTAGGGCAGTAATAGATTAGCAARCGTCTCTTTATAAAGCAGTCGTAGGGAGATGAAGAAATATGCAGCCCAGGGATTGCAGTCCAACTGTGTCACTCTTGTTTCCTTGGATGCATTTTAGGTGGTGACTAGCAAAACAGAAAACATTAAARGAAGGAGGAGAGATCAAAGCCTCACAGTCAGGCTGCAAACTAACAAATGACTAAACTTATCAGTGTCACACTCATGGAAGAAAGTCCTAAAGAGTCAGTTACCATTACATCTCCATCTGTTCCAACCCTGATTTTCTGTTTTAATGACTTATCATGAGGCCTTCATGTAAAAACATATCCTTAAATACCCATTCCTCAGCAAGCTGATTAATGTTAGAAGTCAGCGATATTTTCTGCTGGACTTCCTGCAAGAGCTATTAATTTCAGCAGGCACCCAGCCCACGTTAAAAACAGTCTTTGGCAGGASACTGTTCTAGTTTTGACCATTGTGTCTCACAGTCTTGAAACCAGAGGAGGAACAGTCTCTCTAACATGAATGCCAACTGCCAAGGCTGGAAGAYGTCAAAGTGCCAGTGCTGTTTCTTCCTCATGAGCAGTTTGAGCCTCTTCCTACCAGGAGGTTCTGATTCCTGATGCCTTGGCTCCTTTCCTATCATTTCCATGGCCCCATGCCCCTCCACCTGGAACATGGCTCCAGTTTGCATGGTTGGCTTGCTCTGCACAGCATGTTGTTATTTTGACATTGCCACCACATGGTGCCTTTTGAGCCTTCAAAGTGAATTTATGATAGCCACTGTGCTACTCTAAGCAGCAACTTCAACCTGARAGGATCTGGGATTTAGAAAGGGAGAAAGGACATCTTTATTTCTCTGGTTGCCAAGAATGACTGCAGCCTTCTGCTTTGGTATTTTCAACTCACACGGCCTGTGCTTGTTTATCCCGCCTGCTTTGCCCCTCAATTATCAAAGTCAGTTATTCTTTATCCTGCAAAAATGCCATGTGCAGGAGAAGGAAAAAATTGGGACAAATGTCCTTCTTGCCATCTGCCAAAGTAATCGTCTGCCCCTTGCAACCTGTTGTCTCCAGATGGATGGCTGGAGAGCCGGGGGCACTTCACATGGACCTCCCCCAAGTCAAACAAGGATCTGTGCAGTTGTTTCTGTAAGTCCTTTTCAACAAGCTTTGGAGGAGAAGGGAGAAAAATAAACCTTTGGGGGCCTTTCTCATAGATCCCTGGTCTTGTGCATAGCCTGTTCTCCCTGCTAGGATCACAGTAGCCCAGCTCTGCAGAAATCCCAGCCCCAAGCCTACAACAGGTTCAAATTTTACTCCTTTTCATGGACCTTCCCACTACATGAGAAATTTTCCTAGGCAGGTAAATGGTCTGAATGGTTTCCCGGTTGTTCCTGGTCCCCTGGCATTTACTGTCCTGCCCATAACAGCCACATGAGCTAGTCATCAGCACAATGCCAGGCTCCAACTCCCAGAGCGGCTGGCGTCACCCCGCTAGCTGCCAGCAGCAGTGGGTCTCTGTACCCAGGAGGCTCATGGCTAAACAGATGAGATGCTTCATCACAGATCTGTTGGTAGTGCAAGAACAAACAGGGCCAAAGGGAGAGCAAGAGATACAAAAAAAATGACATTCATTCATCAGGCTGAAAATGCAGGGATTGTCCCTACAGCTTCCCTCTACAGTCAGAAATTCATACACTAACCCAAGCTCTGCTGAAGCCTGGATGATGTGGAGCTCTAAACATCACTCCCAGTATCATGCACCCCAGTCATTTCAGGTCATTGCACCAACACTGCACATCGCATCAGGTGCTTGCTTGCACTGCAAACACCAGGCAAAGCTTTATTCACCACTGTCCTTATTCTCAGAGCAGCATGTGCTTTCTGGATGTGTTTTAGGAAGAACTTAGTGTGAAATAGTGTCTAATAATTTAATTTGTTTACAAACGGAACAAAGAATGCTGTCTCAAGTAATTAAACTGGTTTTTGCTTTGTTTTTAGGCATCTTTGACCCTTATTTAAATCAGTCCAGGCAAATTAGTTACCCATTTGGCCTGCCATCATCTCTGCCCTAGAATGCTAGAGCTGATGCCTCTGGTGGGTCTTTCTTAGTTTTGAGTCCCATATGTTATCACAGCATAAAATTGGTCTGAAATTGGAGGTGTTTCCACAGAGAATCTTGTCAACAAATTAAAAATCAAACAGAAAAAAAAACATCAAAATACAATTTTCTCCTAACTTTTCAGTGGGTAATTTTGACTTTCAAAATTAAAAAATTTTCACACAAAAATAAGCTGATGAATATTAAAAAGAACTGATAGCAATCTAGCTTTTCTAATGAAGGACAAGAAAGTTGAGACTTTATCTAATCCCAAGCTCAATTTTCTATTCCCAAAGATTCAGTGAATATTAATTCAGTCATCATTAGTTCAACCAAAGGGAAATTCCTATTTCAGGGTACAAAACTGGAATATCAGCCTGGCACAGTGTGCCTTGGAGACCAAAGAAAGACAAGAAAACTTGGGAGTCTTTTCTTAAGCAGAAAGTCCCATTGCACATCTCTGCAGGGCACTGCACACCTATGCACTATCCAAGGTCGAGCAAGCATTTTATTGCACAGTCCAGCCTCTCACTTAACACCCTCATAGCTGTGGAAACGGTGCACCAGTGCTCAGAGTCAGGGTACGGGAGATGACTCCTGATCTACCACAAAGCTGCACCCTTAAAAGCAGCGRTCCCGGAGCGCAGCGGATTATCAGCATCTGCCAGCACTTGGAAATATTTCTGCTCGTGTCAAGCCTGTGAGCAGGAGGGAGTGGAAATAACATTTAAAATGATCTTTCCTCCATCCCCAGTCACGCCTCCCCTGAGTTCTTATATATCTCTTAGCTCTATGCACGGGTTTAACAAGCTCATATTTTTAATCAATGAAATCATCCACTTGTAATTAACTAGGAAACGTCAGCCTTGTCAACTGACCTTTCTGTTTGATGGCACAGATATAATTACATTGTCACTTCAGTCTGGTTTAACAAACAACCAGAAAATGTTCTTTAATAAGCTGCCATACTGAGATGGCAGTTTATGATGTTTTAAAAGAATGTTTAATCTTAAGTTAATTAATACTGTCTAATCTACCAGAACTAATGAACTTTCAACTACAGTAGTAGGTCACTGCCATTGTAGTCAGTGACACATAAACACTACAAGTTGCAAATTTACAAAAGCAAAGAATAAAATGTGRCCTTTACAAAATTTATGACTATTTTAATGTTCCTCCTATAATTACATAGTAGGAATAAGAGGAGGATTGACCTACTTATGTTCAGCGTAGAGGTGCCGATGTTAGAGCTCAACAAACGTAGTGAGACCAAGCACAAAAATTATCAACCAATGTTATTTTCAACAACAATTATTTATGAAATCATCTGGGTAAAATTCCCCCACCCACGCAGTCCCCCATATCGTGGGCTGTACARCCATATAACAAAGCAGTTTAGCAGTCTAAGATAACAAAGGAGAAAAGAAGAGGTAAAGGGAGTTCCCAGCGCAGACACAGGGGCAGGATCGTGGTTTCCTGACTGCAAGCCGGGGCAGGGTCCATAAATCCTTGCTGCCACCTCTCCACATCCTTCCTTTTCTACCTTCCCAATCCCTACGGAGAAGTCAGCCAGCCCCAGCACAAACCCTGGGCTGGGACCTTGCACCTCCAGGGACTCAGAGACCCTATTCATCACATGAGTGAGCCATTTACAAGCCAGGAGGTTTTCTCTTCTTAAAAAAAAATAATAATAAATAAAAAAAAAAATCTGCTTTAATTAGACAAAACCTGATAAATTTGAGTCAAGAATCCAAAAAGGTTACCTGAGAAAATCTCTTCCCCACTGCTATGAGACTGAATGAGTGTGATAAAACATACACAGTTCTAGAAGACTGGAAAAATCTGAATGTGGTGTTAACATTAAAAAAAAACAATTGTTATGAAACAAGTAACTTACAGGCTGATTAATCTGCCCTTAGTCACAGGTAAAATAATGAGGCAGCTGATAYGGAAATCAATAAGGATTAAAAGATAGAGATATAATTAATTCCAGTCAACAGAGTTTCATGAAAAATAAGTCATGTCAGACAAATCTGATTTCATTATTTTATGAGCCTATAAATTTGTTGAATAAAGGTATCTGYGTGGAAGCAAAATTGATTTTTTGTAACGTGTTACAAAAATTACAGTTACTTAGCAGTGGTTGATATTGTGCTACAGTATTTCCAGTGGACATTGTGAAAGATGATAAGGAGATTATTTTGAAATGTTATGAACAGCTTTGATTAGCTGTATCTATGGAAAACAGAAAGGATCAAAGAAATAATTCTCAGAAGGAAAGAAAAAACATTTATGCACAGGACACAAGACTCRGTGATGGATAGGCAAGCCAAATGATCAAGGTGCAGTTGACTTACTTTGCAAAAACAGTGGTAGCACCAAGAAAGAAATACAAATGCGTGAGAAGGCAGCAAGATTAGCACTGTAGCAAGCGGTTATAATTTGATGAATATGATGGTAGCCACGGACCTGCTGACCCATCCTGTCTGCTCTTTCTAAAAGATGAGACCCTTCAAATATCTGTAAAGTTGATGATATAAGCACTAAGAATTGGCCACATAGGTACTCATGACAGGTACTCATTACCAAACAGGGATGTGATGGTGAASTTTGCAGATTATACCAAGATCAGCAGAATGGTAAATAAAGGATCAGGCATTTACAGAAAGCAATGGACTTGGGTAAGGCAGGCCCACCTAAGCAGTAAAGTTCAGTTACAGTCTTGCTCAGGATTATGCATTTAGGACAGAGAAATCTGCTCATATCTATAAAATAGGGATCATGCTATGGAAAGTAATGATGGAAAAGTGTGATAGGTTTATGGTGGGAAATAGCAATTCAGTATGATTTTGTTATAAATTACTGAGACTCAAGGGGATAAGGCAATCTTCAGAAGCATAGGCAGGATTGCAACTAGCAAGAACAGAAAAATTTCTGCATACAGCACTGGGAAGACCAGACAGTCATACTGAGYACAGTTCTAGTATTCATGTTTCTAAAAGGCAGTCAAAAAATAGGAGAAAGTGCAGAAAATATCTGAAAACCCTCCATGGGCTGGATCTAAAATTCCTTGCAGGGAAGTAAATAAAGAGCTCGGCTTGTTCACATTAGCAAAAATGCAGATTGGAAGGTAGAAAAGTATTGATTCGTTAATGTTCCCTCTAATCCAACTGAGAAAGGAGGAACCCAAATGAAAGGCTGGAGACTGAAACTAGACAAATACCAGAAAGCAGCTAGCTCCCGATCTGGGCAGCAGGAGCAATCAGCTGCTGCCCCAATGAGGAAGGGTGGATTCCCCATCTCTCTGCAGCGGAGAGCTGAACACCTTCACGCAGTCTACACAGGAGTCCACCAAGAGCAAACAGAAATACAACGTTCACTGATAGACTAGAGGTCAAAATGAGTTGTCTAACCATCCCACTSGCATTAACCTGTGCAAACCTATCAATAGCATAATTTATGATTTGCATCACCATAGCACATAGGAAGCCTCACTATGAATTAGATTTTTATATCTCAAGATGCCATACTAATACTAATCAAAAGGCCACTCTTGCTAAGACGCAGTTTCGTCCCCTAATGGATTTGGAGATCTCTTCGATAGATGAGGTTAAAGACAGACTCGATGCTCTGGATAAATTAGGGACTTTCATATATCCCTGAAGCAAAAGCAGAGGAGAAAGCCAGAGGTGTAATTCAGCAATGTCTTACATGTAAGGTCAGGACTAGATAACCATTATGGATTCTTCTCACCTTAAAACTTACAAATAYGTGAAAAACAATTATTCCCTTAATTGACCTAGGGATCCGGGGGTGGGGGGAATCTCCTTGCAAGTGTTTAAGGCTAGTTTTACAGTTTGGCACCCAAATACTGACATACAAGCGCTTTCTATAATCAGACTTTCAGCTTCTCRTCATCACTAGTTGATGCTCAGCTATTTAACCATCACTTACACGCTTAACAGGCAACAGATACTAACTCAGTGTTACACTGATGTGGCCATGTTTGTGAGAAGTTAGACTACTTGGAACAATTCTGTTAGAGTTTTATGGTTATTGTACAGTTTTAAAAGTTATTCCGTTCAGCAAYGGGAACACTGTTGGCTCGTTCTGTGAAAATAGTCATGAGGGAATTACACATGCTGCCCTGCGGGTCTGTGGGAGCGAGTGGCAGCGGGCCAGCTGAATAGTCACAATGTTTGAGAGAGGACTTGCAGGGTCTCTGACACCTTCTGCCTTATCCTGCCACTTACTTTTCTGCAAATATCCCCAGGAAGATTGACCTTGAGCACTCCAATGCACTTGCGGGAGGTAAATACTTTCAAGCTGCCAGCTGTGATATACTTCCTTAAAAGTTAAGCAAGGTTAAGTTTGATTAAGTTTGATGAAGACCAGCCCTTAACAGAAAGCTATATGTCTAYATAAAGACAGGGGAAAAAAAAGATAGAAGATTGGATCAGACTGCCTTGGACCAGGAGAGTCAAAGATAACTCACCTATGTTGACTGACGGATCAATCGATTATTTTTCGTTAGTTTCTAGATTGCAAAATGGAGAGTCTGACATGAGAAGCCAGAGACTGGCATCAGAAATATCAACAGGAGATGATCCCTGCACRGGCTGTGATCCATGTTGCAATTCTTAGTTCTTCCTCCTCATTTCTCCCACACACACCGAAAGGGGATACAGTTTGGGGACTGGAGAGCTTGTCTTAAGAGTTACAAACACAGAGTTTGGATAGACCAGTAGGACAAAGTCAGCAAGCAGCAGAAGCAAGGCATCCATCCCTACAGATCAGGTGCAGTTACTGCCTCGAGGCTCTCAGCCATGGATATGCTCCAACACCGCAGCACAAGCCCCTCAGAGGCAGAATACTTCCCACAGGACCCAAGGTCAAACGTGATCCTTCAGAAAAGTTGTGCTAGGAAAAGCTGCCCACCTGCAACAGCTGATCCAGGGCTCAAATACTGCAGCTCCAGGAGCGGATAACAGCTGTAATTCCCAGCTGCACCCTTTGGAGGTCCTCACTGGAGCATCTTCCAGACAGCCCAGGCCTGAGGAACAAAGGTGAGTGTAGCCAAGGACAGATCCAAAAGGAAGATAAAGAGAAGGACGTGAGCACAATATTAGTGCTGGTGAAACTAGCACATGAGTGCTTCCACTACAGCTAGAGACATTATTCATCTACGGATGTCTCTTTGCCACAGCCTTATAATGGGGCTAATTAGCTCCAATATTAATTAGCTTCCTTTGCCTGCTAAGATTGGAATATCTCTGTAGTAGGAAATGCTTTTTTTTTCCCCTCTCTTTTTTAACGCAGGGCTTCCAAAAGAAATTCGGGACATAATCGAACTTCAGCGGCATCGGGCCAGGCCCCTGGGGCTTTGAGGCAGTTCAGTAAGCTAACGGGGGGAGAGGGACTAAGATCATCCCAGAATTCTGCAGTAGAGTTAGAAAACAAGCCCAGACCTTATTCTAATATCCTTTATTAAAGATTCAGTTTCTGAAATTATGGATATACTTTCTACCACTTCTTGTATCTTCTTCCCCCCCATCCTATGAGCACATCACCTGTGTGAGACACAGAAAAACTGTTTTTCACAGGTGTCAAGGTCTGATCAGTGTCTGTAGAGAAAGTCAAGATAGCTAATTTAGACCAAGTGGAAACTTTCAAAATGGTTGAGGTGGGATGCAATGAATGCCACTGAAGATAATTAAGGATAAAAAGGAAACAGGTTCTCTAGGCTGAAGTAAATGAGTTTTTTTTTTTTTTTTTCCATTTTTTTAATCATTTTTTTTAAAAGTTCATCATTGTATAAAGTTTGAAAACTCACCAGCATGATCAGCTTTGATTACTTTCAGTTCATTTTCTCGCTACACTTTTTCTTCTCCACCTCTCCTATTCATTTTGTTCATTACATCCTTAAAAGGTATTTTAAATTAATTTACAGCATTCTGTGAACAGTAATAAAAATATTAGCTTTCAGAGAGTTATGTCAATGTGGAAAGCATGTTCATTCTTCCTTGAAGAAAGTATAATATAAAAACTGTAACCCATAAAACAAAAGCCAACTTGCATTTTTCTGCTCTTTAAATCCATCCCTGAGCTAATGCAATGGAATTTAGCACTTAATTTATAATAAATATGCATGGAAAAACCAGAACACCTCACCAAACAGGCATATTTACAGTGTCAGCCAGGAGGAAATCATTAGTATATCAAAAGAAATGGTCACGCTCAGCAGCAAATACAAGAGGTGTTAATGCAAATTTCTAGCAAAGTGATTTTTCTTATTTTTTTTTATTTTATAATGGAAATTGACCATGCCACTACAGTGATAATTCTGGCATGAAAACAGAGTTTCTAATCATTTTTTTCATCTTCCCAGGTTGCAAAAACATTTCTGCCATGAAACATAAGACTAAATGATCTTCCTAAAGCACCGAGCTGGCCACTAAGCAAGATCTCCATTTGTCTAAAATTGTCATTATTTCACTTTTTTTTTTTTTTTTAATGGGGAGAAGAAACAAGGTCTTCTGTACTTGCTTGCCAAAAGGAGGAGATGACTAATTAAGCTAGACTCAAGAGCCACCGCACTATTGGAATCCAATATTTCTCTCATTTACCTTCACTTTTTTTTTTCTCCTCACCTTCCCTCTTCTCTTTTCCCCTTCCACCTGGGCTTGACCAGAAATCAACCTTCTTATTCTTTCCCAGAAAACCACTTCCTCTCAGTGAACTGGTATTTTTTAAAGAAAAATTAGAGGTGTTCATTAGTAGGTACTGGCCCCTTCACAATATGTGCAAGTCCAGCTCTTCCAGGAGAAGATGGGATAACATGAGCCATGACTTTGGCCATAGACTCATGAAAGGCTGTGTTTCCACTCATGTCACTATGGACACAGATTTCCTCTTTCAACTTCTGCTGTGGGCCAGATCTACACCTGCAAAGTTTGCCCTGTGCTGCCATAAATCTCTGCCGAGCGTTCAGCTGGTTGTAGACTGGTCGCTCAACACTAAAAGCGGGGGTTTGTGTCTGAAAGACGTGAGGGTATGGGCACTATCCAGGCAAAATATAGCAGAATGACATCTTATGGAAGTTGGCATGAAAGAGGCATTTTTGCAGGCTATCCTCATGCCTGAGGGGCAATGATTAAGGCCCTAAGTTTTGCAGAGAAATGAAATGAGCCAGCTCATCCCTTCCATCCCTGAACATCTTTGAAACAAGAACATGAAGGCTCTTACACTGATGGAAGAGTTGCTGAGTTCAATTTTTCCATGATGATGCCTCAAACATCTAACCCAGAGTTATGGAGCACACTGGAGAGGAGGAAGAATGAGGCCGCTCACAACCACCTCAATTTTAGGGAAGCCAGAAAGTCTCTAGTTCATCTGATATTCACATCTTCCATTTTCTCTGCAGTCACTTTCAGCCATTCGGTCTGTTGTCTCTCATGATCAGCTCTGGAAAGCGGAAATGAAAGGCAGATTTGTATAGGGTGACAGTTTCCAACAGCTTGTTGTACCAGGTGGGAAAAGCTACAGCAAGAACAAGTCCATGTTATAAATTTGTCACTAGCCCACTACTAGACACTGAAGTATACTGAAAATCCAGAGAAGTTTACTACAATTCTGACATCCATCTTTTTTTCCAAACATTTTAAATATCAAGCAATTGTAAAAGCTTCTGAAAAAAAAGTGTGATTATTTTTGACAATGAAAGTASGAGTCAATGGGAAATAAAAAATGATTTTAAAAGTAATGAGACACAAAAAGACAGGCCTCAAAACRGTCAAATTCCGTCACAGACACAAATGAGTAAAGGAACAGAAAGACAGCCCAACCAGTGGAAAATCCTGCAGGAAAAGAAATCCAACCTAACATAAAGACAAAGCATAAACAGAGGGAACGCAGGCACATGACCAAATTTAATCCTGAGAAAGGATGACCAAAGCATAGCAAAAAAAGCGATAAGGCCATAAGACTCCAGAGGCTAGGATGTTTTTTGTGGTCCTCTTACTACTTTTGGGAACCCTGAGATAAACTTGCAGGGTTTAGCAGGGAGCACGCGAGGTCCACTCCTTTCCCCACCGCTCGATATCCTGGACCCAGTATTTGAATGTTGACTTYGGAGCTTCCCACCGTAACATTGCACTTCCTAGCTTTTAAGACCTGACTTTTTGACCTTCCCTCTGAAGTGACAAAGTAGCATTTTATACAGCAGAAACCAGGTGATCTGAAGAGGAGTGACGGCAAAAGTTACTTTCAGTAAATCTGTAAACTAATGGATATTGCGATTGACTTCTGAAATTGCTTTCAGCAGGCTCTGCTCATGCAGTATCTTAAAACCTATCAATACGCTAAATTCAGCCTCGGGTTCCTATTCATAGCCTAATAAAGCTGTCAGAATAAAATGTTTGCAAAAGAAATTTCCATTGAAAGTTGTCTTCTGCCAGAATCTTAAAAGTACAATTGTTTCATCTGCGTCCGTAGCAGCACAGGAAGGGAATGCAAATTGATTTGCAGGAAAATGTGCCAAGACTGTGACTCTCTTTCTTCTTTTTAATAGGCAGAGAGTTTTAGCATTATCAGTTAAGACACTGCGCACAGGAGATTTTAGAGGTTTTTGAGATCACTTACAATACATCAGTTTTGATGCTGATAGCCAGAAATTTCGACAAATGCTTTGAAACAGAGCTCCTTTTTCCTTCCTTGTTTCTTTTTGTTGAATAAAGAATAAGCCTGTCCCAGGAAAGGAACATCTTTTCAGCCAGTCTTTACACACTGCAATATTTTTTTGTTGAGAATGACAACTAAAAACCCAAGTGATAGTACAGAGGGCATAAAAATGAAGAGAACCTCTTTTTTATTGAACTTAAAAGGTACTTTCTTTGCAGTAGTTGTGTTCACAAGAACACAGTTCAGTGGTATTTTGAAAATCATTAAGCCTCCCCAATGATTTTYAGCTAAATGACACACTGATAGTTCTAGCACAGCCCTAACCAATCCATCTCCAAGACGATTTAGATTTAGGCTATTACTGTTATCCTTACTAATATTTTTATTATTGAATAAATGTATTGAGTAAATGTAAGTTTAGCCTAAATGAAAAAAAAGTGTTCACTGGACTTGAAGAGAGATACAGCATCAGCTGCACCACACTAAGCACAACCAAAGCTACACCATGAGCAAATTCTACACCTGAGTCACCGTTACCAGCTCTCAATTACATTTTCAGCACAGAAATACATGTTGTATTTTCTTAAAGTCCTAAAATCCTAGAATTTTAATTTTAGGGATTTCTTTAAATATCAAAGTTTACAGCTTCTAGTTAAGAGAAGTTTCAGGTTGGAAAATGTCAAACTGAAGAATCAGAGAAGTGTTAAGAGCTAACAAGTGTTCCTGGGGAGGGGAGAGGGGGATGTCTGATGTTTGTTAAACCAGATTGGTGATTGAGGGTGTGAGTCACTTCAATTCCTATGTGCAACAAAATTCTGGAGAAAACCACCTCCTCTTTGGTCTTATTACAGCTGTCAATCTTTTCTAATTGGATATCAGGTATCATATCTGCACATTAGCATGGATAGCTGCGTTGGAAACGCACTGACCCACTGGTAAAACAGCGCTTTCTCAGATCTGTTCTCTTCAGAGCACTAAAACTGAGAACCAAGAGTATTGATGCTAAATACAATTTTTATTAAGATCAGGTTATTACTTGAACTATGAGCACGGGTAATAAATTACTGTCAAATGGGGCAGGCTGCCTGCAAGCCATACACCTCCAAAACAAGCAAGCAGCAGAGAAAAATCCCACCGTTTGACACCTGCTGCTTCCTCGTGGTGTCTGCCTCTGTGCAGGACTACACTTACGATCCAGCAGCACACGTTTGTGCTTTTAAAGCCAGCAACACTAGTGCTAACCAAGCAAATTGATCTAGGTGCAAATTAAGTGGTTGTATAAGATTTCACATTTTCGTTGTGAACAAAAATTGCAGAGAAAGGTCTTAATTTGTCTTACCTCATTTGAGTGTGCATCTTGAGCTTTTGCAGGGAAGCTGCCTGTCYTCAGACCAGCAGCTCTCCTTCGCACCAAGCAGCACCTGACCCTTAACAAGTTCATTAGTCACCTGGAGACATAGGATGTCACTTGTCATGAAAAGGACATAGCCTCAAAGCCTGACACTACCTTCTTAAAGCCCAGCAGCAGGTTCCAGCAACCAAATTCTCCTTTGGTGCCTCCCATCGTTACACCAGAAGTGACACTTCCCTGATATCCCAAAGACAGAGTATTAATTCAGACCCAGCCATCCAAATGGCATTGCCTTTTTGTGTACGTGGTTTCTTTCAATCTTCTTTCTAAATGACTACCCAGCTATGCCAGGTCAAGCTGCAGCTGAATGCTGAAGACCAGCAAAGGTGAGGTTTTTCAGGATAGGAAAGGATGCGGGTGCTCTCCAGGCTGCGGTTGACAGTGCAGCAGATGGTTTTCTTCTGGGTCAGTATTTCTCACATGCAGAATAATRGCTTTCCATTAATAATGCATTCAGTTGAGGCAATGAGAAGAGTTAAAAGGGAAGATTATAATTAGCCTTGTGCTGCAACCAAAAATGCAGGTCATTATTTTCAGTGCCTCCCAATGCTCCTGGTCTTAATGGTAATACACACCCAGCACGCACATTGTCTGATCATGCAATCCATTTTTATTTTAGTGTACCATTATGCCGCTGCCATGTCATGTCTTGGAGGCACCAGTGGTTTTAATTGCGGGTGAAGCAATCTCTGTATAGAGCAAGTGTGAATTGCTGGAAGTCCTTCTCCGCAGATGGCACAAGCACGTAAGTCGCTATCCGGCTGTAAGGGCAGGGAAGTTCCAACCCGCTTTATTGCGGCATCTCTTCAGTCTCTCCTCTGTAACAACACAGGTATCATTTCTCTGCAATTGCTTTGTTTACTGGCTGTGCACCACTTGAAATATTGATAATGAGCACATTAGAGGGAAAAAAAAGAAAGGAAAATCCTGCTCTTTCAAGCTCTATTTCTGGTGGAATTGTTCCTTCCTTGGCAAGACACAGTATTCTCAGAAACACTATTAATTATGGTCCTTCCCACCACCACCACCCTACCCYGCAAGTATTAACACTGCAATACTTGGAGAAAAGGCAGAGCAGAGCCAAGAATTGCACTATGGTACTTAAACCTGACACCGTTCTAGTTGCTGTTCAGAAGCGCAGTGAAGCCAGCGGAAAGATCCGCGTTGATTGAGCCGGACAACGGATGGGGCTCCTGTGGAAAGCAGAAAAAAGGCAAACCCCAGTTTTTCTAAGTTTGATATTTTGCCCTTATCCCCTGCCAAGCCCCTGTACTGTCTCACTACATTTTGAGAAACTTTCCGCTTCAAGTAACAATTATTTGTTTATACAAAATTCTAGGTTTCTGGCCAGTTGAGCAAAAAGATTAGATTTAATTGGCATGATCATGCATGAAATTATTTCTTTTCAGGCAAGTAATGTTACCAATTGACATCAAGAGAAGAAATTATTAGCTTAAAGCTGATGAAATGTATGAAGTTAAAAACCTTTTGACTCCACTGCAGCTACAGAAGTTCTTTGACATATTTTGAAGGAAATAWGTAGTAAAACTTTAATTTCTGCCTGTGTTTGCAAGAGCAGTCTACCTTTACTAAGACAGGAAGAGAAATAAATTTAGTAAAGAGAACAGCACACGTTTCTTTTCTTCTCTCAGCAGAAGCATCGAGGTTGTGTKTTTTCAGTGCCCAAGCGTGATTTTTGGCTCTGTCCTCAGAGGACCCGGCATCCCGCGCAGCCCCGCAGGACACGGGCAGTGCCACCTCCTGCAGACCCACCGGCCATCGGAGCGCTGCCTGGCCACCGCAGGTGCATTCCCRCAGCTCTTCTGCCGGAAAGGGAAAACTGCATCCTCTAAATGGCCTTTTGGGGGAATCCTGCTGAACTCCTGGAAATTTGCATTCAGTTTTCTTTTGCTGTCAAATCCAGGTTTAAAATATCCAGTCTCTCCATAAATCCCCCGGTACCAACAAATACTCTGCGCTCTTTACATTCAGTTAATGACAAAGCCAGGTCAGGCACACATAAATCCTCTACCTGATTTTATTGAAAGTCTCCTATAGAAAAGAAAAAAAAAACTTGCATTTCCCAGAAAAGACTGTAGCTGTTGCATCCACACAACTCATTCTTTAGTTCTCCAGAGACAGAATTTAGCTAATAGAAACAGCAGATCTCAAAACTCCTTGGGAAATTGATTTGGAGATTACACTAACTGAATACATAGCGTGATCTGACTCAAAACATTAGAGATAATGCAATCTGTCTGCACACACATCAAACAAGCCTGAGTTGCCAGGAACCATCCTCCAATGATCTATGAGATACAGAATAAATTGTAAGTAAGGGAAGCACATTCCTGCAAGCAGAAATTGGGGAAGATCCATCACAATAGGCAGAACCTCTATAAAAAAAATGTTGCTACGTATTAGTCAAGAATTATCTCCTAATACTGTCAAAGATCAAACAATAAGAATGCAAGTAKATCTACTTTATATCAGCAAAAGAATAAATGTCTGCCTTGCTTTTATGAAGGTGGAAATGGTTTGAATTACTATTGTTAATACAACAAAGTCAAGCAAGATCAAGCTGCAAAAACTAACCTGGTTCCTGTGCCCTTGATACTGAGCAAAGACTGCTTAAGGGTTTGGCAGTTCACTTTGGATAAGCATCCAAACAGCAGCTCACCTCKCTGGTGGCAACGAGACCAGTTGAATGGAAATTTCCTAAATTTCCTTTTTCCTCAAGAGCTCTACTGTATTTCTTGCAGTTTTCTTGGGTTATAATACAACAAAATGCACAGCAGAAGGGAATCGGTATATTAGCATCAGGTATTGGAGCATGTTTGGGTCACTTAAGTGGACAAATACACTGTCACTGTTAAAGGAGAGTGACTTTGATGTGAATAGCTAAGAGAAAGTAGTAGGTTGCACTCAAATAGTAATATAAAAATATAAGGCTTTTGATATCAAAGCTAGATCTAGAAGGACGGTGGAACACATACACAGAGGACCTACAAGAGCCATCATCTCTAAGTGCAGCTCCACCTTGAAGATCAAAACCTGCTAACTGCAGTCACTAGCAACTTACAGGCATGAAGACTCAATTTTCCAGTAAATTTTCTCGAAATGCAACGAATTCCTACTTGCTGTATCCTTGCAGATCTGGAGTTCAGAGCTTCCCCAAACACATATCCACACAAAACCCTTAATACCTAAAAGACTKTTTAGTAACTTTTCATGTATTGAAAGCTACTAAATTACTGCATTACGCTTCTTTTAAGTCAAAACTTTGGAAGATATCGTAGTTACTTGCCTAACATTCAGATTTTGATCTGTTTGAAAAACAYTGGGCAAGTACACAAGACTAGAGCAATACAGCATTACGGATGGTATCTAATGACTTGCTAATGGCCACAGATGGAAACTCTTAGCCACTTCTCATGACAACAGTCTTTTCAGTAACATTTGATGTGGTATCAAATATCAAAAAACATGATAACATGAAGAGGGCTGGTGATTTTTAAGATAAATTATACAGTAATTACATTCCCATCATGAAAAAAAAAGCAGAATTCTCACATTTGGAGTAGAAATTATATATAATGTCAGGAATCATSCTGGTTTATGCCAAACAGCTTTCATGCAACTATAAGAATGAATTAGGAATTAAACTTTTAATACTGCTGATGAGTATTTGTTAATATGACTAACATTAAGAAGATAAAAAGTGTCTACATTGTCTAATTAGGAGGGATTAGAGTAGTTTTGAGTAAAAAAAAAAATGAGAAGGGGATTAAATACAAATTCAAAGAAAAGCCAAATGCCTTTCTTATGCAAGGGTTTTGCTGTAACTGAGTGATCTGGCCAAAATATTGTCCTCAGACTGGCAAAGGGGCTAGGTAGCTTGGCTCACAGCCTAACRCAGCGTACATGGAGGGATGATATTTCCTCTTAAAAACGCACATTTAAATGCTTCTCATTTTGCACAGTCTGTGGGGCAGTAAAGTGGAAAAGGGCTTTGGAAAGTCATGTTTTTTCCTAGACACTAGAAGGTGCTTTGCAGCCTTTGGGGCTTGGCAGCTGAYGGAAGGGATGGTCTGTGGCTCGTTCTGGGTGAGATACTGATTACCTGAAAATGCAGGAGGCTGGATTCAGCAGCCCTGGTGTCCCCAGTCAGTCCCAGGTACCCACTGCAAGTGCAGTCCCACAGGTCTGCAGCCCCTCTTCCAGAAACAAATGGAAAGCAAAAAATAAAAAGCATCACACGGTCACAGCTGTACCCAGGGCACATGARACAGGCACCTTTTCAACCACTTGGCTGGACCTCTTTATAGCAGAGGTGACTACATCTGACCTACCCATCACAATTCTGAGCCCAACAGCTTACATGCACTTGAAAGCAYGTTTTCCCTGGATTTTGAATGGGCTCCTTCACCCACCAGGAGATCGCAGCTCAGTGGTGGACAGCCTGCACTGTGAGGACCTGGAGGAAGATTCCCATTTTGTCCTCCTGGACATCCCTCTTCTGATCTTTCTCACATTCTCCTCACAGGCTAAGGGCCACACAGGGGCTCCAGACAGCAAGATGCAACCTTGAAAATAGTTAACCTACCTAAAAGTTGTTGTACATACCGCTTTTTGATGACAACTGTGCTCAACAGTAAAATCCAGCCTGTGTCATGTTTCATCCCTTTTTACTGTAACCTGCTTGCAACAGGGTTCATCATTTACTGTGTGTTTGCTAAAAGCAAGAAAGCCTAAAGATTTTAAAACTAAGCAGTCATTCAAGTAAGGAAAGTCATACATCTTGTAAATCAATTACAGATCTTCCATGCTGTAGCTCGTTCAGCTTAGTGATGTCTCACTCATATCCTTTTTCACCTAAGATCTTCTCACTAAGAAGGAAAAAAAAGTCTGTTAGTTCTTTGAAAGCCATGTATAAAGCAGTCTTACACGAGCTACAAATCAACTTTTACTTTATTGATCCACATCTTGAAAAACTTAAAATAATTGAAAAAAACTAAAGTTGGAATGCAGGTGAATATCCTTCTATTTGTCACGACAGTTAGGCCTACGCAGAAACATCTTCTACTTAAAGGTAAAGCTTCAGATTAAGTGTTTTTCCAGGAAATGTGCTATGATTAACCATCTGCATGACCCCAGCTAAGACCAAGTCAGGCACAGAGGTAGGTTGGTAGAACACCAGAATACAATTTTAGCAACTTAATTGCATTTCTTGTTTACATTCCTGTTCAGGGATACCACAACTACCCTTCCCCAAGCTCCTCCTTGACTATGGCTAGAGACAGTGAGATTCATTATATCTGCGATTAATCCCCTTTTAGCATGGAATTTGAGGAATGTCAATTGGATATGCAGTGGCATATTCCTCCGCACTTCTGAATGCTATGCTCAGGGGTTACACAGCAAAATAATTCCAAAAATCAATGGCATTATTTGGACAGGGTGAGCTCTGGTCTGGTTCTGGGCAGCAAAGGCTGGCAGGAGAGTACTTTCAGCTAAGTCCCAGARGAATCCAGCTTGCACAGCTCCAAAGCTAGTCCACAGTACAGACTCAAGCACGGTGAAGGATGGATGGTCAGCGACTTGCTTCAGAAATGCACTCCTGGTCCAAACTTGAACACTAATATAGGCACAGGCAGAAGGAAAAGCTAGCTAACATCAAAAGTTTGTGAAGCACTGAGCCAAACTGCAGTCCTCTGAGTCTAAAAATCCACCCTTTCTCTCTATAGTCATCGTTCGTGCAAGCCCTTTTTTACTGCAGCTTTGTAACAAGCACAGAATGATTCCTCCTGGATTAAAATCTGCACCCAAGATATCAGCTAAAAACATTTTAGAAAAATATTAGAAGCCTTGCATTTCAAAGTGAGCTAATAATAAAATACTACACTTCTTCATGTGTTTTTATAATGCTTAAATTGTCTATTTTTATTTTGTATATTTGCATATTTGCATTGTCACAGTGTAGTAACAACTTACCTTTGTGTCTGGCTCGCACAAGGACATTTCAATATGCTGCTTGTTAGTACTACAATGCAATTAACAGAAAGGGCTCTAAAGATGACTCAGTATATAGCATTTCATATTTAATAAAAGAGAATTTTAGTTTAGCATAATGAATTTCAGGGTTTGATTTCTACAGTAGGAGAAAGGAAGAAAACATATCAACAAACAGAAGCTACAGAATTTAACAAAATTAATAAGCAAGAGGTAGACGTCAAAGTATGTGATTACATTGCCACGTATCTTCCTCAGCTTTCGTTTCTGCTGCACCAACCAGAGGAGAGTGCTTTGCTCCTAAAGCTAGATGCAATTAATCAATGGGTTAAAGTACAATTAAATTAACATTTTGCAAATCCTCCCGCTAAACTAGTTAACTTAATAATCCTCCGAAATATCCAGAGGAAGAGATACTCAATGTACTTGCAGCATGTTCAACATCAATATGCACAATACCAAAAATGCTGGATCTGCAAAACCCAGGCACGAGCAACTTCAACAGACCTGGGGTAATTTACATCCACTGAGGATCCAGTTCAATTATCCTGACCAAGAATAATTGTCTGCAGTCAAGAGCGCAGAAATTCCCATACGGGAACAGAGCCAAATGTCTTATTTCTAGCAGTTCCTAGCACAGGAGACTTTCAAAGGGAGTACAAGAAACCCCACTAATAGACAGGTGGGATAATCTGCTTTTCACAATAGTTTCATGCTAATCCTCATAGATGGAGATTGGTTTAAATACAATGAAAGCGGATTGTTTCCCCYCCTTTAATTACAAGTGTAGATATTTTAATTATCTACCAAGCACACAATTGGTAATGCTAATTCTGGCTTTAGTCTCATCATTTGGCAGCTCCAGTCTCAAAAAACTGCAGGGTCATTTTTTTCCCCCCTCTCTCCAGCACTGCATTTTCTGCCTTTCAGTTCAATGAATTTCCTCTTGTTCTTGTATCTAAATACAAAAAGGATCCTCTAGTTTCTGACTCTCTTCTTTAGACCAATCTTTATAAATACACTCATTTCTTATGTTCTTCCTGAGAGCAGAGAGGTTTTCAAAGGCTCTTCAGAGAAGTTCACTTATCTCTGSCTTTATCCTTTGTGGTGCTCTTCTTCAAACCCTATCTGGTTCTGCAATTTCCTTCTGACAAATCACATATTGAGGCCATACCATTGATTTCAAGGAACATTTTGCGAGCTTATCCTCGAAGCTCGCTCTCACAACACTTTCTTACCCAACTGTCTGGTTCGGGGTTTTCACATAGTTTCCAGATTGAAATGCACACTCCTCCTCACTTCTGCAGTTTATGTTTCCCTAAAAATCATAACCAGGAAAAGGGCAGGCTTTATCCCACTCCTTCAGGAACTACCAGAGTTGCAGTTATTTCCTTCTATTTTTACATTCCTAGCTGAAAGGAGAAAAGTTACCTGCTACAGTCTTCTTTGGTCCTGCATGAAGTTCATGAGGAGAGATCCGTTAAGAGCTATTGAACATACAACATTCACATCTTGCTCTGAAGGAGCAAGAGATARGAAGAACATCTGGGGGAAATATATTTATTTTGATATTCACGTTTATTTTTCTTGCCCTTACCTGGGCATTCATTTATGGTCACTGTTGGAGATGGGCTACTGAGGCAGATGAATATTTGATCTTGACCAATGGATCCATTCTTATATTAAGTTCCACCTCTTACATGATAAATTCTGGACAGACGTGTTCCTTTGTGCTGTTTTTCAACATTTATCTGAAAGCCAGTGTAACACAGAATTTGAGGAACGCCACAACCTCCTTTCACCTGCACTACTGTCTTGATGTTAATAGGCAGAAACAATTAGTCTCAAGACATCCATTCTTTTCTTATTATTAGCAAAAAAATGCAAGCCATATCAGTCAATTCTGGCAAAGACTCATTTTTTAGAATAAACTATAACCCGCTCAGTTAAAGCTGTCTTTTCCTAATGCAGACTGTAAAATATTCATTTCTTAATAGCAGATTCAGCTCTCTTCAAATCCAATATAGTGTTATGCAGATGAGGAGCTATGCAAATCTCTTTTTCTGCAGACATCATGAAAAGAAATTCCAGTGATAGGTGGTAAAAACTTCAGAATGTTTGAAATATGAGAATATTATAATTGTAGTTTAATATGCTAATGGGAACTGGGAAGAATTAAAGTAATTTGCCCATATATTACTGAACTCTCTGCGACAGAGTAATATGGGAGTTTGGACATCATTATTAATTGGAAACATTGCCTAGAATTTATTGGACATAATTATTAAGTGGAAACATTGCTTGGGACCAAGTATAATAAACTCCTACAACTGGAATTTACTTTTCTAGGTTGTTTCCTTAAAAACATTTCAATCACAAAAAGAATGCATCTGCAAATACCATTAATCAAAACCACAGATTTTATTCAAGGTTTTGAATTCTTCAAGGTGAAAGAAGCAGAAATTTGAGTCAAAGCATCACTGCTAACTGCTAAAATTCACTGCATATCCTCTCACACACTTAGGCAGACATTTAGACAASGGGGGGATGTCTTTCACAGAGTTTCACCTACCCCACCACGTTCTGTTCAGGTTCCTAGAAGCCCACTGCTGCGAATCCAAATGCCTAATCCCTCCACGTTATGGCATCCACAGCATCTCAATTTATTAAGTGCTGGTGCTTTAATTTAAGGGAAGATTTTTAAACTAATTGTATTAAATCCATGCAAGAATCCATGGGAATTATTTCCTATTAGCTTAACCCAGACATTTTATTTAGGTTCTGTTGATCATGAAGAGGTTTGAAAAACATGCAATGAGCCACTCGTAAAATGAAGCAAGTTTGTCTGCAGAAAGGTGCACAGTCGTTTAGCCAAACTGATGTAATCTTCCCTGCGCATAAGGCAAACCTCAGTTTGAGCTACTCCTCCTAGCCCAGAGTYTTCCCTCAATACCCTCCACTCCATCACCCGTAACTGAACACCAGCAGCCTGGAGACACCGGTCCTACCCTCAGAGAGGGCTTTCCCCTCAGGTAACCCTCCCCAGTCCTGCCTGGTACAGACCCCACAACCACCTCCCGCWGCTCTTACTCTGCTTTGGCCACTGTCCCCAAGACTTGCAGAGTTTAGCCCTTCGAGGATCACTGCAGCATCTTTCTGACCCCTTGTATTACCCCTTTCTTGTTTACCCTCTTCTCCACACGAGAAGCCGTCGTTTCACTTCCACTCCGCACTCCTGCAAGCGGATCCCCATCTGTTCCTCTGACACCCTCTGCCGAGCAGGCTCAATGCCCAGGGCATCRTGACAGAAGAACAACTTGAGAGCAGAGATCATTCTGAAAAGTATTTAGCTCAACCCAGCTTTCAGTTTGGGGCAATAATCCTAAGAATCCACAGAAATGGAGAATRTTCTTCACCCTCTTCCCTCCTTAAAGATGCACTGTTGAACATGTCCTGCTCAACTCCAAACTGTGAGATGGGAAAATAAATACCCTTATCACCACCATATACCAACACCAGTATAGCCTCAAATAATTCCCTAATACCACGAAGGAACTGAAATAAGGGAAGTGAAACAGATTACTTCTAGGAAGTAATCCCTAATCCTTGCTACAGCAGCACACCAGCTTTGCATGAAAAGCCTGCTTCACYTGGTGTTTGATCATTTCCAACTTTCTCTTGAGAAAATATCAATTCATAAAAACAAGAACTCATGACCTGGTCTTAACTAACCCTCTTATCAGAATATACTTCGAAAGCATATAGAAAATTGTCAAACATTCCATTATGAGATCAAATTTAAAAGGTTATCAGCGGCTTTAGGTTTTTCCCACTAAATGAAACCATTTTTAAAGATAAAGCTATACTGAGCTGTATTTTTTTTTTTTTGATTGCTAGTTAATGAATCAGGACAAACCCATCCAAGTTGGAAGGAAATAACTCATCTCTAAAGTCCTGATCTTTCCTAGTAAATCCCAAAGTGTGGAGTAAAATGAATGCTGGCTCCTCAGGTATCAGGGGTATCAACCTGACAATTTCTCCTGGCTTCCTGCCTGAGATGGGCCAGCACCAGGAGGGGGTGGTCAGAGCCCTGGCTGGTGCAAGGAGCACATCCAAAGGGAGGGCTGGCACCCTGCCTTGTGCAGCTTTCCAAGGTGTCACTCCAGCAGCAAACTCTTAGGTCAAAGGCATCAAAAAGGAAAGACATTAAAAAATTGGTCAAAGCACATGGGTACATGATTCAGAGCAGCAAACTAATATAAAGATATGTACTACAAGCAGCTAAGACGACAGACTTAACACCCCTGGAGCTATAGGAGCATTAGCTATTCTTTCATGCTGGATTATCTTCACGTTACAACAGAGAAGCATTTTCAGTGTAGTCATACACAGGTGGTTCTTTATTCACAAGAACCATAATAAAGATTGTCTGCCTTTCTCCTGCTGCCCAGGAATGCAAGATATTTTCCTAAATTACAGTTCCATCTATCTATAGTTTTCCTGCACCTTTCAGGGAGCTTTTTCTTTACAACAAGTGCACAAAAAAAAGAATGATAATTAAAATTACAGCCACTCAGGAGGAGGAAAGACAGACGTGAGAAAGAATGAAATCCAGGACTGGCTCGGGAAGAACAGTCATAACCATAAGCTCCTAAAAAATATTGATATCTTGGTACTCCTAGGCATGTGTGTGAAGAGATCAAATAATCATTGCTCTGTAGGCCACCAGGAATCAGCACAGGTAAGTGTATGACATAGTCTGAGACCCTGTAAATACCTAGTCAAACTGTATTTTTCACTATATTTTTCTGCTATCCAAGTTAGGGTCTGGCTGGAGACAGAAATCCAGTGGAGTGGCCTCCTTCTAAAGAGGAAAAATGAGTCATGCATTTGTCTTGAGTGCTTGGGTGTGGGTTTTTCTGTTTTTTTTTTTTTCTCTCTCTCTCTCCTTTTTTTTATTTATTTATTTATATATTTTTAAGTATTGCAATGGGCATATGCTGTTCTGTTCCCTACTTAGTAGCAGAGATTCTCATATGTCTAAACATATGACTCCCACCTCRTAATTTAATGGAAAATTGAATCTTCCCAAATTATCCAGGGAGTTTTTCCCTGTTGTTCTGACAGTCCTATTGCTTATGCAGAAATCACCTGAAGTATGCTCGTAATTGGAGCTGTAAGGCTATTCTCGCATTTCAGATTTCTGAAGATATTGCTTCCTGTCCCTAAGGATCATGATCAGCATTTTCTTTTAACTTGAAGAGATACAGAATATAGATACAGATACATTTAGCAGTGCACAGGATCAGAAATTGGTCTCAGTGTACAATACATTACAGGAGCTGCAACTTCCACAAGTTTGACTTAAATCACTTTCTCCTATATTTTCCCCATAGTGTTTTAATGTTCATGGAATGGGACCTGAAATGACCACAGATATATGGTGGCAGCTCCCCCACCTCCCTCAAGGATTTTCCCAAAAGGTAGCAGAGATTTGCAGTCACTGAGGAAAGATCTTATTAGAACACAATAAAAAAAAGCCAGAACAAAACTCTGTAAATAAGGAAAATCAAGAACAGCTGGGTCATAAGAGCCAAGTAGAGTCTCAAGACTGGTTTCCAACTTGACCCTCCTGTCCTTCTGCTGTAATTGTCCCTTCCTGGGGGGTTTTTGGTGATGCTACCATCCAAAGTCTCCTGGTTCCACTCAAAAAGATGCAGCAAATGTAAGTGYAATTGAATTTACTTACTTCCACACAGAGTAAAATTACTGTGSAGTCAGCACATTCCTAAAGCACAGATCACTTGTTCAGAGCATATTTAAATATGAGTGCAAAAGAATATTTCCAGTTGTCCTAAAGGAAAGGAAAGCCCTTCTTGTTAAATACTATTACTCAAAAAAGAAATTAAAAGGTGGAAAGTAACAAAAACAACGGTGAATTTTTGACTAACCACAGTTGAAGCATGTTGCTGCTGTGGTCATGCCACTAGGGCACATAACAGCTGACACGAAGGTCCTGGTCATTCACTCTATTCCTAGGCAAAAACAAGAGATTCAGTCAATCTGCAACAAATTGTTAGAAAAAAATAGCTTCTTCTGAGAGCAAACGCTCTCCCCCCATGGCCTGTCCAGGTCCAACCCACCCGTTTGCCCTGGGCAAACACGCAGCATTTCCGCTGTGTCTGGAAGGGCAAAGACATCCCAACTGCTCATAGCACAGCCTGCCCCTTGCTCCAGCCCACGCCAACGGCAGGCAGCCTCCGTCTTCCACCGGAGCTCGTTCAGAGCTCCTGCCTTGACAGCTTTGGGGGTACGTTCAATATCTATAGTCAAATTTTACTGCTCCTAGCACTCCAAAGGTTAAACCCCGGGCCAAACATCTTACTTTCTAAATACATTTCACTCAAGTTAATAACCTTTCACAGCAAATAAGGCAGGAAAGGGTTCGGCTGTCAGTCACGCCAGCTGCTGTTAGAAAGCACGTCAATACAGGGGAGCGAACCAGCAGGTGAGTCTGTTGTAATGCAGCGATCAGGACAGGAAGTGTCACGGGACTGAAAGGACAAGTAGGAAACTATTAGTGGCCATGATATGCCAGCAAGAAATTCTGTTTCCTACTACAGTTTTCCCAATTACAAAGCAAAGATCCTTGGGGCTGGTGCAAGCTGCCCTAATTTCAACTGCAGCAGACCTCAGGGCAGCTGCAGATCGTAGCTGTTACCAATTGCTCAGTTTACARAAATGCAGGTCTCACCCACCACTGCTAGCAGAGGTCTCAGGGGTACTTGCTGCTCATGTACTTACCAGTTACGGCACTTCCTTCCTCTTCCCTGGCCCACCAAGATCTTGGGTACCTTATTCATAGCTGGCCAACAAGTCATTCTTTTTTGAAATACAAGTTTTTCAATGGTTTATCACAAGAATCTCCCTGGATGAAAAGGGAATCAACAGAAAAGAACCTGTTACCACCAGGCAGTGGAAAGAACATTCACCTTCATCTTCTCCATGCTCTGCATGGTGACGAAGCCCTCACAGAGCAGACATTAAGAGGTGTAACTAACACAGCCTCCACCCCAGCTAAGGAACTACTATTAATCATGGAAATTCCAYAGTTTCTCTAGACATCACCACCTTTCCATAGTTAGAAAATACAGTCGTATCTAAGAATAGTGGATAGATAGAAAAAGCTCACAGATTTTTCCAAAGAGATTAGGACTACYTGATAACATGTAAAAACACAAAGATATTTTCTGCTCCGCTTTTTCACATTGCAGGAATTTCTCGCTGCTGCCAGGTACTGTAACTGCCTGMAGTTAATGAAGAACATTAGCCATGCCGTGAAGCACTCTGGAAAATTGAATACAGGAAGCTTCCAGAATTACATAGCATCCTAACTCCCAGGCCACCACTTTATGTATCTGAAGATGAAACAATGGCAATGAAAATTAAATATCTATCTGCAGAGCTTGGTACAAATTCGAGCCTTTTATCTGATACAGTTCTGTAAAAACAAAAAAAAAAAAGATGGGAAAAATTAAAACTCTGTCAAGGACAGATGATTTTGCTTAGAGCCTCAGCCTTTTCTTTCACTGCACATGACCACCAAAGTATATCTATAAGACRCAAGTTAGAGAGATATTCAAGTTGTCTCTGTAAAATTAGCTCAATATTGAAAACAACAGCCAGATTACCATGGTATTCCTCTCACACTGTTACATGCTGTTTCTCAGCAAGACTACATGACACAAACAAAATGCCACCTTAACATGGTGAGGATTCTCCAAGGACCAAGCTGGCTAATTTTGAATAAGCTCAGCAGCTTATGTCTACGCAGCACCACATTGTGCAAACACCCCAATAGAGTGTTTTCCAAAGGTGGAGGGGGGAGATGTGCAGGTGCCAGCACTGTTTCTGTGAAGATCAGCCTCAGCCTCGCCTAGTTTTGCTCTGGAGATCTCACCAGGCAGCTGCAGCAAGTCACACTGTCAGATCCCCACATGCTATGGTGCCCCCAGGAACTCATTTCCAGAAATAACATAGGAACAGAGCCCTCTGGTCATTTCTCCCTGGTGATACACACCCAGCTCCAAGCTTAGAYCTCCAGAGTAGGGAAGAGGAATAGGAACTCAGGTTGCTCTTCCTCTACACTGGAAGCAGATAAACTCTTTGGTTTTGTTTGAGGATTCCCCCTTTGCAAAGGGATTTTTAGCAGGTTTGGAAGTAAAGGTAGATTGTTGTGTGCTGCAGCCTGCTCCCCTGCCACTTGGGAGAGAGTAGGGACCTCACAAGTAGGATCTTTTCCAATTCCCTTGGATACCATCAGAGAAACAGCTTTCCCCTCACCCTGCAGCAGCTGTCCTGCCTCTGGGCTCAGTAGAACACAGGAGCACTTCTCTGTCCATTCAACCATCTGTTCCTGTGTCACTTGGCCTCATTTCCCCTAACTGATGATTTAGGCAACCTGTGCATATACATGCAGTGAACTGTTTGGCATGAACTCCCTAGATGCCAAGTCTATTGTTTTTTCACTCTATTCCTGCATCACAAGAGGAGGGGAATGCTTTTTCACATTTCCCTCTCGAAARAATAGTCATGAAAGCTCATCAGCCGAGCAATCCTGGCCATAGTAGCAGAGTAGGAAGGCTGCAACTGAGACGAGACAAGCTCACTGTGCCTGGATTGCATGTGGATGTTCATTACCAAGGATATCACCTCCTAACAGTTGCTCATGCCTTGAGGCCACACYAGAGATAAGCAGGTGTTATAAACAGAAGATGGAGGAGCACTATCTCAAAAATGGGACCTAAAAACTCCTCAAGATGGTGACCAAGCATAGTATAACATGCCATTAGCACCCTGAAACAGTCATGTATAAATGCCAGGGGCTGTGAGCAGGATAGGACTCATTCCAGTCCTGGGGTATACTCTACAAGGCTAGGAGACCTGCAGGATATATTTACCATATAATAGAAAGGACAAAAGCTGAGCAAAGACAGTTGACTAAAGGGAAGTAACTGCAGATAGTAGCTGGATAGTTTAGTCCCAGTGTGCACTCAGCCACCAGCATCTAGCCAATATGGAAACAGCATAAGGTGAGCAATGCACAGGGCCACTAGGACAAGGTGAACTACACACAGCGAAAGGCATGGGTGTAAAACAAGCACTTTAATCCTGACARCACAGCAGCACTACATAGCAGATGTCTGCAGAAGAACATGAGCAGCAAACATTGCCTGCACCAGAAAAGCAGCCCTCAGCATTAACWCTAACATCTGACACACAGGTGGCATCCTGAGCAGCAGAAAGTTAACACTCAAGGATGGCGTCAGAAGCACAGGCTGGCATAAAACCATGACCCACACAACAATTTCATGCAGGCACCATATGCAGAAGTCAGCTGAGACAACGRGAAAGATATGCTTTCCAACAGGTTATATGTTAGCAACCTCCAACCCAAACAGATGGAGATTAATCAGCACATTGCTGGCAGTTCTGTAATAACCTGCTCATGCCTCAGGCTGGAAGACAAGGACATAGTTTGAGGGCTTTGACACGAGATTGGGCTGCTGTGTCTTGACTATCATTCATCAGCCTCACTGCAGAAACTGTCCAGGTACACAAACTTAGCCCACAACTGTGCAAGCTGAAGGCACTTAACTTATTTTCACTGCAGACAAAGGAAAGATGAATTCCTAGTGTTTACTGTAGCTTCAGTAAAGCAAAAAACAGACAGTTGCTTCAAGTGAGTAATGCATGTAATGGTTTGTTAAGCTGCAGAAACTTAATCCTGTGTTTCAGGCCAAAGATACTGGTTAGTGAGAAGGGTTATTTGTACGTAACAGTACTGTCTGTTGAAAACGAGCATTTGGGGTATGGTTTAGGTTAGACAAGCTCTTTGCTATGAGCCACATGCCATGCTGAAGTATTTGCAGCCCAGGTTTCTGCAGAAATTAYTGTTTTCTAGTGTTTCTAGTCTAGTTCTGGCTTAAACTTTGTATAATTGTGTGTCTTGTTCCAGAGTGCCAAAATCTTAGAGTATTCACCAAAGATTKCCTGGGAACGTGACATAATAGAAATGACCAAGGATGCCCAGGTACAGCAAGTAAATGAAACCAAGGCCACACAACAATTTCATGCAGGCACAACATGCAGAAGCCAGCCAAGACAAATGCTCAAGGTACCGATGTTTTTGCCAAGTTCTAGGCATCACTTACACTGTTTTTGGATGAAATAGGTTTGATCTAGAAATTTGCAAAGACAGAACATGTTTTAATTATTGTATGCTCTCAATACAAAACAGCTTTTGGAGAAGAGGCACACAGCTTTTGGAGAAAGGTACAATTCCTTGCACCATGTTGTGCCAGGTTCTTCACTAGCCTTAGGTATCTCAACAGCTGAATCATAGCACCTATCTTTTGAGGTGAAGACAAAAAACACCTCAGGGAGTCAACATAAAAGAAAATGTTAGCTAAGACTCTAATCCAGCCTCAACAAGATTAGAAACCCTAATCTCCCACTCTATCTCCTCATCCAGGTTTGAGATGAAGTCATTGCACGTGTTCTCATTCTGGTCCCAATCTCCCTCTACAAACTGAGTTCTTCTGAAGAGTTCTACTGTTCAAGAGTTATGGATTTTACCCAACACCCTTAGACGTCAGCATCCTGGCTACCTAGCCCACGGATACCACCAGCACATAGTAACAATGCCAAAAAATTAGATCATATCAAATAATGAATAGGCTCAGTATTTAAATACGTACTTTTTGCAGAAATACTTCAGTAGTTCAGCAGTGACTTTTGCAACTTGACTCAGTGTCAAGACTTACCCYGAGTTCTTAACCCAATGAATTCAGTTGCCAAGAGCATTCAGATTGCAGYATGGAAACAAAATAAAAAAAGAACAAAAGACCCAACACTCCTGTATCTGTTTCCCCCCACCCTGGTCTGCAGATCAAAAGACAAAACCTAGCCTTTGAAAACCAAGCAGAGACTTGGCCTTTTGAAATATTTCACCTTGGTAACCCAAGTCACAGCCAATAGACARTTTTAATTGTCAGGTGCCTGCCCCACTGTACAGACAGCACTCTTCAGATCATGGTATTTGCTAAAGTCTGTTTGGCCACCTACATCARAGCCAGACACGATGAGCAGCTCCTTCAAAGGGCACGCTGCTGTCTCATGACAGCCCCATGTGCAGAGCTGTGGAGAGGCGCACACACCCAGGTGCTTCGCTCCCAGACACCTAATAAAGCGAGTGGGATTTTTCCAAAATAAGCAACGCCCACAGTCATAGATCCTTTTGCAAGGCTGCAGCTGTGTTCCCCAGCTCCTCAGAGCACAGGGAGACGATGCTGCGTCTGTCTGTGTCCATCCTTCAGAAAGGCTCTAAAGCAAAAAGTCTGCCTGCTGATGAGCAGGAAACACACCCGCAAGGTCTCTGGGGTGATGAGAAAGAATAAAGCCTAAATCAGGAGAAACAGCAGCAACTTGGAAAGTCACAACATCTTTCTTTCTATGCAACAGCCTTTAAGCGATGATTTTCCCTGGCTGAGCCTGATCTAGATAACACAGATGTGATTACCAATTACTGTGTCTTCCCTCTGTGCTCTGGATAAGGAGTTTCTCACTTCACAGAACTTACAGCTTTTTCCTCCAGTTAGCCTAGTTTCCCTAAAAGAATAGTCAAAGCAATTACAGGTACCTTGCTTTGCTGTTTGGAGATCTCATCTTAAAAGTTTGCGGTTCTTTTAAATCTTGCAAGCTAGATAAATCTCTCTTCAGTCCAGGAATTATTAGCATAAGAAAGAAACTACAGACACAAACAAAACAAAAGTCCCTGAAACAAACATTGCCTAAGGCCACTGACATTGGCCAAAGTCACACTCTGTAGATGCTTATGGTTCATCAACCAAATTTAATGCTAATGTTACTACTTCTTCTGCTGCTCCTTTCCTGCCAGGTGGCACAAGGGCCCCATCCATCAAGATGATATCAGCTCCAGAACAGARTAAGTCAGTGTTGGCTGCCAGTGTGTAACTATAAATGCCATCAAGGGTCCTGTCCTTCCCTCCCATCCTTCTCCATCATTAAAAGGCCAAACCAGCAGCTGTCACAGAACACGTGCACAAGGCTGAGCCATCTGTGCACCAGCCAAAGCCACCACCAGCGACCTGCTGCTTGACTGTAAGAAGGAAGTTTGAGAATCAGCTCAAGGTTACATGGTGAAAGTAGAAAAGGTGGATTTTGATCAGTTAGCGGATGTATTATGGAAGAGTATCACACTGTCTTTTTCTCCTAGGCCTTACCAAAGTTTGCTTCCTGAGCAAGTGAGAGAACAGGTCAGCTTTGCTACTTAAAGCAATATCCAAGTTGAATGTGTTGTCATATCCTAGTACCTGAAACATAACAGATGCGATAACACGATCTTCCCGGTCCTAATCATTGGAGCAGAGAACTGAACAGAACAGTCCCAGCTGCTGGATACGTAACACCTCAAGCTAAAGCTGCAAACGCCAAAGTCTGGTGGAGGCTAAAGGAAATAAAGATTCTTACTTCAAGATAGACAGTGGTCTGAGCATACTGCTGTTAGCTGCTTAGGAGGTGTTTTGCAGACAGCACAGCAAAGAAGCATTGCCTACATGCTAGCAACAACGTAAAGGAGAATGCATGAAGGCATGTATCAGAATACAACTTTGGGGATGGAAGCTATGACTGTTTCAGAGGTCTTGGTCTCMAGAGCATAATATGAAGCAAGTTCTTTCATTGCTGAAAAGAGATATTTCAGCTGTGAACCAAGCATCCAGAGCCCCTCAGTAGTGCATGGGAATAAGCAAAATGGAGCTTGACTCCATAGCTTGGTGCACAGGGGATCTGCCCTTTGCTTCTGAAGTCAGCTCTGAAAAGCATGACAAGTGCTCTTTGCCTGAGTYCAGAGGCTCAGCTTAGAGCCCTAGAGTCCTGGATCTGAATGGTCTGAACAGATGAACAACATCCTTCTTAAAAGGATGAGGTAGCCAAGGCACAGAGAGAAATAGAGATGGGTCTTGGGTGCTTGTTTAACAGCTCCACACCTGCACAGCCACAGGGCTCTGTTCAATGGTGCCTCTTCAGCCCCCTCCAGGAGATAAAGATCCCAGCTGCCTAGATCTCTCCTGCTCTGCCCAGTCTCAGGCTATTCACATGGTGACTCTCTCACACTTTTTCTTCTGACTTAATCCAACTTTATAGCCAGAGCTTGAGAGAAATCTTTCTCCTGGGCAAGGTGGTCCAGTCTCAACAGAAACCCSATTCTATCTGTAGACCTTGCTATCTATAAGCTACTGTAGTAGCACCAGTGGTAGCACCAGCTGCATGATTCACATCTTCAACCCTGTCCTCCCAAGGAGACTCCAAGCAGCAGCATCTCCCAGTGCTGTGCAGGGACCATTTGTGGGCACAGGTGGTGGCTCACCATCAGCAATTCTGCTCTTAGGGCACCTTTTGTTTCCCTGAGGCCCAGATCTGACCCACCAACCACTGGTTGTGCTAAAACTCATCCTCCTCCAGAAGATTTCTGCTTGCAAACCCACCCTCTCCTTCTTGCCCAGCTGAAGGACCCGTATCTCAGTGGAGTTCTCATATTTCCAAGTGCTGTTTCAGAGAGTTTAAGTACAATACAACATTGTCATCTAACTAGACAAGAAACTTCTTGAGAAAAGTTCTATGCAGTTCCTGCCTCAGAGATGAAATATCTTTTGACAGACTATTGTCTCTCTCATCACCCAGATAAGCAAACTTACAGGTGTACAAACCCACAGTCAAAATAAAYTCCTGTTTAACAGCCATTTGAAAGTTCATGAGTAACACTTCTGGCTGTTCGTTGCACTCTTCTCCAAGACTACTCTCAAAACACTTAGTCAAAAGTAAAGATGTTTGTAATATTTAACTACACTTGCTTCAAATCACTTGCTACTGCCTTTAATTTAATTAAGATTAAAAAAAAAAATGTATTTCCTCAGCCCCAAAGGTCACAGTGCTGTATGCAATCTAGGTGTAATCATCCCAGCACAGCACTTTTTACCAAAGATATCCTAAAAATTAGAAATATCTTCACCAGAAGTTCTCCTTTTTTCCTCAGTTTTCTTTCCTACAGTCAAAGGCTGAAGCTTTGTCGAAAGCATTTTTCTTCCCATTTAACTGAACATTTATTGTTATCTCAGCTCTTTCAAAAACCATAGGCTGAAATATGAGAAAAATAACAGCATCCTTTCTCCAGACAGTTCTTGCTCATAGTGTTCTGCACTGTTTACATTCTGCAAGATGAAGAAAATATAGGGATGTATCAGCTCCCTGCAAGCTGAGTATCAGCCACATAAAAGAAAAATGAAACCTGCTGCTAAGATTTATTTGGGATATACTCACAGTTTTCAGGAAAATAAGTATATAAAAGGTTATGTTCATCCCTATTGACTATACAGAGGATACAAAGCTTTCCTATACAAGCAATATAGCTACACATTTTTTAAACTCAGTTTCCCAGTAAGGCTTGTGTGTCAGTCATTTGAGGGGGAAAGAGTAACATCCTCTATCTTGTCTCATGGTAAAAGAAAGGATCGGGAAGTATAAGGCTAATCTCAGTTTACAAGATGTAAGGCATCAGACCGTGATTATGAAGAGGARCGGTTAGTGGACCCGTGCACAATGGCCAGTGCAACTCCCTCTTGGAAAGTGTCTGGGAGCTGGTGTAATCCATCGTGCCTGGAGGTATCAAGTCAAAACCATGAAAGAGCTGGTGAAGCATCATGAGGAATTCTTATTAAATTGTCAGGGATCTTTGTGCCAGAGTCAGGCTTCCAATATTTTATGGCTGACATTGCTTTTTTTGCATGCAGCAGATGGGGAGTGCCCTGGAAACCAAAGCAGTATGAAGTATGATGAATCTCTGTTGCTACAGCTATTAGTCTTCTCATGAAGAGCTGCCTTCCCCATCCCACCCCTTTTTTCTAGATCCTTTAAAAAAATAAATAAATAAAAAACACACACACACACAGATGGAGATAAGTAACCACGTGAACTAGGCTGACTTTCCAAGCTGTGTGGACCAACTTTTACCTGCACTCCAGGAGCACATCATTTCTTTGTGCAGGGGACAATGGTCTATGGCTTTTGCAGAAGGGAAGATTGTTCTGCTTGGTTTCTTACGTTAAAAAGACAGTGTCTGAATCAAAAACTCGTCATCTACGCTGTCTCTGCAGCCAGAGAAGCAAAGACCAGACCTCCAGTGGGCTGTGCTTTATTCACTCAGTATTGGATGCCTATCTAACGAACCACCTTCTAGAACAGGCCGTTCCTCTCTACTGGTTAGGGAAGGATTTAGACAACTAGCTCAGACTAGACACCCAATTTCTGAACGTCTCCCATGAGCAGAGATGAACACCTCCCTCTGTGCCCACTCCATGATGAATCACACGCCTACAAGAGGGGTTGGGTGTTCTGATGCCTTTGGTCGAAAAATCCTTCCCTCTCTACATACTTCCAATGGGAAAGTATTCAGCCTTTTCACCCCCCTTCATTCCTCTAGAGCACAGACTTCTACTGGACAAAGTAATAAATTATCCCCTGGCCAGGAAATTTTGGGTTGGAAATCACAGAATCGCTGAGGTAGTAAGGGACATTCACATTTTTGATRTGACAGTAACTAACCGCTGAAGCAGTTTATAAAGGAGTGCATTAAACTCTCTACCTCTCACTGTCTCGGTGATAGACTGCTGTTCTAAAGCAGCGGTTCTCTTTTAATCAAAAGTTATTGGGCTCAGTGCAGGTAGCACTATTAACATTAAATGGCCAGTGAACGGATACAGAGGATGTCAGACTAGATGTTCCCATGACAAAATTATGCAGGATTTCCTATTCCAGTCTGGGAGTACTTTATTAATAAGACATCCTTATGGTGATAACTTAATTAAAATCTGCTATTTTCACGTTCTTAGGACTCACATCTTGGCTTTTTAAGAAATACATTCAGTGGGAGGGGTCAGTTTTGTTTCAATGAGTCATGGTCTCAAAATTTTCCTTACAGAGGAAAAGAGACAGATTAATAGTGTATTATTTAGTTTGCATATGAATTGAATTGGTTATGGTCTACAAGCATTCCAAAGTTAAAAAAAAAAATGTATACATTAGAAAAATAGCTAGCCTTGCTTAAAAAGGCATCCTGAAATTTAGCAAGGGGTAYCTGAGCACATGTAAGTTGAGTACAAACAGCTGTGCACTATTAGCAGTAAAGTTAATCAAACACTTACCCAGATCACTATCTCCAGGTTAGATACTTTTCTTACAGACCTCCTCTCATGCAGTGCTGAACACCAAGTTCTGTGATCCTTGGACATSGGGCTGGCCAACCTGTCCTGGCAGGGGTTTAGCAGGGAACTGCTGCCTTCAGGGACAGCCCTTGCAAACGTGCTGCTATATATCCTTTGATAACAACTCCACAAACAGACACTGAAGCAATAGGAATGTTAAAAGAATGGGACTAATGGACAAAGAAAATGTAAGGCAGCAAAAACRACAGCAGAGGTTGCAGAAAGGTTGCGTTTCTGAGCAAGTCTTCAGCCATCTCCTTGCTGCAGCATGGCAGAAACAGATACTGGGCACATCAGCGTGACAGGGGAGAATTCAGTTTAGGAGATTACACAACCTTTTACGTTAGATAAACACTAATCTAAGCATGCACSTAATCTAAGCATGCTGCACAACATGACACAGGAGTCCACAGTCTCTGAGATCCCATCATCCCTGTTCTCCCAGGTTAACTCCAGGCCTGTTTGACACTTCCCAAATTCACCAACATTGAGGCAGGAACCTGGTTCATTCCCCACCCCCTCCCATCCCCCAGTAAAGATCCTAAATTAGGTCCAGATCTGAACTTTCCCAGGATAGGCTCTGAGAAACACCAAGTTGTTTGTTTTATCTACTAAGCAGTTAATGTAGTATCAGTAGGACAAGCCCTTTCTTCAGGTTTTCTRGACAAGGCAATTAATTTTGTAAGTCAGCAATGAACGGATAAGCCCCTAACAGGTAAAGGGAAGTCATGCTGTGTTTAGGACAGGGGTCTCAATCGCTCTGGAGCCCACTTATGCACTTACAAATAAGACTTAAAGAGCATCTAGTTTAATAAATTGTACTTGGGGGAAGGAGTTAACACTTTCCTAATTTTCCAAGGTAGTTCACATTATTTGGCTACACTTCTTCCTTGTAAACATTGCAAAACACAAGGTGTTTTCTAAGCCTGTGTTTTGCTGTAATTCACAAAACACAGGTGTAAGTTAACAATGATCTAATGAACTAGACAAGGGAAAGATGTACCACTACTGAATCACCTGCTAACACTGCCTATAGCTCAGGAAGAAAGCATGTTTGTTTACACAGCTCATACCTCTCTTTATGCACAGTATGGTATAATTTAAGAGATTTTATTTCAGCTGTTTGCTTATCTCTAATTACCATATGCTGGATTGTGTATTATTTCAGCAACAAGCCCTCTTAAATATCTATCCAGGAGCCATTTTATCAGTAAGTCACATTAGAGGAGCAATGCTGCTCTGTGATTACAGGAGAGCACACACATTGGAGGCAGAGCTTTCTCAGCAAAAAGCATGTTCTCCGCATGTACCGTTAGGTGATAAAACCACTCTTTGAGAAACTGTCCCCTAAGCAACTCCTTGGTGCCCCCCCTAACTTCAGGTGGGRCATGGGGATGTCCATGCCCTCCAGTGGGTTCCCAGGATCTTCCTAATAGCCTGCAGCTTCTTGGACAGGCATGAACCCTCTCCACAGTGGGACAACCCCCACGTCCCCCAGCATGGAGATGGAGCAGACTCAGAAAAAGACTTCCCTTGACAAGGATTGAATCCTCTTTGCTGTATCAGGTTGATTTCTCCTTGCCTGACACTGACTTTCTCCATCTTCTAATCTCTGCCCTGCCTTGATTTTTTCTTTCCTCTAGTGAATTCGATGGTCTATCMTTCTTCTCATCATCTTCTCTATCTGCAGAGCTGGTGCCTCCAGGGTCCCCATTACTACTGCTTCTGAATGCCTCACAATTTAAGCTATTTATATTCCCTTACAGTTTTATTGCACAGTTTAGTTTTAACCACAATTTATGACAGGGCAGATTCAGCTGAGCTCTGAACACATGCATCGGACTACGACTGCATCCCAAGACTGGAAGAYGAACGCTTTCCAGGCAGCACAAATGGTGAAGGGGGAACACTGGTATCCTTAAACCCCCAACTCACCCCTAGAAACTTGGGCTGGCTTAAGCATTCCCCAGGTGGCAGGAGTAGGGTCTGTTTTCTGCTGCAGATTTTAAAATTAATAAGAAAAGAATCATTACTCTGAGAAAGCCAGACAGGAGTTGCAGGCAGAAATGGATCAAGGAGAAAAGCTAATTTGTTGCCAACCCTAACATTGCTAAATCACCTAAGGAGAGGAACTCTTACCTGCGCAGGTTATTGTTCTTGTCAAATTAAGCCTGGAATGTCCAGCACAGAGTTTAAAAAAAAAGTAGGAAAAGGAAACAGAACGTGACAGAACCCTGGTCCAAAAGGGGAATTTTGTTTTATAAGCGTGATTAATTATCACAGGTAACAGAGACCAAAGCATTGCTATCGAAGCACAGCAGCACCAAGAGTAATTCACACTACCACRTCCGCATGTTGGTAGGAGCCAAGTAAATCCAAATTCTCTTGTTAGGATACAATCAGATGAACTTCCCTGATTCAGGTGAGGGAGATATTGCCCTTGGCCTGCTCCTTACTGCTTATTTGAATGTCCCCACCACCGCCCTCCACTGAAGTCTGCTATTCTCTGCTTTTTAAACCACTACTGGTTAGAAAACAAACACCATTATTATAAGGCTTTTAAAAATGCAAAACATTTCTTGGATCTGAAGRGATGTTAGTCTGACAGTTAAACAGAGGAGGCTGCAATCTCTGGTGGGAAGGTGCACAAGAGAGGCTCAAGTGGCTGCAGGTGAGATGGTGACATCCCACCCCAAGCCTCCAGCCAGGGAGCCAGTTCACTGCCTTCACCTGTGGTCRTACTGGGACAATTCCACCAACTTCACCGAGCAAGACTCACAAAAGCTCGAGACAGAAGGGGAGAGCATGCATTTAAAGGAAATGTTATTTGAAGTCACAAAAGAAAAAGTGGCACTTAACAACCTCTTATCTGTCCTCCAACACATATCCTGTCTCTTAGTCACTGGGATAACAGTCATGTTCATTGCATTTTAAGACAGTTCACAGAATCATAGCCAGTTCCATAAGGAATAAATTAGCATTGAAAGAGGGTGAAAAGAGTTGATTRTTTTTCTGGCAAATGCAGAAGACACCATTGATTTTATTACTGACAATCCRAACTCAACACGCTTTGAGGCCCAGACATAGCAATGTCTTTTCACTTACTCATAGGCTCCTGAATCCTGCCTCACTCTGGCTTGTACTCAGAAGCTGCCGCGTAAAGGTGGCTTTTGCCTCCACTGGCTCCAAGAATTCAGAAATGTGTAGTTATTTCCTACAACAGCCCTCTTCCCAGCCAGGAGCTGAACAGCAGCACTTTGCTTAAGTCACCACTTGCACAGCTGGAGTTAAATCAAAGAGCTGCTTCACTTGCTTTAAATGTGCTGCCATTTCRTAGCCTGGTGGTGTCAGATGCATACATGAAAGCAAGTTCTGTTATACACAAACACTATACAACATTAAAAGCAGAAACGTGCTCGAGAGCTAAGAAACCTTCTAACACCCAACAATAACAGTTCCTCTTCTCAATTTTCATTTCTTACAGTGGTAAATGAAGTAGAAGTTAAGAAGAAACACAGCGGGATGTGCTGAACACAGAAAGAATCAAGTTCAGGATTCTTGTTACAAGTGGCTGCTTGAGTTCTGATGAACTGGAAACTGAAGACAGTTTTTTTTTTCCCCCCACTTACAAAAAAAAAACCTCAGGGGCTAGAGCTAGTTCCAGGTTTTGTTTTTAATTAATGAGGTTTTGGAGTAGACTTTACCATGTAGTTATCTTGAATGATTCAGCTTTTCCCCCTCCAGGTAGGTGGTGGTTGTCAGCCTCTTAAAGTACAGTACTTGTAAATATTTTCACATCTTAAGCAATGAATAAAAGATTCCCCCATTAAAAATCAAATCCATCCATAAAAGCCATCAGCTTTAGCTGGTTTTCAAGCCAGTTACAGCAGCCACCTGCATGAACTACTTAAATAGTTATTGAATCACACACAAACCTAGAGTTGGGCTGAAGCTTGGGAGCCTACAGTAGGATATTAGGGGTGCCTATATGCAAATGCAATCAAGTACTCAGCTGGACCATAACCCTGGAGATACGAGGCTCAGTAGCTCCCTCCGCCCCTGCAGTGCTGTTTCTGGGCACAGGCAGAGTGCCCCACTATTAGAAGTTACACATGAACCTTTTGCCCAAACCTCCTAATGGTGAAATACTGAAATATATAGTGTCCATCTGTTCCCCAAGGTTGCCCAGTACACCCTAACAGGCCCCAGACTCACTTCCCAGGGAGGGCCATAATGTCAGGCTGTAGAGATAGGCTTCCTCTGSCTGCAAAACACGTCCCATCTCTGGAGAGGAACAACTCCAGCAGGCAGGAGCTCACCCTCTCATCCCACCCTTCTAGGAAACAGTTTGTGACTGATGCTCAAGCCCTCTGGGCCATGTTCAAAGGTCTTCTCCTGGCTTTACACCTAGACTTYCTTGCCCTCTTGCTCCCAAAGGCAGAGGAGTTAAATCTGTCTAGATGTCCCATCAGTGGAAGTTCAAATCATATGGCCATGTGTAATAGCAAAGAGCTGATAATTGTGTTCTGAGAGCTGAAGTGTTATTCTTGGAGTTTAGAAATCAAGTGAATTTTTTAGTCTCTGGGCTTTCTCATGGCTAACATGTCTGATCAAGTGCCACAAACAGTTATGCCTTAATGCTAAAGCAGCAGAGTTAAGATGGATGTTGTCTACTRTCACTGGAGCAAAATCATAGGTGTTGCCCATGGTACTGCAGCCAAGCAACTCAGACCTCCAAAAGATAGTTGGGGAGCTGCTACAAAGGAGTTCGGTATTGCTGAGCAGCCCATCGTTCAAAAATACGCCCTTTATTTCTTGAAAGTCCAGTGGTTCAATAGTTGTTTGCACCTTTTCAATTTTTTCTCATGAAAAAATGTTGTCAAGGGGGACTTTAATTTTCTGTTTCTTAGACAAAAACCCAGTTCTCTTAGGCTAATAAGAGCTAAGAAGAAAATCCCAGTTGAAATGACTTGCAAGAATTTTTGGCTTTTTTTTTTTTTTTTTTTTTAAGCGCAGTCAAAGTTTCACTCAACTCCTGTGGAACAGATTGCAATAATCTACCTGTGTGGGACTTCTCTTGCCCCACTAACAGAAAGGCTAGAAACTTGACAGGTCAATTTGTATCACAGACTGGTCTCCTTAGGTGCATCCTCCCTTTTCCAGCTGGTGATACTTCAYAGTCTGATCCCAATGGACAATGAATGAAGCTAGAAGTGTTTGACAAAAATTCATTTGTTATGTTTCTAGACTACWTTCCATTGTTTATGAAGTACAGCCAGCTGCCAAAGTATATGGAATTAGTCCCACTCCCTAGCTGCATTGCTTAAAATATTTTTAACTAGAAAAATGATGATGCTCCAAACTGACAAATACATATTTCCCCGATTTTTCAACATGCAGGGCATGCAGAGCTCAGAAGCGTGACCAGAAACAACCAGTGGCCATAAGACTGCTCACAAATGACAGAGGGGACAAGCAGCAGAACTTAGTGCTATGCTTTTATTCTTGTAAACATTGCTGAATCCATATTGTAATTATTCATGCAGCATGGGGTGACCAATCCACTAATGCTACATTAAGCAGAACAGAGTAGGAATGTGTCCCAGCACCTAAGTGACAAATATTTCAGGAACATGATGCTTTCATGAAGAATCAAACTGAGAATGGTTAAGGCTGGCTTTTTCAAGGGCACCTCTAGATGCTGAGCATYCTCAAACCCATCACCAGAAAGGGAGAATTTGCTTGGCCCCCTGCAAAATTATTGTTGGAGATATATAAGCATTATCTTATTTATTAACCTTGATGAAAAAATATTTTAATAGCCCTTATTATCCTATTCATTTATAATTTGCGCATGATCAGGAGTGAATAGCTAAGATTACAAAAATAGATCTCCATATTTTTATTGTGCACAGAGGTAAGTAGTCATCTCATAGCTCAACTCACTCAGACACTCCTCACTTTCTCTTGGCCTTCAAAAGAAAAGGCTCCTTGCACAGATTGAGATGAGCCTCTGCCTCCCTCCCTCTGCACCTAGCAAGACTTCAGATAGAAGATGGAGGCAGCTTCTCYCTCTGAAAGCATCAAATAAGTATTTGCCTAATTCTGCAGCAGTGGCAAAAGTGTCAGTAACGACATCAGCCTTGAAAGGACCGTGTATATTCTGGCCAGTACATTCTGACAGGWCTTCCTAAAACGGGAAGAAATTCAGGCATTTCTACATTGATTCACAGTTTAAGAGGAAAATGCACAATGAAGCAAAAAGTGCCTTTTYCCCCCCTAACCTCACCTCCCTTTTATTCAAAAATGTTTTTTAGACAAAAAAATAGAGCATAGAGCATCAGCTTCTGCAATTATAATATCCCAACTATGGGACATCCCACAGAGAGCACAACAGAAAAGCTGAAGGGTCTTGTTTTGTTTAAATCCAATCAGGTTGTGAACAGTGAGATTTCTACTGCGTTTTCACATCTGAATTTCTTATCACAACACCTTATCCTGTTTATGAGAAAATTCACAAAGAAACAAAAGCTTTCAATATTTTCCATGGAAAAACAGAACCAAAAAACAACAAATGCAATGTTCTAGGCAATTCTAACTGCAGATTTTTGTGCTCACTCCTGTAATGCAGAAGGAAATTTGTTGTGGGACCATTTACGTAATAAGCTACAATTACCCAGCTCTGGATCAAGTGGGAGATATACTTGGTATCACTTCTTCACAGAGAAGCAAGCTAGCTAAGGTCTCCAAGCCACTTTATAACATCAATAACCAAGTCTTCTTATTAACACAGAAGTGCTTTGGAGTTGTTTGTAGATCACAAATGAAGATGCAGTAGGGAGATGTTTACTACCAGACCTAACATTTACTACTAAGAGAAATTYCTGCTCCCTGATGGGTGATAAACATTGATGGGACTTCTATGACAGATGCTTTCTATTTTTACCAATAACAAAGTTTGCTCAACTCCAGCTGATGAGGGAGCATATGGAAAGATAAAAATAGAGTACTAAAATTGGAAATTCACACATAATACTGGGGGGGAAGCTCAACATGTGATACTTGATTCCATTTTAATTTTGTGTGTCTCACACTGGCAGCATGAGCTATGTCAGAAAGTGAAAACACAAAAAGTTAGGTCAAGTCTCTAGTGGCAATGGAGGCAGATCCTTATGATATGAATAATACTAAGTGTTCTCTGACCCAAAATGAGTTTTGCCCAAATATAAGCTAATGAAGGGTTTTAGTCTAGAAGATGCCTATCTGCTGCTTTTCTTTGATATGAAATTCATCACTAAAAACTTAAGGAATACATTTATCTTTTCATAGTTTAATCCTTTGGGAGGCATAAAGCTGTCAAAAAGGCTGTGTGGGTTTTAAATGACACCTTAATTATTATAGCAGAAGATAAGAATCAGTCCTTTTCAAAAGGCTTCCAACATTAAAAGAAAGATGGGGCTGAATTATTCAACCTGCTTGCAGTGTTATGGGATAACTGATCGCAGGTTATTGAGTTTAAAAAAATGCAGGTATTGCAATAATCGTAATTTATCATTGTATAGAACTCTAGTTCCAGTTCCTAAGGACATTAAATAAGCTTATTATAAGCTATRCATAACTTGTTTTTGTTTTGCAGGTATTTTCTTTAAAAGAAAATCTACAAGCATGTGAGATGTTAGCAGAATTCTTAAAACGACTTATGTTTTCCTTTTGCACTGCTTGCTGCAATACTGGCTCATTTGCCCTTATGTTTTCAAACAAAGGTCCCACTCAAGTAGTAAGGAGCAAGAATTATCTTACTTTTAACAGCCTACCCAAAGTGCTAACTTTTTTCAATAAAGAAAAGCTCATGCTTCACACTAAGTTTCAGGACAGAGAGCTTGTTTTTTAAAAATACTACATTTGAAAGAAGAAAAACAGGTATGGGATGGGTTGTTTTCATTTTAAATAATAAACCTAAACCTAATTATCTTTCCATAAAAGACAATTTTTCGGGACTGATGAAAACAAACTGCCTTCTAGTCAAATGTTGGAGTTTCCCACATGTTTATAACTAGAAAAACACATAGGTAATTGTCACTGGCAGTTCAGATCATTTGAATCATCTACCAGCTGCTAATGGCAAGTCACTCTGCCAGCTCTTGAGATCTTCTTGTGCCTATTTAACTTTACTGTTAAAAGCTTTGCAATAAGTATATCTTGAAGGTTGCTGAATCCCAGGCCTCATAGCAAAGAAAAACAAATTTTTAAAAATAAAACAGGAGGAAYTGATTTGTGTCTCACTAATATCTGGAGATGAAAGCCCCACAAAGTGAAAAAGCTTAGATAAAGTCTGAGGTCAAATTAAATTGCACTGGCTATTTAGGGCAAAAATATAGCCTTCAGTTCCTCCCCAGAGAAGTCATCCTCCTAGTTTTGCAGATATTTGATGGCTTTGTGGATAGAAAGGGTGGCTTTTCTGGCTTGCTTTCTTTTTCTAGCTTTTGCCAGCCAGAAAGCAGCAAAGAGACAGCAAGGGGAACAAACCTCTGATTCCCCAGGTGCCAGAAGCAAGCTGCCTGGGGAGGGAAATGCCACATCATCTCTCTAGTTAGGTTCCCTTCATTATTGCCATGAGCAATTTGTTAACCTGATGCCTGTCCAAGGAGGGAGAACTGAGCCTGCATCCCCCAGCAAGCTGGCCCAGTAGCCAAGAGACCCCCAGACACCTCTCCAGAATAGCAATCAAAAGGAGCCCGCACCAGATCCAGCTGTGACCACACTCTCCCCAGGAAAGACTGACTGATGTAGCCTCCAGCATCTTCTCCAATACTTGTGCCAACCTGCTGCTCCTAGTCAGGAGCACTTGAAGACACCAAGCTCTTGTGCATCATGTGCCTTTCCCTTCCTCCACATCAAGCATCTCCCTTTGGAGCAAGCACTGCAGATGATTTCCCCTTCCTTTATTTTTGAGGGGTCTCAATTTTTCAGCCCCGTCACTGTGTTAGCATCCTCACCTCTGTTCATTGATCTCCATCCTCTATTCCAGGCAGGGATGAATGCAATGCGGCAAGTATGACACCATGATGTCCATATCTGCTGCTTGCACTCCAAGGCTGGTTTCTTCCTCCACAAATCACTTTCGGTGAATCTCTGGAAAGGAGAAATGTCAGGCCGCCACACGGTGCAATTAATGCTTTTGTCTACTGGAGATAAAAGGCACTCTATATAATTGATTTTGGAAGGGAACAGATGATACTAGTCTATATCCCACTTCACAAGCTTTGTTCTTCACAGTGAAAGATGAGAGCTGAATTTGCACAGATTTTTGATGACTTGTTTGGTCTAGATGCCTCAGCAAATTAGCAATTAAATACAGACTATTTATTTCACATATTTGAATCCAGTCTCACTAAGAAGGAGAAAGAGGGTGCTTCTCTCCCTTAATATATGGTTCCTTATTACTGAACTACAGGTTCAAAAGCCCCTTCTCTGGTGACATTCCCAAAGTTGCCTGCTAAATGGTCGCCTGTCAAGCTGATCCAGTCACACAGCACTGTGACTCCACATGTTGCAAGGCACAAAATCATCTAAAGAGATCTTTAGAAGCAAAATGGATGGATCATGTTTTATTCTTACAATGATAGAACACAAATTTGCCTGCATTTTAGAGAATTATAGAAGATATTTATTTATACCCAAAAAACTTGAAGAAAATATATGCATAAGGGAAAATCCCTCATAGCAAGTCTCATAAGTTACTATATTTTTGGTTTATTAGAGAAGATTCTTAAACTAACAAAAGCTCATTCTGGACATTTTTGCTGTTACCTTAGGACAAGTCTCAAGCAAAGACAGCAGCACTACTGACCATGAAACATCTGAACATGCCTGTACCGTTTCTGAAGTATAGCTTTGTGTTGCTTTGTCTGCATTATTCTCCTTTATGCTATATATAATTGAGAATGTGCACACAACTTGGTTATTCAAATAACATTTTTAATGTATTTAATAAAAATCTTTCATGATAACTGGTAAGTGTACTAAYAGTATATTGGAAAGCTAAGACAATTTAGTCACTCAATTCCATGAACATGAGCATCCTCCTTATATCAGTGTCTAATTCAAACTGCTGTAATGTAAAAAAACAGGGCCTTTACCCTGGCAAACAAATGCCTTTGGCAATTTATGTTTCTTTTAACAAGTTCTTACTTTAGAAGAACATTGGGAGCACTTAGGAGCAGAAAAGCTGAAGGATGTGTTATCAGAGCCACTAGGAATGAAGCAGGCCTTTTCCATCCCTCTCCAAACGCAAAATTTACATCTAAAGCAGCAAAGTTTTGAAGAAGCTAATCTTGAAGAGAARAAGAATTGCACAAGTATTTTAAGCCCGTTAGGAATGCTGAGGATTGGAAAACATCCCACAAAGGAGGCTGGATCCCTCCAGCCCTTATTTTCTCTTAGTAGCGTAAATGTGAAATGCTCAATGACAAGTCACAAGAGGTTTAGCTCTGGATCTCGTGTAACAACTGCCTAGTACCTTCTTATCTAAGAAGAAAAGATGGTTTTGTACAATACAATAAGGTCATTTGATGCCAGCACTCATTAATGTGAGTAGTCATTCAAGTGATTTAAGTGAAAAAAATTTAACAGCTAATCCCAAACCTACCCAAGCATGCCAGCCTCACAGTTTTCAGCCCTTCATGAGGTTTTGGGGGGAACAGACAATACAACACACCTGACRTGAGCAAACATCCCTCCCTCAGTTCTCAGATTTCAGCTTTTATCGCAGCTCAGCCAGTTCACTCGCAGGCAGAAATCAGACCAGTAGAAAGCAAAGGAAGCACCAAGGTGATTAAACTCCTCAGGTTCCTTCAGCCTTGCAGGTGCAGCAAGATGAAGTTGCCAGGTTTCACCAAGGCAGCATGCTTGCATCTGTCCTGGCCATCTCTTTAACAGGATACCGAGACACGRCCCGAGTTGCAGATAGTAATGCTTCTAGCTGTTAAAGCTCAGTTTGTCCAGGCAAGTATTTCACAAACTGCCCCCCAAATTCCCAGCAGGTCATCAGAGCATTCARAAAAAGTGCAAAGTTGCAAAGTATCAAAAAGCTGTGCTTGCCCGCAGCAGAGCAAGGMGCAGCCACAAATGCTGCCTATAAGGATTTATGGTCACCCAGGAACCACTAACTGCCTTAATTTCTGCCATGGCTCAGCTCCTCCTGGCCAGGAGAGCAYGTGTCAGTGGCAATTACAGCCATTTCTTACTCTCTGCACCCCCAGGTCAGTAGCACTTGCTCATCCTCASCAGGAAGGCAGGGTGGGCAGGTCTGAGCTAGATCCAAGCCTCCCAATCTTTTCATGCTGCAGCTCCCACCTCCTTGCAGACTGTAAGCAGACATGAGCTACAGTTTGGCCCTGCCAGCTCCAGAAAACATCCTGAGAAGAGAGATGAGCTAACTTTGGTAAATAGAAAAAAAAAAATAGAGGATTTCATTTAGCTTTGGGATCCTTGATAGCCATGGATTCGTCTGCTTGAAGGCAACTCCTTGCATGGCTTCTCATAAGTAACTGGCTTAAACACTCCCGTTGGTTTCAGAAAGCTTAGTAGAGATTACCTACCTACCRAACAGGATTCACCGGCTCTTAAATGGAAATCATTGCTCCTCTCTAAAGCGTTTTATCTTTAGCAATGCTCCACTAAGACAGGATTCACTATGAACCTGGGGAAAAGATGCCCCAAGACAGACCTCCACTTAAAAGCATAATCTCTCCTAATGCTCTCTAAAGGGCAGCTTAGAGAAGAAACTGTAGACTGAAGTAATATTGCTTAATTTCTCCATGTTACTATTAGTGCTCAGGAAACAGGCAGTCACTGGGTTGGATTTCTGTCATGTGCCCCCAGTGCCCCATGTGGCTGTAATAAGTGGGTCACATCCCTTGGCTATCAATCATCAAATTATTACTATTCACAAGAAATTCAACTCTTTGCAAGGAAAAAAAAATTAAGGCTGTTCAAGTTGACATTTAATAAGTTTATTTGCTCCTGCCCTGTCTTTTCCCTTAACTGGGAGCATGATGTGGTCCTGCCTGCTGATTTGAAAATATAGGAGCACAGAGGCAAAAAAAACCACTGTGGGACTCGCTCTCTTTTTGCACGTCCCAGGAAGAGCAGCATTTCCATCAGGTTTTGACAAGCCTAGCAGCCACAAGGCTGCTGCTCTTTTATGAACGTGGCTCCAAGGCCAGGCTGGGGACAGGGAAGAGGTCTAAAAGCGGGTGCTGCTGCTGAAACGAACAGCACTGGCACCCCAGTGGGGTCTTAGACATGAAGTCATTAATCATCCTCGGAGAAGGTTTCTGGGATTTCATCACCCAGCACGACAGTAATTCATTCAGCTCGCTGAGCATGTGGGTAGGTACTTCCTGGGGAAGGAAATTTGAAGTATCTAATAATATTCCAACTTCCAGTGGAATTCCCCTGGAGTTTGAAGGTAAATTCCCTTCTTTGAAGTATGGCCTATTTTTTATTGGCATGCATAATGCCTGCTTTCACAGTTTCTACTCATCTGAAGGAGTTTAACAGCTTCCCTGAGTGCAAGATAAAAGGTTTGGAAATTCAGAAAGCATTTTACAAAACATTTTCTTTTATTATGCAGTAAGTTAAAGGAATGGGAAGCTTTTGAGTAAGGCAAGACACTTCAGCCAAAGTGCAGACAGCCAAGGAGCAAACTGAGACAGGTTTGCAGAGTTGCTGTTAGCAGAAGACCAGACCAGCTCTGGTCTTTTGCTGAGGGTGGAGTGGGGAGGAATCAGAGATCTGCCCTCTAGAGCAACCCTGCATCCTGAGGGTTTGGAGAAGAGCTCCAGAGGTCTCTGAGCAGCCATCTACCCTCACCTGGAGGCATGGTGAAACACTCTGCAGTTGCATTAATGTACGTGCCTCTGTCCACCCACCACTGCTATCTCCCCTCGCTGCCTGTCATGTTCAGTACCCCACGCCAGCCCACCGGCTCAAGGGTGCTGGGATGCAACMGAGCAGCCTCATATGTTGCTCTGTGCCCCAAGGAACCCCTCTAGCATGCAGGAGACCACAGCAGCTGTGGTGGCTGCTGAGGCCGCACAGATCAGCCTTTTTACGTCCTCTGAATGGTCTCTGCAAGGACCATGTCAAGCCTGACCACAGGGCCTGGGTATCTCAACATCTTTGGTCTGGCACAGCCCAGAGAAACTTTCTCTAATGCCTTTCCCCGTGACACAGGCAGAGCTCTTAGATCCTACAGAGCAAAAGGAAATAGTAATTGAACCTAAATAGACCCAAGTATATTCCAGCTCTCCTTTCCATAAGGGTAAGAAATTATGCAGAAAAGGACYGAGAGAGATTACTTCCAGGGGCTCCCTGTGACCAGGCAGGCTTGTAGAGACCAATTCATTCTTGCCAATGCAATTCACTCCTGCAAGCTGGTAAAACTGCAGATGGATCTGAACAGAAGTGCTAAATCAGATTTCCCTGACTCCAGACCACAGCCAGGGCTGGAGCTCTCACCCATAACACAACCAGACCTCTGACCTGCACAGCCCCTGTGCACCACCTGCCTGGGGATGCAACCTCGGTACCAACACACTCAGYGATGCAAATCTGAGCTCACACAAGTTGCTTCAGCCCAGCTGTGCTGCAATGAGTCTGGGAGAGACAGGCAGAAAAAGCAGGGAGAGAAACAGAAGAGAACCCAGCACACAAGAATTACAAGCSCCACTCAAACAGCAAGATGCAGCAGTATCTCCAAAGACTGCCTGCCAGAGCATATCTGTTTTAACACTCCTGAATGAAACAGCCTTGCTCTGTTTCACTTACAGCCAGTTAAATAACAGTGTTGCTGCCTGCTGTGTATAAACACAGCCATAAATGCAGATTAATGCAAAGCCAGCCAGCAATATCCAATTTGACTTCAAAAATACAGTATGTTTTTAAACAAGAAAGCCAGAGAATTCAGTTCTTGCAACATTTTCCTCTCTGAATTCAGTTCCATCATAAGTTTCAACACCTTGCTTAGGTAAATCATGGCTTTTTGCTCCCAGGGACTGTAGCTTCACGTTGTCAGCTGCCAGGCTCAGTGATCCAGCACAAATGCATCCACTCACAGACCTAGAGTATTTGTTTCTTTTTACCAGATTTCCTGATGCAGCTCACAGAACATTTCTGAGGAAATAGCAATATATGGGCAAGAAAAATAAAGAGAAATTCTATACACATCTCCTTAATCACTTGCATAGAATAGATGCCCCAACTATGCCCAAATGTTTGTGCAGTCCCTCTTGGAAAGTTTTGGTTATATTATGTGGTTTAGGTAATATATCCCACAACACTTCACAATAACTTTTCACTTCCCAGAAAGAAGCAGCTGTTGCAAAGCAACTTGAGTTCTTTCAACATGTCTACTTCACTGAGGTATCATTTCTCATTTTGGGGGTGGGGGAGGGAAGAAAAAAAAAAATCAAGTCTGTTATCTTGGAAAATTCCTGAAATTCAAAAAAGCTTCTCTTCCTGCCCCAGGAAAAAGTGAACATTATAGATATTTAATAGCTTTAAAGAGACTCTGTGAACTCACCTTTCTTCATAAAGAGCCTTCCATAGCTTTTGCTGGGTACTTTTTCTTAAGCTTCAATTACTGAAAGCACGTACGTTTTGTAGTGATGTAAACCACTCTTGCAAACAGATGCCCAAGTGGTTAGACTGCAGCTAGAGCAATAAATATGCACAGCAGCTTCTTGTATTGATTTCCAACCATGGGAGAAGAGTGCATCAGCATAGCCTGCAGATATTAAAAACATCTTTGTCGTCGAATTCAAAGCCCAGGCAGCTATTGCCTTGTATCTCCTAGGGCTTTTGGCCTGCACGGCCAGATTCACAGCATGCTGTTTGGCARTGAGTCAGCACAGGGTTCAGGCCTTCGAGCCTTTCCCTGAAGGATAACTCCGACCTAGTCTTGGGGCTGAGTTGTCCTCACCCCATGAAGACGACCCCTTGGACAAAGCAGTGGGGAGGCAGCAAGTCTCCCTCCATCCACAGATCTCCACCTGCAAGGAAATGTCCTTGCAGAAAGAATTGGAGAGAAAGTATGAACAGTGCTGCACGGAGTCAGATTAGGTAGCCCTCCTGGGCTCATAACCCCAGAGGCCACACCAAGACCTGCAAGGTTTTCCATCATCTGTGCTTAGCATCGTTGTCATCATGCTACCTGTGATGGAAACACAGGACTTGGCATCCAGGGACCCACAACAGATTCCACCTCAGACAAGCATCTTCATAAAATGAGTGCTGGAGTGGGTTGGGAAGTCCAAGCACTCAGACAAATTCTCCAAAGGTGATGATGAGARGGTAAAATAAGGAAGGAAGGAAAGAGATGAATAATATGGAAGATTAACTAAAAAAAAAAGTCTTAGACCCAAAGTAATTTATAAGCATTCAATCATTTAAAAATCTGATTTGAGATTGAGAAAGGTTCTATGATTCAAGAGACTTCAGTTTTCTTCAGTTTGGGCATGTACTTTGAGGAAACATGAGATTAAGGATTAACTGACTTGCCCAACTTCATTAACCTTCATCTGTAACATCCATCTGCAAATGAGACTCTACAAAAGCCAAGCTTACTAGAATGCTGGGATGCACCACTAAATTAAACTGTGCCAGGAAGTGCTCCTGGGTACATGAACAATCATATTTCCTCATCTCATGACTCCAACTTTTTGTCTAAATCCTATTTGAGGCATTAACTAACTTAGTCCTTTGCATGATTTTTGTCCAAACCAGCTGTCTTTCAAATAGTTTCCAGATGTGATTCCCAGTGGACACCCAATCTGAGGTGCAAGAGTGTAGTAGTGTGAACACAGGCCACTTTGGCTCAGCCAGTCTCAATGTCAGAGCAGTCCTAGGCATATTTGACTTCTTGTACAGCTATGGCCATAAGGTTCCTTCACAACAGGCTGAAAACTATAGCCAACCCCTTCATCAGATAACTTCCAAGAAAGTACTCTTGCAAGCTAAAATTCCTGCATGGAAATTTTACAAAAAGTTGAAATAACTGCACAGCATAGTTTAGAGAAGTCATGAACAGAAGGAACCTTTAGTGGCCTCGTTCCCGTTTTACCACAGTCTGTGGCAAGCTTAGAGAGAAAGGGTATAAAATTAATCACCAGATGTTTCTGGAATTCCAAGCTCCGACACATTACACCATTATTGTGACTTGCAAAGTCTTTTGACCAAGTTGTCCTGATCCTGTTGAAGGATTATCTTACAAATCAGCATCTAGGACATCCACACACCCTTCCTATTTACACAAGCATGTATGGACACTTCCCCCCGCCCCCTCCAAGCTGGCCACAAAGGTCCCTGTTTAACACAAAGGCAGTGGCATTTTCAGAGAGTTTGATAAGAAATTCCATACAATGAGAGCATCTGTGTTCTTTGATTACTGGGAAAAGACTGTAAGACATCTTTAAGAGAAAAGCAGCAATATATTTTTCATAGACATTCATGAGTTCTTCTTGATAGCTTTTAACATAGGCAGTATGGGTCTTATTTTACTCAGCAGCTCACTTCTGAGTTGTAAAATGCCATGAGTCACAGCAAACGTTCAAGTACCAAGGTACTGTAGAGCACCAAAACTTGGCTACCTTCTCATTGCTGGCAGTGGGACAGTCTGCCCTTAAAATAAAGTAAGTGCAAAGGCTCTTGYCTACTGCCCCATCACAGGATCAGTCCTTAAAACTCCTGTGATGGAAAAGGCACATTCAGCATATTRATGCTAACATGCCAAGAAAAAACGTTCTAAACAATCTCCACAACTCCGTAATTTTTCCCTTCAAGCTGTTTATACCATGTGACAATCTCATCTCACTGGGTTCAAGATTCAGTGAGATTCAGCTTATTTCCCAAGACAGGCAACRGGAGGAATAGAATTATTTTATCATTATTTTTCCTTCCCCTTGATAAGTTAAATCCCCTTATGGAAAACTACAAAGATACACCTATAGATTCTTATTTACCTGCCTCAAATATTTACTCTGCAATTCTCTTAAAACAACATAAAAAAAGACATAAAACCATAGACTGATTTAGAARAAAGAAAAACCTAATATGACCAGATGGCTTTTTGTAGCTTTTATATGAGTCAGGGTGCATTTCATATAATGACAAATGGACAGAGCMGCTGAGTAATGACTTCTTTGTGCCCAGAATTCAAATGCTGGCTCTTTTGAGACTGTTCGCTTGCGCACTCCAGCCTGACCTGCTCTTTGCTGTACAATTCCTTCAATAATACACCAAAGGGGAACGCAGAACTATGTAAAAACAGAACCTGAAGTTGAGGCAGGTGGAACAGATAGGAGAAAAAGGCAACACCTTAAAAAAACAAAAAGAAAAGAAAAAAAAAAAGCACTTCTAGTAATATTGGCCATCTCTACTCCTTGCCAATGGCTTTGATTGTGTAGCCTTTATTCTTCCAGCCATGGTCATGTTGCCTTTGCCTCAGCTCCACGTGCTCCCTGCCTACTGCAGAGCCGAGGCAACAGCTCTGCTTCCCTTTCCTTCCTGTGGCCTCTTACAGCTAGAAACACTCTTGCCCAGCACTTGTGATTTGGTATATCTCATATCCGAACACAAGCTTTTCAGGCCTCTGCCACAAGCCCTACCACTTATTTATAAATTACTGGAACGATGGTTTAGTTATTCTTAGGGACAGGTGAGGAAACATTGGTTTCCCTAGAAAGGAAACAGGTCCTGTAAAGACCTAGAACATAGGTCTTGTAAAAGCCATGAAAGCAGAAAGGAGAGCTGGATCCTGATGCACCTTAAGTAAATAATAGTAACTGGAAGCAACAATTGATACCAATTCACAGGACTGATTTCATTCATCTCTGAATATCTAGAAAAAAAATTAGAAAATTCAGAAAAACCTCCATTGAGCACATCTACTGCCATAAATAGGAATTCAGGTACTGCCAATTAGCTTTCTGAGTGGGCAACTCATTACACATACTCCTAGATTTCTCATGTAGCTTGAAGCATGGAGTATGCATCATGCATCAATGCCACAAAGCATATTTCCTGTTTTTTCTTTTTTTTTTAAAAAAAGGGGGGGGGAAGTACCTGAAACCTTATGAAAAGCAGGAAAAGAGAAGTGGATTTTGTTTATAGACTGCTTTCAACACAAGGCCCTAGTACATGTACACATTTAGTTGTATTTGCATGCAGGTTTCATAAGCAGATAAAAACATATTTACATCTAGATTTTGTGCCAACCTAAATATGGCTTTACAAAGGCACTAGCAGGATAGTCAGTTAAATTAGACATTTTACTATCTGGTTTTGGCATAAAACTGCTTGTTTGCACATAAAGGTGTAGGTATGTAAATCCGCAGCACATAGAGAAGCATGAAGCTAGAAATCTCATTTTTTTAAATTGCATTTTTGAGTAAAGAGGTCACATTTCTTCAGCTTTTTGCAAGACTTAAAATGCTTCTGTAGACAGATGATTCCTGCACTATGCTTAAAAGGTCAATTTGTGCTAAAGTCACAAAGCCAGTGGGAATTAATCTCTGGTTTTACATCCAATGACAACTCTACATCCTATTTCACTCAGGTCTTTCTTACCACACATCAGAAAGACATGAAAACACCAAGGAAGATGCCCTGGTAAGAGCATTAGTTCTGAATTCTTTGTAAGGACAGCCAATATTTATATATTTTTATATATAAATGTATACACACACACACACTATACTATATAACTCAAATACGCCCCAACCTATTTCAGCCAAGTGAAGAGTTCAATTTTCAACCTATCCAAGCCAAACTAAAAGACAAGACATCACGTCAGCTTAGGGAAGCTTCCACTGTTTGCATTGGAAGAATTCTGGTAACAATTCTAGCAGTCTAACTACAGGCATAAAGCCTGGGAAAGATAAGGCTATTTTGTCTTTAAGATTAAGATATTAAGATTTTAATGGTTTAAATTAAGGATTTTAAGGATTGTGTCAAGGTATGTAAAACATTGTACTTTTAAGAGGGTCCAAAAGTCAGAAGTTTTCAATCAAAATTTATAAATATTTAATGAAGAATTCATTTAGAGATTAAAAATTCTTATTTGGAGATACGGCCAATGTGCCCTGAGACACTTGGCTGACTCTCTAGAGGTCTCCCCACTGAGACAGGCTTCCTGGCCCTCTTCTCTCCTCCATAGCTGGGACACCATAAACACAGAACAGTTGCTTGACTGCAGTGTAGCAGCAAAGACAGTGTAGCTTGGATCGATCATTGACYGTAGACAGAAATGAGGCACCTGAACTAGTTGCTGCACCGAGCTGTGGCACTGTTTCTGAACTAACACTTTTTAGCCTACGATGTTTGCTTTCCAAGTGAAAATTCTTCCCCTCTGCCTGGAAACAACCTCCTTTGCATAAATTTTTAATAGACACTTATGAAAATATGGCCATAACTATTAGAGCCAAAATGCAATGAGAGCAAAAYTTGGCTTTTTCCCTACCACCTGCCTGGCTTTGGTTTAAGTGGACAGTGTCCAGGTTGCCTCAATTGCAGGGCTTCTTTATTCTACATTACATGATCACTAAATGAGCTGGACTGTTCCTAATGAGGGCAAGACCACWTGGGACAAGGCAGTAGGAACACTTGACCACGCTTGGGAAGAAACAAGGAATGGACAGCCCAATCCTCCTCCTTGYGTTGGCACAACGCACTGTTCAGTCTAATGTCTCTGCTGAGCAGCTTGTTCAGAGCTGGCACCCATGGCACTGCATCCTGCCCTGGAGACATGGCATTTCACCTCCAAAAACAGGGAAAGTAGTCAGCAGGCTTTAACACTGMTATTTACCTTCTCTGCCTAATACAGCAGCCTGCCTTGTGCAGCTGAGGGCAAAATTCATCTCCCTTCCCTCTAGACACTGGAGAGTTTAACGCCTGGTTTGAGCCTCTCACACCAGCTCTTGACTTCATGGAGAAGTGAAATGAATCACCCTTGGAGACACACACCTTGGGAAGAGTCTTTTAAGATGAGATGAGTCAYGCTGTGCCACAGACTGCCTGAGCAGACCAAATGTCTGCCTTGTAATAGCTGACATCAGCTGAGAGGAATAACACCCTTAGAGCCCAGAATAGTCCACCAGTATCAAAATAACATCATAGACTAGACTAGCTCACAGCAATGACCAACAGCCTCAGGAGACTCTTCAGGGGGTTGTTAGAACTGTTAGCATGAAACCAAGTTGTAATTACTCAAATAGAGTGAAAAATGGAGACGCATTTGTTCAGAGAGGTTGCCTTCAGTAGGACTACCTGGTGTGTTTCCATGCAGCACAGTTCAAGCAGGACTTTAACAGTACTCCAATCAGACTGGACAGAGCAGGTACACAAGGGTCTTACCGAGAAGACATTTCCAACCAGCAATTTGTTAATAYCTCCATTTCCAGCCAACACTGAATAGCTTCTGGCATTAGACTGACCAAGGGCTGGTTTAAACTGAGTGGCTAACTACCTATAACATAAGGAATTTACCATCCCTCTTTCTTTTTTGTTGCAGCCAGAGTTTGCACCTCTTCTGCAGCTCAAAGACAAATGAGAAAAATACCTTTGCAGTCTCTTTTTTCAGCTGAACAAAGGTTTTACCAGTAATTAACTTGTGCATGCGTTTTCAAACAGTAGGTGTAAGCCTTTCAGGAAAGAACAGAAAGGAAAAAAATGAAAATAAAATCCATAGTTCAAGTCTTTAATTATAGATGAACAGTTTGTATTCCTGTGCATGAGAGTCACAAGCCCACGTCCCAAAAAACAATGTCCACAAGTGTGACATTCAATTTCAAGAATCTATAATGAARTCAGAGTTGTGGAGTTCACAATGTGGTCTCTGCTGGCTTTAAGCTAACCTTCATTTTGGCATAATAGACAGGAGTTTATACACCATAAGCTAAATACTACATTTGTGCATAGATTCATATAACTTACTACACCTTTTCAGACTGGTGACTAATATCCCAAGTGACCAGTCTAAAATGCCCACAGCAGCCCCATCATTTTCGCAGCTGCATCCGAGCCATGCCAAACCTGCTGTGCCTGTCACAGTTATGGGCAATGTRTAGGAGGTCCAACACGAGCTGCCACCCCTATGAGGGGCAGCCCTGGAGGCCCGTAGAAGTTGAAGCAGACTTAGGACTCCTGGCTCTGAGCAGGAAGCAGACCTCATGTACTGTATTTACCACTATGTACCCCAGTTTTGTTTGAAGTCTGCTAGCAAGAAACAGAAATGCAATACCGTTCACTTCTCAACCTTGGAGGAATGGATTTTCCTTCGTGTCCGGGATGGCAGCATCCTTCTTGTCATTGCTGTCCTCTGTTGCAAGGCAGTCTGTCCCAACCACACATCCCTTAAGCTACTGCATTTTCATAGCTGCTGCTGCTGCCTTCTTACACCAAACATTTTAGCAGTCATTTTGCAGGCTCTTTCATTAAGCACTTCTGTTGATGTTGCAAAAAATAATCACACACTATTACCAGGCCTAGTCACAACATGCAGCCACACTCCTTTTTCCATCAACAAACTGATTTCATAGCAACAATATCTGCGCATCAGCCTTTCAAACACAGGAACAATTACCATACCATTTTTCTACTTGCAAAGAAAATGAAAGAGGGCCAGCTAGACAGCAGAGGGTGGGGGGATCAGCATGTAGGCAAGGTACTCAAATAGCTTTTACTAAGGGCACCAGGAGAGAGGCCATGCACCTGCATGGTGTGAGAGCAGTGGATCGAGAGTGCCTCAAACTCACTTCTAGATGCAAGGAGCAGCACTCAAATCACACGGCTCTAGATTCATCCCAGCTACCTAATGCACCAGATGAGCTAGCTCCCTAATTTCTCAGGGCCTCCTCGGCAGTCCGAGAATTGGAGGTGTTTGTTCTATGGGAAGACCTGTCTCTGTATTAACTATTGAGCAAACAGTCACCCTTGGCTTTCCAACTTACACGCCTCCTTAAGTGGGACAGCATGGATGTCCATCCATGGGGGTGAGAGGAAGGTTGGGACCATGGCCTGCCACAGGAGGAGAGCCCAAAACACACATGCAACCGCCTACCTGTGTTCAAGGTCTAGCCCGTTTTCTTTTGATATTATACAAGGGCTTGATCACTCCAGGAGAGTTTTACTGGAGCAAGTCTGCAGAACCGGGCAAAGGTAAATGCTCCCAAGTCCACTAGCAGATGCACCAGCATAGCAGCTACAAGACCCCAGGGAGTACGTGAAGAATCACCAACTGCACTGAAAATGCATTATGAAGTTGCACATTGAAATACATGGGTTTGCTTTACAGCCCTACAAGCCCAAATTATACTTTACACATGATCTGCAAAAATCAAAGAGCTCCTTTTAATAGAAAGGAGGCCGAAAGACAGTCAAATGACTACAGTTCACCAAGTTATCACCCAACACCTGAGCCATTAAGACTGTCTGCATGCGTCCTCTGAGGTCACCACAAAGCCAGGTGAATTCACACAGCTCCAGGCCTGCTCACAGCAGCTCACACCAGAGGAAACTGCCTCCCTTTGCTGCGAGCTTAACCACAGTCAGCAACTGAGGTTCAGCTAACACGCAATAACTCATTAAACTAATTTAATTGCACATCTGCCTACTCAGTTGCAATAACTGTGCACTGCCCATTTTACACATTTGTGTTTGTAGATGCTTGTTAGCACAGTGAGAAAGACAAGCTARGGCTTTTTCTTTTTTCTCAGTGCAGTCAGGACTTCTGAATTCCTTGAAAAGCCTTGCAAAACCTAGTTAATATTTTCATTTTAATCATAAAGGCTCAMGAGAATAGGTACTTGAGCAAAAAGYCTTAATTGTCACAGCTAATCTAATACAAACCAAGATCCCAGCTTTGCTTTGAAAGGCACTATTCCATCAAACAGTCACAAGGACACAAAGCACGGCTTGCTTCCGCAACCCGCATCTTTTCATCTTACAGCAATTTATTGGTGTCTCATGTCCAAAAAAGGGCCAGAGTTAGAGGAAAAGAAAAAAAAAAGGTACTTGGAGTCAGATGACAGAACTACAAGTTGCAGAACAACAACCTGGCATATTTTTTGAGTGTATAAGGGACCACTGCRATACATTGACCTATCTAGCATGGGCCAGATGTGCTTGAGTTGACCAAAAAATTAATGAATAGAAATCTGTGCTTACATGCTATCCCAGTACATCCAGCCACCAGTGTGGCCCAGCACCTTAGACCAGCTGACTCCTCATATTAAGATGTGAGATTTACCCACAAAACCTTCCCAAGTACCTCACACTTCCCAGGTCTGCCAATTCCCTCCCAGTGCTCACAGTATCTACAGGCCCTAACTTACAAAGTTAGGGCTGCAAAAAAAGTTTTTCAAGGAGGCAAGTTTCCCTTTCTCTGAGCCTTTCCTTCCTCTATCAAGGCAACTGCAGGCCAGTACAGACCCACCTATCTCATTAATTAGGTATCTAGGATAATTATGTCCCTATAGCTTCCTCTTGCGTAGTCAAGTCCCCACAGCATCTTTTAGAAAAGCACTGAATTTTCATGTCTGAATCTCTTGTTTATTCACTAATTTAACYACTCCTCTCCTAGAGAGAAAAAGTTAAAGAGAAAGTTCTTTCCCAGACATCATCTCAGTTGTTTCTGATCCTGCCCCACACATCCCCACCATGCTGGAAAAAAGGAGGCTGCATTTACAGCTACCCCACTTCTATGCAAGATTCTGCTCTGTCTTTCAAAATTAACAGTGCCTGAAAGTTTTCTCCTCCTGACATTGCTCCTTAATAAGCTCCAAGTTTTAATGAAGACAGGAATTTTCTCAGTCATTATTTTTCTTCCCTGGTTGCTCAGGGCTTTTACCTACAGCTCCCATCCAGCCAAGTCTATAGATCCGTGTAGCAAACAACCCCCAACCAGGTTAGGGCACATCACTCAGTTACTCCAGAGCAGTGGTGCACTGAGAATGATCCACTTTTTCCTCCCATTTTCAGTCTCCCCACTCCCCTTCTAAAGCAAGGAGAGGAGAGCTCCCAGGCTGACATCCCCTGATGCTGATTTGATGAGGGTATTACCAGGGACAGGCATTGCTAGTGAGCTGGGACATTTCATGTGGGTCAGACATTGACCCTTCATGATAGCCTAACACAGCTGAGCTTCACCCACTGTTGTTGTCTGGTTGGTTGGGTTTGGGGGGTTTAATTTTCTAAGTAAAAACAAATCAAATTTGTTTCTCATTACCAGACTTCAGCTTGCCTTCAAGGGAAAGTAATTTTGCACATTAAATTTTTAATGCAGCAACCAATAGTACTTGGACATATTTTTGATCCAAATCACTCGCCAGTGTTTTCCCCCCAGGATGAAGGATAATGAGAAACTGAAAAGTTGCTTGTGGATAAAAAAAAGAAAAAAGAAAAAAGATGGCAACAAGCCATCAAATCCACCATGATTCAAGTTCACATCTTCCAGCTCATAAGTAGTTATCCTGAAAAGGGGAAGATGTTCCTAAAAGAATTAGTATTTAGTAATACACAGGGAAGGCAACTAGAAGTGAGGCTAAAGGCAAGGAGCAGTGTGAAACCAAACATAGAAAGCAGAGAGACAAGGCCAGTGGCAATCTTAGCTCCTGTAAGTGGGGTGAGGACAGAACAAAAGCCTGAGCTAACAAATCCCTGCYTAAAAATGCCTGTCCAGAGGGTACCAAATTTCTGAGTTACACATACACCTAAACTGAGCCTGTTTCCATGCTCCCATCCTACAGAACAGCTTTGTGTTGGCTCCTGTCGCCAGCTGGAGCTAGGGTGAATGACAGCTGCTGGGTATGAAATCACAACCACCTTTTCAAAGAACAAAAAAGAAAAAACACACTCCTTGAGCCTAATGTGACTGTAAATCAGCACCTACAACCCCTCCCTGGAAGAGCAGCTACCACCATTCACTACCGATGGTTAGCCTTAATATACAGCTAATGAAGTGTTTGGGGGCAGCCAACTGCTTGAAGAAGCTCCAGCTCCTTATATGCCCTCTTTGCCTTTCATTGCAGTACTTACAAGTTTCATCTTCTCCCGTGACTGCCAGTGTAGCGGCTGGCTCCGACTCTGGATACCACGCAGCTTTCACTGCCATCTGTGAGCTATGATTTCCCCCAGCATTTCACTCAAACCTTCAACTGCAACTTGGCATTTTGGTAGCTTCAGAGCAAGACAYGCACTTGCTCAAGTCAACCTCTTGGCCTCAATTCCCCGCTCAGTTTGCTGATACTCTCTCATGAACARTTCCCAACAAGGAGCTCATCACAAAGGAGTTCACCCTGATTCAAAAAACACCATAAATCCAGGTTTGCTGYCAGTACCAATAAACTGTCAGCTCAAATTCTGCCTTTGTACAGATTACTTTTGCATCCATGCAAACACTGTGCTTTGAGCTCAAGAGCTGCACTARTGTTCTGCTCCCTCTTTAATTTCTTGGCATCCTCATGCTAGAGGAAGGTGTTAATCACCCACTTTGCTTTTGCCCCCCAAGGCATATGCACAGATTGTGTTTGATTGCAGCCCCACCCTCCTGTCCACTGCAAGCACCTGAGTTCAGTCTCCTCCAAAATCCTCCTTGCTAACTTGCTGCAAGAATGGTTGATTAAAATAAAGAGTCTGTGGGGTTACACCCTGGCATGTTGCCTAAGTTCCACAACAGTCTCTTTTCTGCAAGCTTTTCTTCTTTCCTGACAGTTCATATCAGTGGCAGAGACTTCTCCTGGCTTGTTATTTCAGATGGGCTGGGACTGGAACATCTATCCTGCCAGGTGCCCTTGAGTACTCAATAAATTAAATAGCAGATATACCTTCATGTAGTCTGAACACAAGGGAACCACACTCATTTTATATTTTTTCTTGAAGCATCGCCTTCCTTCACTTGTAGAAATGATAYTGCAGCATCAAATGACCACAGTGGAAGAGCTGTGATTACTTCATTGGGAAAGCCTGCAGAGCCAGCCATTCAACTAAAGATGTGTCATTTTGGCATGCTTAGATTGATGATGCACCAGGCACTGGCATGGGCACCATGTTCTGATAGTGGCACATTTTAGCAGTTGCTAAATGTTAGACAGCTAGGACTGGGAAAATAAAAAGCTCAGATTGCTTCAGAGAGTTTCAATTAAATTTAAATGCAACTTCAAACTCTTGTGCAGTCCCTACCTCCGTTCCCGCCAACAGTTTATTCTTTCCCGATGGTGAGGTGGCTGACCTCCATGAGCATCATAACCACAGCACAACAGCATATCAAAACACAGCCTGGATGCATCACAGTAGGAGATGAGAAGGCTTTTGGAGCTGTGCTAAATCACACAGACTTTCCAAAAAGCACAGATTTGCCAAGTGATGCTGACACAGCACAGAGCTATCAGAGCACACCCTTGGTCTGATCTGATGCACAGTGACTGTCTGCACTTGCYCCACAATCACTTTTCTTTCCTGCAGGATCAAAAAGGCTTTCCCTGCCTCTTGTGAGGAGCATTTGGGGAGCTGTGAGTTCTAACTCTAAAATAGTATTTGACCTAACCCATAAGTAGTATCAGCTGAAGTTCACTGCTTCATCACCCTACCTGTCTTCATAGCCCTGCCTACCCATATGGGTCTGTCACCAACATTTTTACTGCCACAAATGCAAGAAARTGGCCTGCTCTATGGAACTGCATCAGATCATGGGACAAAGCTTACTTTTGACCACAAAGCTTCTGTGACATGCAGAAGGACGAAGTGAACCTGGCCTTGACCCACAAATAGATATCTGGTGTGGAGAAAAAAAAACACTGTCAGATGTCAATAACACTGAAGAAGCCATAAGTTATGCCAACAGAAGACTGGAAAGACCATCACAAAAGAGGGATCTCAATAGGGGACTGTGAGGGTCAGAACATTCCCTCCCCCACTGTGGCCTTCGCTGGTTCTTGCCCTCTTTGCCTGCTTATACAACCTTGATGTTATAAAGCTGGACCCCATGAGGGAAAGATGAAAAAGAGCRTCTACAAATACTCAAGGAAGACACCAAAAATCATTCCAGACTGGACATCACGGCCTGGCAGGCCACCTCTGTCGGACTGCTGAGTTTAGGGTAGGAACTGTTGCTGCAGCAGCTAGCACAACAGAGACGAAGACCTGGGTCTGAGCTCGAGGCAGAGCCAGCATGCAGAGCCATAACAGCTAGAGACAGGCTAGCCCCAAAACAAACCTCCTCTTTCTGCTTTTCTCTTTGTGTTTTAAAGCATGTTGATACACTGGCAAATTGGAAACATTAACCCTGGGTCAAGAACCCCTCAGGTTTTGTGAAAAATAACAAACAAATGTGACCTGAATAAACAGATTCCTATAGTTAAATGCATATTGTATCCACATGGGTGGCTAGCAGTATTTACTCTGGGAACAATTGTTTCTTTTTTCTCTCTAAATCCCTGTCACCTCAATAATCAAATTTAAATTAAAAAAAAGAGGAGGAAACAAAGAGGCAGAGAATCACTCTCTGCATTTGTTACGRTTATACCAGGGACCTTGAACACCCAGCCCCAGGCTTACAAAAATTGGCATTTCCATTGAGAATCATCAGTAACCATCACTACCTGTGATCAGGAGAGATTTGGAAGAGATASCCTGGACAAGGGTCCAGGCAAACTCCAACCAAAGCACAAAGGCTCAGGGAAAGCTGAACTCCGCAGGTAAGCAAAGCAAGCTTCCAACCTCACATTTTACCCTTTACAAGGCAAGATAAACAACCTGGCTGGGTATATTTGCTCCAGGGGAACCCTTGCTGATGTTTGAATCACTTGGTAGAATTACATGCCATTCACAAGATATAACTGTACATTTTTAATGCATCTTAAAACATCAGCCTAATTTAAGGAGACAGGAAGAGTGCTACCATCATGTCTATGCAAAGCAACAGCAGGCAAGAGGATCTAGAAAGCTGCAGGCTGAGAAATCTGCTGTCAACCCTAAAGAAAATAATGGAAGAGTTGCCTTGAGAGTCAATGAGAAGGTGATTTGCCTGAACATATCAAAATCTGAAGACAATTAAGCATGCCCTGAGCCAGCMCTGCACAGCAGGACTTGCATGACAGCAGCAGATGAAGATAAGGCTGCAGGATCTGGCAATACCAGCCTTGGACTCTATCTCACTTAGCTTAACTAAGGCTATTTGWCCGCTCAGAAGATCCACCCTGGAGCAGGGAAGTATTTCCCAATTAATTTTGGGGGCAAAAATGGCACTACTTCATGAAACTTCAGTTTCAGCAAATCAGCATTTCCTGACAAACCCACTTTGTCAGAAAGTTTCCTACACAACAAGCCATTGACTGTTACAGATATCTGCCAAGTCCACATGGAAAGCTTTAGGCTAACAAGTTTATTACTGCAGCTTTGATAACATGCAGGGTGCACATTTCTTGAGACATTTTCCACTGAAGCAGCAGTTTCATTTGCCCAGAACTGTTAGAAACCCTAGTTTATTCAGCTACAGAGAAGACAAGAGGCTGCATCTATAGTTGCCTTTTGCAGAGCAAGATAGGGTTTAACCTCACATGATACATCACAGATGTTCCAGCTGCAATAGCAAAAATAAAGGTTTACCCTTCACTGCAGTCTAAGCATGGCTGTATCTACACTGCTAAAGGCATCTGCCCTTGGAAGCAACCCCCATGCAGTGCTAAATGGGCAAAGATTGACTCACGCCTGCATGGCCCAGAGCAGGCCAGCTCCAGAGCACCACACTGCACAGCCATGCATGTAGCTACAAAGCTGCCATGATTATTTCATTGTAATGCCTGATGTTAAAGCAAGGCCAGTACTGCAGCCCCCTTGAATGGGGTTTTTAAAAGCACAAAACAAGGTACATAGGGAGTTCTACAATCCTGCAGGTGTGCTGGGATGGCATCGCAGAGCCAGAAGGACAGGGCAAAGCAAACCGTGCTCCCACTGCAGGATAACACCCAGATGGAACCACTTCCCCCTGCTGTTCACAGCCCAGATAACTATTTCAGAGAAAATGCTGCAGCAGCCCACCACATAGATCAGGCCCACAAGCTATATATACCACTTATATAGTAAGTGAGGTGTACTGTCTTGGGCTTTTGCATCATTTCAGAAAGACCTCAGCAGCATGCAAGATCCCTAACCTGAAGCTGTGTTAAGACTCTCAATCCCTTGATGGGGCAATCACAGTGATTCAAAGATAAACCCACGCAGCATATTCTCCTTGGATTTCAGCAGGAAGTTTTTGCTACCTGCATTAATAAACTCCTTTAGTGAGAACCTCTATTCCGTACATTCCTTTTTAAATAGTTAATTAATCATTTGGTAATCTCAGTGCAAAGATTTTTTTGCCAGCCAGAGGATTTATAGGATATGAATGAGGGCATGCTCCATGTTCAAGTATTGATGCTGCAGTGCGTTAGGATATAGTACATAGCCTCTAATTCTATTTTAATTACTTAAAAAGATATTAGCAAAGTCAGAGGCCTGACATGTCTGCAAACCAGTACAGGGGACAGACAACAACACTGGAGGCAACAGAGCAACTATGATAACATAGCACTTTTGTCAATAAGACATGTTGCTTTGTTAACAGTAAGAAGCATTTAATGATTAAAAAGCAGCTTTTTGCTGACAGTATCAAGAGAAAGATGTTTATTCTCAGTGAGCAGCTGCTGCTTTTTCATAAAGTGACTTTCCAGCAGAAAACGCAGCAAACTAGCATTGCTGGGAACAGCCTAATGTCTGAAGTTTGTGGACTGGCAAACRCAGTCCTATTCTGCTACTGTTTGAATCACCAATAAACCAAATGGCCCATCTCCCGTTTTATGAGAACTGCAAGTTAAGCCAGACTGGGAGGAAAAAAAAGTTGGAAAATGGGTTGCACAGATCCTTTCATTAAAAGGAAACAATCATCTACAGATGTCATTCCCCCCATCCCTAGAGWGTTCTTCCCCCAAATCTCCTCACACCCTGCTTTAATATCTTTGACTCCATGCTTTAATCCTCAGRAAACAAAGTGCATGACCCACTTAGAAATAAATGCAAAGAACACCATGTAATGATGCCCACACTAAGCAGAGGTAGAGACCACAGCTAACAGCACATCTCTTCGTCTGGTATAAACTAGCATTTTAATGCCTTCTGTKGTACTGCACTGGTCTCTGTGGAGCTACCCTGCCAAAGGTACTTTAATTTCTACTTTTAGTTTACACCTGATCAACCCACAACACAAAGATGTTTATTGTTGTTGAGCAGGTTAATGGAGAAGCTCAAGGGACATAAGTTCCAGGTCCCATTACAAGATCCTTTTAGTTGCACCTGATAAAACACACAAGTCTGCCCTGTGTTTTCTACCAGTGCAAAACGTAGTTTGAAACAGACAAATAAAATAGTTGGTGTCTAAATTTCAGTTACAAGRGACCAAGTAACACTGAAACATAATACCAAGATTCAAGAAAAAAAACAGAAGAACAGGTGTCTGGGGATATTATTCTCTGTACTGTATTTATGGATCAGGAACACCCAAGATTTCCTTCCTAAAATGGTAGGGTAATGAGCCTTCAAATATACACCTATTACCCAGTAGGGCAGGCTCCAACCTCTAATCGTCCAATTGAATCAATATGACTTTAGGAATAATGTAGTTTTTCACACAGCTCTGTAAGTTTCTGTTGCAGGTAGTGGACAGCAAATTCTGCCAATGCAGTCTCAAAG